>NC_135270.1:2759250-3060000 GCF_051311805.1 Agelaius phoeniceus
GAGAGAAGCAGCGTTTCTGGGAATTAACCAAGCGTGTGCAGTCAAGTGTATTTTCCTTCCTAGTAGCATTTTTAAATTATGCTATGACTTGGGAAATTGAATGCTTGTAAGAGCTACCAGGCTTGGAATCTGGAGACTGCATTGAAACAAGCAGCATTATCAGCAGCAGTGCTCTCTTCACATTCACTGACCTTGCTGTAGAGCCTAGGACTTACAGTTGGGTGCTCTTCACTTCTCACCCTTTTATCTGTATTTATTGTGAGGTGCACGGTTTTGCATTAACAAGTGAGTTTATCTTGAAGAAATGGCCAGTGGCTGTATAGAATATTGTTCTGTTTTCTCCTTTAAAACTCCATGTATTTGGTGAGAGTGGAAATTGTAACTTCACTGGGGGAATTTTTCTTCAGTAGAATCAAGTCATCTGGTTTCTTACTGTTCTGGTCTGAAAGTAAAACCAAGAGACTCCAAGTCACAAATACAATTTATTAAGAATAGGGAAGGGAAAAAAAATTAAAAAAAACCAAAAATACATGAAATAATACAAAAGAAAAAGCACTGACAGAGTCAGAATACAAGCAGACACCCTGCTGGTTAGGTGAAATGCAGTCCAGGTGAAATGCTCTTGTTGAAGTAGTGATCCTGTAGAAACCATCTGATGCTCTTGTCCTCTGGAAAGCAGTGGGTCAGGGCTGCTTGTCGTGTCCCAAACCCCGGATTATATCCAGGTGGGGATGCTTAGCTCCTCCCCCCCCGGGTGGAGCATCTCCCAATGGGCAGGTATCATTCTGTGAGTCAGGAGGGAGTTATCTCTGAGTCATGTGGCAAGGCATTGATGGGCCCAGGAACAGGAAATAAGGAAAAAACAGTGCCCTCCTGGTTTCAGCAGCTCTTGAGGATGGGGATGGAATACACCTTTATATTGTAACCTAGGACACTCACATATTGGTAATTGCCTTTTTGCTATAGCAACACTGTGATGACTTAATTTTTTTAAACATGGACAAAGAGGTCTGATAGCTACTTTTATTATCAAGACAGCAGACCCCCATTTCCAGTTTCAGGGCAGTAATTTCCTCAGGTATCTCACTGCTGTGTAACTTGGGGAACTTTCTGTGATTCTGGATGGAACTGCTTTTAGTGAGAAATGAATTCATCTTTCTTTAAACCTTGCAGCATAGACATATGCAGTGGAACTGACTGCCTTAGGGCTCCTTTTATAGTTAAGGAAGAGAAATAAGCATTTTTAGGATGTGATTCACCTGAACTATTTTAGGTACACACCGTTGGATGATCTCAGTGTGCTGTAGCAGTGCTGTTTCTTGCCTTGATGGCAAAGGGAGTTTTAGCTGGTCCTGGCTTTCAGCATAATCATATTTTCTTCAAATAATCATTCCTTCTGCATCCACTCTGTGTCCTAGATAGATTTGTGTTACATCCAAGGTGATCTTTTCTCAAGCTAACTTCTCAACTAATACACCCTTCAAGCATCCTGGCCATCTGTTTTTGGCTTTGAAGGTACCACAAGACTCATGCTATTTTTTTATTTGATACTTTCACTTTTCTGCTTTTCACACTCATAATTCCTTCAGCATGGGATTAGAGACCAACTCAGCATGCCTTGTATGACTGAACCCTATGAGTTCCTTCAAACCATTGAAATTCTAGTGTGGGATTGCCTTGGAAACAGCAGCTAGAGAATTGATGTGTAGAAACTGCAGCAGAGAAGTAGAGAACATGTCTTGTGTGATTGAAAGAAATAGTCACATCCATCAAAAATATGGGAAGTAATTAAGCTTATGTGGTGCTTTTTTAGCTTTAGTTCCAGTTTTGCATAGTAACAGCTGATGGGAGGTGGGATGAAGTCCTGTGTTCCCCAGGCTGTTGCACTTTTCCTGTTTCATTAACCTGTCAGCTTCTCCTCAAGGCATCAGTGTATTTTTAATAGAGCTGCCAAGCTACCTGCCTGGAGGCTGGGTCATCATTCTTCCATTCTTTCCTAAATAGACCTGAAGATGCTCCTAGAGAGTCTGAAGTTCTGTACTTGGTCCAAGGAGGTGGCCCAACAACTCTATTACAAAGTTTAGGATTTGGGGTTTTTTATTCTGTGTCTCATGCAGCTCTCTGTTTCTTTGTAGAAGTGAACAGCAGTGCAGCTGGAAATGATAGGGAGCCTTCAAAATCTGCCCTATAAAGACCAGTGAAGGGCATATGTGGATGGAGAATAACCAAAGTATTTGGTTTGGCTTTAATAATCTGCATATCCTAATGATGATACTGCACAATGGAACTAATTACGATAAGAAAATGTCTTCTGTGCATGAGTGCACAAGGAAAAAATGGCTTCCTTTTGATCCTGTTGTTTTCCTAGCTGGACTGACAGCTGGCTGGAATGATGGGAGGTGCTGTGTTGCCACTCTTCATTTCCTTCATCTGGAACCTACATAGACTTGTTTATACAGGGCCATCTTTCTTCTTCAAGCACAGTGGATATTTCTGCTCCATGGAAGGATGGCTCACTGTTACATCCCAAAGGCTATAAATATGTTACACTCTGCAGCATATTGGCTCAAGCCCTGATTTAGTTGCTGGTGAGCAAGTTAGTCATCCATAATCTCCACATGAGACACTGGAAAACTGGCCCATATTCTGAAAAGGGGAAAGAAATTAAATTATGATATTAATGTGTATATGTATTGTGTAGAATATGTGTGTAGTATGTATAATACATAATACATATTATACATAATACATATACATATTAATATCATAATATTATGCATATAACATTATGTATTAATATGTATATAATATTATTATTAATACATAATATGTGTATTATGTATAATATATGATAATTGTTATTAACCCCTCTGGCTTAGGTCTGGGCTCAACTGCCTTTGGTGGAGCAAGGAAAGGCTGGGCCTTACTTCACACTCACCAGGTGCCTGTGAGAGAGGCTGTGTCCCTCCTGTGACCCTCCTGCTCCTTCCAGCAGCTCTGAAACTGCCCAGAAGCTCTGGTTAGTTTTGCTGGAGATCTGCCCCTTACCTTTTGTTTGGACTGACCTTTGCTGTTGCATATTGGGAATAGAGTTAATTTTAGCCCAGCTGCATCCAGTGAGGACAAAAGTCACGCTCTCATTAGCCTGTAGCCTACACACACACATATTGCTTCTGCTACCCCTCTGCATTTCAGCACATAGGTAAGCTTAAGGAGCTCAGTGGGTTTAGTGGAGATGTCAGTCCTAAAACAGAAAGCCTGTTTTTGTTTGAATTTCCTGGCTCAAGCACAAATCTCAGTGACTTTTGGATGGCATGGAGCAGGATCCATTCCCTCCTCTATTCTCTACTTAAAATTAACAGCTCTGTGCCATCAGCTTAATATAGTTCAGTTTTTATCAGCACGCAATCCCAGAATGTCTTTGGGTGTTGTCAGCCACGAACACAGGAAATAATCCCTCATTAGGCTGAATTATCTAGACACAGCACAGGCTAGGGAGGCCAGTGCAAATAGTTTTGTATTGACAAGGGTTTCCTGTTTAGTACAAGAAAGTCAAGGCACCCGAGGTGAAACGGCGGCAGCAGATTCAAATTTCATCTCAATGAGTGCAGGGAGCCGGCACAAAACTCCCAGTCCAACACAAATAAAACACCAGCTTTTGGCCACTGGCAAGACTTTCTCTTCAGAAGGGATTCCAGTAAGTCACTCTGCACATGGCACATAATATTTGCAGCCTGTTGTGGTTTTTGAGAGGGAAAAATAACAGGTTTGGGTTGGAAGGTACTTTCAGAGGTCGTCTAGTCCAACACCTGCAATGAGAAGGGACATCTTCAACTAGACCAGGCTGCTCAGAGCCTGTCCTGGGGTGACAGAGCCTCACCCAACTTGGCCCTGAATATTTCCAGGGATGGGGCATCCACCATCTCTCTGGGAAACCTGTGCCAGTATTTCATCACAAAAAGCATCTTCTTCATGTCTAATCTAAACCAGGCCCCTTTTAGTTTAAAACTGTTAACCCTTACAATGGGCTTAAAGATTTTTTTCTGCTTTTACTCTCCAGCACCGGCTGGACATTGAGCATTCAGTAAAAGCGTGTTAAGAGCATCTGCAAGGTGCAGATAAAGAAAGATGGGGGTACTTTGATTGTGCTGCAGTGTTCAGTGTTGGCAGAGGGGACAGTGGCCCTCTGGGAGGGATCAGACTCTGTGTGATGGGGTCTCTATGCCCCTGAGGTTTAGACTTTGACAGGCAGGTGAGAGACACTTTAACTTCTTGCTCTTCTGTCATTTCAGGATGATACAATAAGTGTGTCTTTGGTGCTTCTGTCTGTGAGTTAGAAATTATTCTGTGCAATTGGGTGCTAGAAAAATATTCCACATCATCTGTTTCTTAGGGCTATATTAATTTTTTTCTACCACAGGCTACTATCCCTCCAACTCCATGTAGTAACCTGAGAAAAGGAGATTCCTTACTTATGTTAAACATAAACCCTGCATGCATGAGTACAACTATGGTGTTTAAGCATCTAAGTCCCATACATATCCATAGATATCACTGCTATCCAAGCAATCTGTTTTTATTTTCTTGACTACTGCCTTATTTTTATGCTGCAGAAATCTCCTGGACCAAAAAAAAAAAAAAAAAACAACAACAAAAAAAATCCTACATGGCTAGATATCAGCTCCCTTTAGCTAAACCACCACGGTTTTGTTTAATATAAATTGCTTCTATTTTAAAGCCTGGGATTGTCCACATGTTGTTCTGTTGCTGCTTAGTTCAAATTTATCCATCCACCAGATCCTTGTGATCCCCCTTAAGGTACTTAGAGAGCACAAGAAGATCCCCCCTGCAGCCTTCTCATCTTCAAATACACACGCTTAAGCGCCTCATCCTGTCATCTTAGCAAAGCCCTCCCTGTGTTTGGCCAGACTCCCATCTCTCTTATGGATATTCTCCAGAATGTCTATGCTGCTCATGTTAAGATAAGATGTGCCCAACTCCAGCTTTTGCCCCAAAATGGCCATTTGTAATGGCATGGTATTTTTTTTTTTATTTTTTTAATGTTGGGAAATCGTCCTGTGCTGAGTTTCAGGAGCCAGCACATTGTTCATCCCCTGGAAGGGGTGGGTGTGCTCTGGGCCTGGCTCTTGTGGCTGTCAGGGAGGAGGAAGAAGAAGAAGGCTTGCACAAAGTGATGGCTTTTTGCTGTCACCGTGTTGGTGACAGTGAGTGACTGACAGAGCGACTGCTTTAAACAGGATGCAAGGTCAGCAAACTGCTCAGCAGAGGCTGAGTTATGGCATGGAACATGCCAGCTGGGAGCAGTGGGAATAGCTGACTGTTCCCAAAATGCATGGTTTGCACTGGAGTGGTAGAGAAGCCCCGCTGTTTTGCAAAACTCAGGCAGTAAGTGTTTTCCATCCTGGGTTTTTTTCAGCTCGAGTGCAAAAATTACTGGTATTGAAAGATTTCCTTGCTGTATTCACAGCCTGATGTTTGAGTTACTTCACTATTCACAAAAATTACTGGTATTGAAACATTTCTTTGTGATATTCTCAGCCTGATTCACTTCACTATTCATGTCTGCCAGGAAGTGAAACTTTGGGCAAGCCTGGGTAAAGTGCATTGAGAAATAAATGGGCAAGCAGTGATGGAAAAGCTGTAAAGGTGTGATTTGTGTAATTGCAGGCCAGAAAGGAAAAGAAATGTTAGGCCAGCCTTGTGCCACTTGTTCCTGACAGCATGGCATGGGGATCAGAGATTGATCTGGAGTTTAAGGAGCAAGAGCAAAGGGCCTGGAGGTAGGAGAACACAAACCTCAGTGATCGGTGTACAGAACTGTGGGGCTGAGCTGAATATAGAAAAGAGAGTTCTGTGTGTTATCAGTTGTGCCATTTTTAGTCCTTTCAGTGTCACAAGGCTACTCCTTATCATAACATCCAGTTTAAGAGCACAGTCTTTTTTTGAAAAAGGGATATAACCTGGGTTTTTTTGTCCTTTGGTACTTGAGCCTTTTTAAAAATACTTTTTGCCCTTGAGGGAGAGAAGAATTGGTCCTGCACTATATCTCCTTTCCTTTGATGCCTCTCAGTCATGTTGATCCTGCACTTACCTGATGTTATAGCTAGATGTCAGCCTCAGATGTGAATCTGTCACTCACTCACATTTATTTTTGCTCCTTGTTTCTCTGTACCATGGGACTGCTGGGATAGCACAAGAACTGGGACTTGCCTCCTCCTCAAAAGCCTGACCTAGGGGTTTAGATATTGAAGTTAACAGAGTCAGTAGAAAGGATTTGCTTTTAACATGCTTGGAGGGGCATCTGTGCTCATGGTAAAGTTTGGCTTTCTGCTGACTCTTCTGGTGGACAGCTTGTTTTGCAGGTAAAGCCTTTGCCCATGAAGCTCTGCTCACACCCTTTCTCCCACAGCCTTCCCTCAGACAAAACCATTGGAAAAAACCTTCTGGGATGTGTAAGCAAGCTAATGAAGAGTAGCCTTCAAGGGTTCCAGCCCTAAAGGTTCCAGGAGCTTCCATAAAGATGGAGCCTTAAAGGGTTCCAGGAGCTTCCATAGCAGCTCCACACAGGCCAGTGTGGGGAGACAGCAGGGCAAGGGCAGAGTCAGGGCTGGGACAATGACAGCAGCCAGTGCTGGCAGAGGGTGATTCAGCTGTGCAGTGAGTGCCCCCTGAACCCAGCAGCCTTGGCACACAGCAGGGCACATTTGGGCAGAGGGGAGGGTTACAAATGATCTAAAATACATTACAGGATGATGCATCAGAGAGCTGTGAGTCACCGTGTGACTGATGCTGGGACAGCTCAGGGTCACCACTCCAGGCCTGATTTGGGGTGGGGTGAATGGGGAGAGGCTGGGCCACTGCAGTTCAGAGGGGCTGTTTTGGTTTAGGGCAGCACAGATGTTTCCTTTGCCCTGTGCATGGCTCTCTCTGAAGTGCAGCAGCTCAAAGCCTGGCTTATGGCGAGCTGGAATCACGTGTGCATTGGGAGTGGGGCACACAGCTGGTCCTGTGACTTCTTCTGTTCTGTCTCTGAGTCAGTGTCATGGGATGGGGTGGACAATGCAGATTGTTTCTGAAGTTTCAGTCACAGTTTTCAAGAATTCAACGAGAAAATTGCAAATTATATAATGAAAGGATTGTATATCCATTATTAACATCAAGCAGGCTTGCTTTTAAAAGCTCTTGTCTTTCTGTTCTAGGCTTCAGAAATGTTTGTGTAATGTTTATGTTGCCAGGAGCTTACTGCTACAGGCATTTAGTTACCTGAGGGCTCACTAAGGTCTGATCCCTGTCTCTAAGACAGTTCAATTTATCTGAATAATCTTTTAGCCCAATCTTCTCTTTCCAGGAAGGACAGAAATTGAGAGAATTCTCTCCTGCAGCTCACTGTGTTTCTTGCCTCACTTCGGTAGGTTTAAAGCAAAACCAGCTCCTCAATACATTGATTTGCAGGGTAGATGTGGTGATATGCTCTAATATCAATGTCTTGAAAAAAAAGTGTCCTGAATTATAGGTTCTTGAGCTTAAGAGAACTCATCACTAAACTGGGCGGAAGGTCTGTAGCTGCCTTTTACTGGAGTGCCAGTGCCATCTTCTACATGGTAAGCAACAATAAAAATTGGGGTGACATCACATGTGCCTTTTGTTGCACTGTTCCTTCTCTTGTTTCCCTTAATTTCCTCTACTTGCCTGCACAGGGATGATTTCCATTCCTGCTTTTGTTTCCTGCCAGACTCAGGCCAAGGAAAAGCAGCAGGTGTAAATCCAGAGCTGTGAGCAGACCAAACTCATTGGTGGTATTTTGAATGCTTTAGGTGACTTGCTGTAGAAGCAGGAATATTTTATTATGATTATTTCTGGTTTGGCAGGGACCTTTGTCTGTTCAAGGTTTTTTCCCCTGGTTTTTAAAGGAAAGAGAGTCGCACTCCTGACTGCGAGACAAAAATCTGGGCTCAGTGGCTGAATTGCTAAAATCCTAAAATAATTTGTGTTGGAAGGGTTGTGTGAAGGCCATCTGGGAGTGGGAGTGTGCGTGGGAGCGTAGTGCATGGTGCCAGGGCTGTGCCCTGGGAGGGTGCAGGCTTCCCCCCTGCTCTGCACAGGTGGCAGGGACACAGGCACTGCAATCTGCTTGAGGCATTGCTGCCTCCTTCCTTCCCACCATCACTGCTGGCTCATTGCTGCTGCTTCAGGCTGCCACAGCCAGACCTCTCTAGACCCCATCATTCAGGAACTGCAGCTGAAGGCTGTGGAGTTTTGCAGGCAGTCCCGACATGGGAAGAGATGAGGATCTGACTCCGTGTTTCAGAAGGCTGATTTATTATTTTATGATATATATAAAACTATACTATTATATTTATATTAATTTTATATTAAGATATATAAGATTATATTAAACTATACTAAAAGAATAGAAGAAAGGATTTCATCAGAAGGCTTGAAAGAGGAATGATAATAAAATCTTGTGACTGACCAGAGAGTCTGAGCCAGCTGACTGTGATTGGCCATTAATTAGAAACAACCACATGAGACCAATCCCAGATGCACCTGTTGCATTCCACAGCAGCAGATAACCATTGGTTACATTTCATTTCTGAGGCCTCTCAGCTTCTCAGGAGAAAAAAGTCCTAGCAGAAGGATTTTTCATAAAATATCATGGCTACAGAAGTCAACCCTTCCATACCAGGTCCAAAGGATTAGGTGAACCTTGTGTCACACCATCACTCAGTGCTTGCTGCATCTCCCCAAGGTTATCTCATCTCAGAGAAGAACAATTACTTTACAGACACTGAGTCATCCTTGGGAAGTTGCTTCCAGAAACTGAAAGCTTAAAAAAGCTTAAAAACCTTGATTTAGGTTTTCTGTGCATCATTATTCAAATCTGGAACTTACTACTCAAGGATGTTGTCTCCCATTACCTGTATTTTAAAATCAGGGTGAAATATGTTACCTCAGGGTGAAATATGTAGCTCTCAAGAGCGTCCAGTGAAATTCTGGCTGTGAGGTGAGCTAATGTGCCAATGTTTTCTGGTTTTCTTTAGGAAATCAGTAGGCCATACTTTGCCCATCAATGGGCAGTAGTCACATTTTGCAGTGTTCACCTCTTGCATGTTGTAGCAGCTACATGGTAGTTGCCACCCATTTTGGATCTTCATCTATAGCAATCAACTCACAGTATAAATAAAAATAACCACTGGGTTTTCTTGGAAAGAGCTCTATTAAGCATGCAACCTGGAGTAATGTAAGAACAATTTTTTTTTTCTTCCCACTCAGTAACTTCTTTCTTCCTGGAAATAATGAGTGCAGACAATTATCTGTGAGAATGCTGAGGATTTTTAGCAATATGTAATAATGTGGCAGGAGTTAAAATTGATAAGTGACTGTACTTAGTTTTAATTGGAAATGTTTCAAATGTGTACTTTTGTAAGAGACTTTGGTATTGTTAACATTGCTTCTGCTTAACATTGGCTGTGATGTCACAGGGCCACACGAGGACAATGAAGAAGCTGTCCTGTTCTGCATAGTTCCCAAATAGCTGTGGGATGCTTGACTCCATCCCTGATAGCCAAAGTGAAGTCAGGTGAGGGTGAGGGCATCCTTGGATACTACAAGTGGATGGGAAATGCAGGGACATGGTGGGGTTTGGCAATGTCACTCTTGCTTCTGAGTCACTAGAGAGCTAAAAACCTGAGCAGAGTGTGAGGGGTATATTGACAGGGCAAATTGCTGTCACAACAGCTGCCTCTAATCTTATTTTCACGTATTTATAGTGTGTAAGATAACATTTTCTCTCAAGTGAGCCCTCTGGCAGGCCCCTGGGCACAAAGGGACAGTTTTCTATCAGCATGGTGAGGAGCAATACTCTGATTGCTCAGAGGGGATCGTTATTGCTGCCTTGCCAGGTTTTGCCCAGCGAGTCTTCAGGTTGAATTTGAGAGCTCTAATGGCCTTGATTACAGACTAATAAGGAGCTTTGATGCTGTGCTTAAACCCGGAGTGGGAAGAATGGCAAACAGAACGGGAGCTTAAATATGGGACCTTTGGGACAGCTTCCAGCTTCGACTTGTGATCTTTCTTTGTGCTCCCAGGATTTACCCTGTCTGTGACTCAATTACTTATTTTACACAAGTATGAAAGATTGCTCTAATGTGGCTGCTTCTTTGTTTCTGAGGGCTGTTTTCAGCCAGTGTCCTTAGCAATTGGATTTGCTTCCACATTGTTATAAGCAGAGCTGCCTTTTATTTGCTGTAATTATCTGCTCCCAGCACAGCTCTGCCACACAAAGGTTTGTGCCTGTGCACACACATGTTGGGAGCTGCTGCCCTTTGTGCTCTGCCTCTAGGTGGTAAAGCATAATGTGGAGAGGAAGAGGAACATTTTGTGGAATTTTTGGATCAAGGGAACCAGAACTAAGTTTTCAAACTCACTAACAGCTTTTGAGTTCCCTCACCCTCCTGTTTATGGGACAGGGAATCAAAATATTGAGAGTAAAAGGAAAGATAAACAGAACCTTCCTTTATTTTTTCCTTCCCTAACAATGTTATCTGCGTAACCCTCCCCAATTCATATCTCATTTGTTTGGGGCTCGGTAGTGCCCCAAACATGAATCCAAAACAGACAGTAACATCAAAAGGGAGAGCTGTTATTTTAGATTGCTTTACAGATATTTTTATATATAACCTATCTATAATACTTTATTTATTTCTACTCTTCATTAGCTTGCTTACACACCCCAGAAGGTTTTTTCCAATGGTTTTGTCTTTTCCATTTGTCAAACTTTGGCTCTCTATCTGCTCCCCTGTTGTGATTTATAGAGGTTTGGGAATAATTACAGCTGTTTTCTTTAGCTGCTGCTGCATCCATGTGTGTAAGTCCCCAGGATATGTCAAAGAGCCCAAGTTTGTAGACTAGCCTGGAGAACTGATGTTAGCTATACCCTTCAGGAGATATAAAATCAACTATTGTACATTGGAGGTTTTAGTTTTGTCTTGCTAAGGAGCTGAAAACACAGATTCACAGAATGCTCTGAGTTGGAAGGGACTCACAAGGGTCATTGAATCCAATTCTTAACTGAATGGCCCATAGAGGGATTGAACCCACATCCGTGGTGTTATCAACACCATGCTCTGACCAACTTAGCAAAACACAACCAGCTTAAACTTTTTTTGTTTGTTTCCTAATTTCAATCAAGGCTGGGAAAAGACAACACACTTGATAGTCTTTGTTCTTTACTAGGAGTATAGATGCTGCCTTTACCTTCCTTTTTTGCAGGATTTGCCTGCAGCTGTGGCTTTCCCACATCCCCTTTAGTGCAGAGGAACCTGGCTTTGGGTCACACAAATGTAGATCAGCATTAATTACATAGATGGAGAATGCTCCCATGCTTAAATGAAATCTCTGTTTGGTGACATCTCAATATCTGAGGTGCTTCTGTTAACAGAGCTGTCACATTGCCCTGGACAGTGTGCAGACATTCCCATCTGCTTTTACAGTTCACAAAGAGAAAGCGAAGAAATACATCTTCAAAGCAGCAACTAGTTTTACTTGTTTCTATTTTGGGCAGCCTGATTTGAGGTGTTTGCCAGACTGTCAGGCCAGCTCACCTACATTTACAGGGGAGCTCAGCAGTGGCACTGGGCTCATCCCATGTCCTTGACTTCCAGGGTTCACAACTCTCCTGCAGTACAAGCGCTTTCCCTTTTTGCCTGAGCTGGTCAAGCAGGCATTTCATACATGGCTCGTGTCCTGACTCCACTTCAAACACTTCCTGGCTGGTCACAAGGGCTGCCCTTGGGGAGAGCAGCTCGCTCACCTTGCAGCAGGGCACTGGAGGTGGCGTGGAGCACGCCAGTGGCGTCACGGCCGCCGCGATTAAATTGCTGTGGAGATAGGAAAAGCCATCTGCTGTTTGTCCCCCCTGCCTGTGGCTGTCCAGCCAGACCTGGCTGACAGGGTGCCAGGCTGTCACATGGAACTGGCCTGGCTGCCGTGGGGCCTGGGTCAGAGGCTTGGTGACCCTTTGCAGGGACATGGCAGGCCAGGCTGGGGCAGAGGGACGGGAGCTGCGCAAAGGGCGTGATGGGCGCTGGGGCGTGCCTGGCACAGCCACTGCCTCTGCAGCTCTGAGGGCTGGGGATGTGGTCCTGGCTGGGCTGGGGATGTGCTCTCACCCTCTTCAGATGATAGCAGGCACAGCTGGCCCCGTGCTGTGGGAATCCACAAAATCAGAGGGTTTGGGGAAAGCTGCAAAAGGCAGGCCTCAGAGACAGCAGAGCTGTGATCAGAGCTGAGCAGCAGCCATGAGATTGGTCAGCAGAAAAATTATTTAAACTGTAGAAAAGCAAGGACAAATAGAACAATGGTCTGTGTATTAATGCTTGTCTAGAATAACTCCCTAAGCTGCAGAAAAGTTTATCTAGTGAGATATTAGGAAGGTTAAAGCTTAATAATGGAGCTCTGTGCATTGTGTTTGAAGGCTTACAAGCAGGTATTGTGTTTGAAATCAGCAAGCATTGTTTAACCAAAGGTACCTGTGCTTATGGTGATTGGATGGAACTACTGTCAATGTGCTTTTGCTTTGTGTGATTGGTCAAAAAACTTATAAAGTGAGTTGTAGCATTAAGTTCTTGGGATGTGAGCTGGTGGCATCTTCCCATTGTCATAACCATGGAATGAGAGTGATGCTGGAAAATCAAACAGCTCAAGGCACATTCCCAGCAGTCCTGTCCTGTTGGTGATTTGTACAGAGCCCCCAGCCAGGGATATTGTGCCTGCTCCTTCCTTGGGGACAGAGCTGTGTGGGACTCATCCCAGCAGTGCTGTGCAGAGATGACCTTGCAGTTGCTGCTGTGCCTGTGGTGGGATGCTGAGCTTCAGTGATCCATTCCAGCTCAGGATGTTTTGTGATCCCTTTGTGTCTGTGCTGAAAGGGTTGGGACAGGATGCAGGGGTGTTTGTGTGGAGCACTGGGATGGGGTGTGTGGGCTGTGTGCAGATCTCCTGATTTCCCTGGATGCAAACAGTTGCTGGAAATCTTCTGTGCAAGAGTCTGAAACTCTTTGATATGCCATCCAATCTACACTGGGAAACAATATCAAACTTGTTGAACAAATGAAGTGTTAAAAGAATATTAGGGTTGCTGAAATATGAAGGTTAAGAACCCAAAGTTTAGGAAATGCCAAATACAAAATCCCAGACACTTGCTTTTTACATTTTGTGACATAAAACCTATTTGTCATGATGATTCAATTTTAAGGGCATGATCATACACTGTTTTTTCCAGTGCTGGCCTTAAAGAGCAGCAAGTTAGCAACCAGTTATTTAATAGTATATTTAATTAAGAAAGAACAATATGTAGTATGTGAGACTCTCAGCTTTATTTACTGTACTTAACTAAATTCCTCCCTAATGGCAAAATTTGTATTTTTCTTCCCTCCTGACACCCTCGTGGATTTTTCCTTGTGTGTGCTTCCCAGTGCATTGTGCTGATCAGTTTAATATCTAAATACTGTCCTGGCAGTAATGTGCCTTCACCTGATCTCTGGATGAGGTTTGGTGGGTTATAGCAGTGCTGTAATCTCTGCTTCATAAATATGGGCCTGAAACACTGGGAAAGTTAAAATTAGTATTTTACTAGCTTCACTCATGAAATGTGAACCTGATTTTGGGCATACACTGTGTATGTTCAGAGGTTCAGAGCTTGCATGTCCTAATGCTCTCTCTTTATATCTGGGTGTTCATCCCAGTCCTGTTCCCATCATTGGCTCTGCTCTTCACACCTTCCTCTTTAGAACCAGTTTCCATCTCCATGTCTTTCCGTAATCCATGCTCTCAGCCCCAGATACAGGTTTTCTCTTTGAGCCTTGTTATGCTCCCTGCTGCTCAGAATCCTCCTTTTGTTTCTTCTGCTCCCCCTGCACTGGGCAGTGCTCAGCTCAGCTGTGGGCCTGGTCCCTCACTCCTGGGAGCAGTGAAGTGCTCAGGAGCACAGGCTCAGCAGACCTCAACTGCTGAATTTCAGCATTCTTACAGACCCTGTGTAAAGTGAAGTGATTTTAAAATCAGCTGTGTTGTGTGTGTTTTCAGAAAAAAAAAAACACGTTAAACTTTATTCTGGCACAAACACAACCACCCTGCCCAACCATGAGTTCCTTGTTCAAAGCTCTGGAGTGCCTGAGCTGTTGAAGCAAAGGTCACTGGTGCTTTTTGGACGTGGCTGAGTGATGACATGTGGTTCTACCTTGGTTCTGGTCTTTTGGCTAAAGCATTCCAAAATCCTCAGCCTGGGGTGGGCACTGGCACTGTGTGCTCATAAGAGAGTGTCAAAATTGGATAAAATGGTCAGCAGCTGAGAATGAGGTATTGGAGTGAGGAGTCTCTCAGTGGGTTTTAAAAGTCAATAATGATGTTTAGAAGAATGATATGTGCTATTTAATTCTTTCCTAATGAAGTTTGGACTTCCTGTGATCAGCATGGGTGGTGTAGGCACAGTCCTGTCCCAGCGTGTTTGGGCAGCAAGTGCTCGTGGTGGGCTTACAGTGATGAATTCTCATTGATCTTTGCTAATACCAAGTTAAAGCTTTGGTATTTGCTAGTGTTCTGATTCTTTTCAGCATGATAATTATTCCTTTGAATTGGACATGCTTGTTCAGCACAGAGTAAGAGAGATTGGAATTGGTGATGCTGTGCTGCAAATATTGTCGAATTTTTCCTGTTTATGTCGACGTGCTGTTCTGGTTTTCTCAGGTCAAATTAGACATCACCACATTTTTATTCAGCTCACACTACATGTGTGTGTGTGCACATGCATATGCATACACAGCTGTAATTTTTTTATTGTTGTACTAACAGTGGTACTGTCCAGGAGGAATTTTTTTCCCAACATCATGGTGGAAATATAATGATGATTTTGGAAATGGCTGCAGCTGTCTGAAAACGTAAAAGAAAAGACAAAATAGAAACACAAATATTTTGTGTCTGTGCAGAGAGACTAAAAGGTAATTAGCCAAGGGTAAATAAATGGCTTTGTTTTGAAAGACCCAAAATGGTGACCCAAAATGTTTTGAAAGGTTTTCTGGATGATGGCATTTCTGTGTTCAAAGTTTCAGTCCAGAAGTCTCATACAAATGTGATAACTGTTGGCAGGAAAGAGCAGTGGAAAGTTATGCCTGCAATAGGAAATCATCTCACTTTTAAAAGTGAACGTTGCTATTTCAGGTTTTAATTTTGATAATTAGCAGTAGCAGCTCATTCTCAAATTGCACTTCTAACAGTAGGTGGTCCAGAGGTAACTTAATATGCCCTTTTTTCCTGAGTCTGTAATTGGAAAAAGACAGGAAAAGCTAACTGCTATTAATTGCACAAGCTATTTACAGCACAGAAAAATTGGTTTCTCATTTGTATACATGCAGAACAGCGTTGGCACTGCTGCTGAGTGCTGCACTTCAGAGTTTTGCTCCAATACTGAGTGTCAAACACTAATTCCTGTTACAGGCCCTTAGCCAGCACACCTCACCTGGTTCCCAGTTTGGTGGTAACAAATTCCCCAGGGCTGCTTTTGTTCTGTGTCCTTGTAAATTCCTCTCTCCTCCCCAGTGGATATGGCAGCTCCTTGTGAGGGATCTCTCAGGGCTCACTGTGCTCCTGCCAGCCCTCCTGGTGCCCATGGAAGATGCACGTCTCTCCTGGCTGGTGTGCCACCAGCTCTGCCTGCACTCTGGAGATGGAATTGGGCTGCCTGAAGAGTCTGCTGAGAGTGCAGCAGGTAGCCAAGGAGCTTACTGAGGTGTCCTGGTGCTGCAGGGTACACATATGTTGTGAAGGGTGAAAATGTGCTCTGTGGTTTGCATTTGGTGTCAAAATCGCTGTTAATGCAAGCGAGGTTAATGTAAATTGCAAATCCTAGATGTAAGTATCTGTTCACATAATTCAAAGTGATTACACATTTGTGTTTGTGAGAGATGTGAGAGAAGAACCAAAAGGAGGATCACACTTTAACACATGCTAACATTTTCCTGCTAAAATCTGATCTGCAGGTGTCTTCTGCTGGCCCTCCTGCCTCAGCATTTTCTTGTGATCAACCAGGTTGTTGCTCATAGCTGGTTTCTACTTGGTGTTCTTCCAGTAGGTACTAATGGAATTTTAATTTTTTTTCTCTTTTATTGTATTTGGAAATAGTTGGGTTAATTCAGATTGAAAGGGTCTTCAGGAGGTCTTCAGACCTCTAATCAGAGCAGGGTCAACCATGAGATCAGAGCAAGTGCTCAAGGCTTTATCCAGTCGAGCCTTTCAGGAGTGACAAAACTGAATAGATGGATGCCCAGCTGGCCTGAACAAACTCCAGCAGTGAGATAAGGAGATACAGAGCTGGTTACAGCTAAACTTTGCCTTGATTCTTCAGCAAGCCAGAGGTGCAAAGCTTTGAGCTATAATTGAAGGTGGAGCAGATGTTACACGTGCATTGGAACTTGACTGTGAATCCCCATCTAAAAAGATTTATAATTTCCCAGTTAATTTCCAGATGATCTTTTTTAACATGCTGAGGGTAGCAGATGTGTTTGTTATATCCCACTCTTTAAAGTCATTTTAGGAAGTTAAACAGATGGATGCCTTTTGAAATTCAGCAGCTGTAGCAGCGTTGTTTCGTGTGCCAGCGGGGATGGAAGGAAGCAGCAGCTGAGAAGGGCTTTGCTTGTGAGGAGCTGACCCACTTGCCAACAGCCAGTCATGTCCTAATGTTGTGAATCACAGGAATGATTGACTACACCTGCTTTTCCTGTGGAATCAGTTGAGTTTCTAGACAGCTGGGCAAGCTTGAATGCAGGTTGTTCTACCGCTGGAAGAAACAAAGCTCATGTTAATTCTCATACAGGAAGTGATTATGTCTCAAAACACAGGAAAATCATTCTATCATCTGTGTGCCATTTATTTGGGAAAAGGTTGTGTGTTACAGTGTCCTTGCTGCTAAAATTTCAAGGGGAAATGCAAAATTCAGAAAATTTCTCTCTCAGTGTTATGTTTTCAGTGTGTTGTTTGTTGTCCAGTGATAAACATCAGCCAGATCTCCAATATGGCCATGGGTTGTTTTGACACTGATACCTTCCCAAAATATTCCAGACAGTGAGAGCAGTGCTATTAAAAATCTTATTGATGGGGTGTGTAACATAAATGCAAGGCTGTCAGGTTTTCATACTGTAGCTGTAAACCATTGAATTCAGTACAGCATCATGGGTAAAACTCAGGGTGGCAGGAAACCTGTCACCTTAAAAAAATTAAAATTGATTAAATGTTGAAATATCAAAGCTGTTTAGGGCAACAAACGTGTCACTAATCGTTACAGTGGGAACCTCCTTTGATTTGGTAGGAAACAAAATATTAGGACAGCATTCATGAGTAGGTTTTAATGTCAGTTTTGGGTGGTGGATATTAAAAATGCTTGAAAAAAATCAGTGTTAGAACAGCACAGGAGGGTTTGTTATCAGTTTACTAATGGGAGAACAAAGGAAACACAAGGAAATTCAAGAAGGGAAGCTTGATCCTGCCATGCATGAGGCTGCACAGTGGCCCTGCAGCACTTTAAATTTGATTATTTTGTGCTAGGTTAATAGAGAGATTAAAGAATAACTGTTTCCTGTACATTTCCTTGCAAAGTGATTATTTAAGCTTTCTGGTTTAAAACTGAGTGTGATATTCAGCAGGTGCAAGTAAACCTCTCCCTCAACGGACATGTGGTTTTTAGGGTTTTTAAAATAAAATAAATTATTCCTACTTGCCTCTCCCCCACCCCAGTTTATGGGTTAGGTAATCCTCATCAAATTCCCTTGCTAGATCATCCCAGTGGAAATGGAGGTTGGTTTTGGGGATGTTGGCTCTTAAGAATGGTCCTGGCTGTTGGGTTGATGGTTGACTTATGTCTGTGTAAATCTGAAGAAATTTCCCTGAACTTTTTGATTTAAGAATTTCAATAGAACCATTACCCCAAAATTTAGGGGTGTCTAGGGTGTGCTTTTATTTTCCATAAACATCAACTCAGGACAGATCTTTCTTTAAAGGAGCTGTGGAGGTAAGCAGCATTGATTTCAGGGCATTATGTTAGGCACTTTCTGGGTTTCCTTTGATACCACAGTGAACAATCTAGGTTTGTATATTATTTTTTTTTCTGCTAACATGTTCAGAAGTAGCTGGTGTTCATATTATTGCAATTAGTGCCATTCTGTGGTGCATTGCAGGTGACTTCCAGTGCAGAGCTGCTGCTGAACATTTGCCCCATGGAAATGCTCCCTTTTTGTTTTGGGTTCTAGGGAAGAGTGGCTGCCTGCAGGCTTGGGTTGTGAAGTGTACTTAGCAAAAACTGGAAGTGTAGGATGATAATCATCATTCCCTGGTATCAGCTGCCAGTAGGTGAGCACCACAAGCACTTATTCCATGGCTCCAGAGCTGCACGGTGCAGCACCAGCTGAAATGGATGCTTGGGCTCATTTTTATTAGAAATTGTCAGGAAATTTGTACTGAGGGGAATGGAGATAATGTGAGTGTATTGTAGGATTGGATCATTCTGTAAAGAAGATTTTGATAAATACTTCGAATTTGGAAGGCAAATTCTGATGTTGGCTGTGGAGAAACTACACTGATTTAGGGCAAGTGAAAATCTGGTCCCATCCACTTAGTTTGAGTAGTGAAACTTTGCTCTTTACAAAATAGCTGAAGTTGCTTAATGATAATCTGGCCAATTTGTGTTTGTTCAGAACTGCTGATGTGGGAGAGACTGATGGCAGCTGAGGGTGGGTTGGAATGCTTAAGCAGATCCAGTTGTAAAAAGGCTTTGAAATACAGCCTTTTCTTCCAATCTGCTTCTCAGATGGTTTCTGCCTTTAGGCTCTGACAACTCTTCCAGATGATGGAGCAGGTTCATTTGAAATGTGCCAGCAAGGTTACAGAAGGTGACTACCTGATGATGTGAGGTTGTTAGCTTGTAAGTGCTGGCTATTTTTAACATGCCACTTCTCAAGAGGGGAAGGGAGAACAGCAGCAGAGGGAAGAGAGCATTCTTTTAGGTCCTCTCCTTCATATTTCATGTTAACATGATGGTTCTTAAAGTCAAGAGTAGCTTGTGGTATTTATAACATCATCATCGTCATCACCTTTCTTTCTGTGATATGCTCATTAGTCACAGATGTTTTCTTTGCTTTTCCAAACACACCAAGCCATAGGCAATGTCAAGTCAGGCATAAAATAATATAGGAGCTAGTACCATTAACCTCGTGGAAACAAAGGACACATGAATAGATTAAGAATACCCAGGTGCGCGTCCCTGTTGGGAAGACGTGATCTGCAAGTCTCTTTCCAAAACAGTGCTGCAAGATTTATTCCAGGTGCTGTTAGTGGCATGGAGAGATGATGCCCATTGTTGCAGTCACAGACACAGAGATGTGCAAGTCAAGGTGAGCTATGGGCTGGCCTGACAGAGCTCCTCTGTTAGGATCATAAAGATTATTCATGTGTATATGCTTTACACTGTGGTCGCTGCTGTGACCGTGGCACAGACAAACAGTAAGCATCTACATCTTACACCACCACAGAAAGCATGAATTCAAATAAACTCTTGCATTCCTCATCCCTTTCAGCCCTGTTCCTGATGAGTTTAAGTCTGAGGAATGAACTTTACATGCCAAGTCAGAGATGGACCTTTTCAAAGGCCATCACAGAACCCCTATCAGTGAGTGTCTCAAGACAGCAGGGCCCAGTTTTTATTGGATTGTGGGAAACTGATAAGGCTACAAATCCAAAAGCAATGGGAGCATAATGAATTCAAAGCTGTGAGTTTGCATTTGCTGTGACAATAGAAACTTATGAAGCTATGGAGTGCAGTGCTACTCCAGGCTCATGTTACAAAACCATGCAGCACTCTGGTACAGAAATGGGATTAAATGTGAGCATTGTTCAGAAGATGCCAATTTTAAATGGTGCCATTTTCTGTCACCATGCAAGAGCATTTGCTTGTATCACTAGTGTGGCCAGTGAAAATTCCTGTGTATTTTCTGAAAATGAGTGGAACAAATGTTCTTGTCCAGGTGGAACTTGGCTTGTATATTTTTAAAAATTTTACACCATTATAAAATGAAGTAGAATTAAACCCAGTGTGAATTAGAAGCATGTCAGGGGACTACAAGTGGAATTTTAGATCAGAATTAGTGTAATGCAGACAAGATTTCTGTCAAAAGAACTGGGAACAGAACCAAGGTTTCCTCCTCTTCTCACTGCTCTATATAAAGAACTCACATGTACAGATTATAATTGCTGTGGTGAGAGGATGCCAAATTATATAATGCTTCTATCCACATTCCTCCTTCTAATCTCTACTGTTCCCCACAGGGGAACACAACAAAAAATTATGGGGTTTACACCTGTACTCCTCTACACCCTTATGGGTTCTTCCATAGAATGGTAATATGAATGTACAGATCAGCCCTTTCCATATTTGATACTGATGGGGAACAAAAGATGGATGTGAATGTGCAAAATGCCTGCAGTACCAAAAATAGATTCATATTTATTCCTGTCGTAACTCCAGTTAAGCTGATGGAGCTGTGCCAAGGCTGAGCATGCCCACAGTCTATATGACAGCTGCCTGGCAGCAGTGAAGCTTGATGAGAATGGGTTGGAGAGAACAATTCAACCCTCTCATTCTGACACTGTGTCAGAATCTGACACACATTTTAGGGATATTCACCTTGGCTTGAAATTATTTTGCTGGGAGATTGCAGATCCATCCTTAATGCCTAAAAGCCGAGGATAGACTTGATCAAGGTATTTTCAAGCCTTGAGTTCAATTCCATCAGCAGTTCTGAATCACCAGACCAGCTAATGAGGTGTTCTAATTGATAGCATAATTCTACATGGTTTTTCCATTTAGGCTAATGTAACATTTGGCTTTGTTGAGGATGAATGTTAACCACAAGTTGAAGGGAAGATCTCATTCTCTGATCTTATTGCAATATTTCATCAAGCTTTTAATTTTATTTGCAATACCCACATGCAATTCATACAGACATTTTCTTTCCACTTGGGTATAGAGACCCTGTTTTGCTGTTAATTGATAATGTGTGAGCTGTGGAGGCAGCTTCAATGGTTTTACTGTTCCAGAAATGTTCATCTCATTCATAAAGATCATCTGTTCAAGGGCAGTCAACTCTGGGCTTTTGTTCTCTTTACTGGCTTTATTTTGGGCAATGTGCTGACTTGCCTACAAGCTCTTGAACTACAGGCCATTCAAATAGTTTCCCTCTGGTGTGTTAAGTTCTTGAGTTCACATGAGCCTGCTCACTAAAATTTTGAGAGTATTAAGCCAGTTCTCAACACCAGAGTCTTGGCACTTGAGCTGACACTCCATGGTGCTGAGCAGTCACAGTCACACACTGCTTTGAGTCCAAAGCAGTGATACTTTCTGAGCTTCAAAATCAGCTGTGTAAGCCAAATCAGTAGGGTTTGTTGTGGTTTCATTGTACTGTTGTGGTTTTTGGTTTTTTGGTTTGTTTTTTTTTTTTTTTTCTAACAGGGAACTGCTTGTTTCTAGCATCTTTCCTCCCATATTTCCCCATTTGGGGAGTGGGTGGATGCTCCCTCGACTACAGGCAGATAAGGAGGGGATGTTGTGGTTATTCAGGCAAAGATACTCATCAGACTTAAAGCTGCAAGGGAATTTCTCCTAGTCAGAGGCTTACCCAACATTTCTGGGAAGGAATGAGGCTCTTGCTTTTTGTTTAGATAATTAGGCTCCTTTTTTAAGATTACTTACTCCTACCTTAGACACAGAAATTTGGGTGACTCAAAACAGGGAAGGGAAAACTGATAGGGCTTTTCAAAGATAAGAGAGGTTCCCAGATCCCTTTGACCGTCTAAGAGAAGTAGTTTCTTCTAAAAATCCTACCCTTAAAACTAGATAAAAATTAATTTATTAAGCAATAGCAACAACAAAAACAACCCAAAACTAAAAACACAGACAACCCAAAAACTTGTCAATTCCAAAGACAGACCAAAATTGATGTTGCCAGTCTTTGCAGATAGAGCCTGTAAAGTGATATAATTTATGATCTCATGTGACTACACTGCCACTGGATACAGCAGCATTTCAGTGCCATTATGCTGTGATGTTTAGATATATGAAGCATAATATGTATAACATAAAAACTCCCCTAGGGTTTAGATGACAAAGGATTATTAGATGCAAACTGAATCCATGAGAGAAGCAGTAATTCTAGGTCACTCTTCAAATGTGTTGTCAGGAATTCACATTAAGCTTTGATGAAGAACACGTCCACTGATTTGGCAAAATATCTGTCAGGATCATAGACTGAGTGTATCCAGAAGAAATCATATTCAGTAGGTTGGACTGAACACTGAGAAATCAGTAAAACTCCTTTGAGTGTCCAAAGGAACTGTGGATTATTTAATCCACCATCATCAAAGGATCAGATTCCATAATTGTTACAGGAGCAATGAAATGAATCCTTTTCTTTTGGTCAAATTAACTTTGTGGCTGGTTTGGTATCCCATGCCCTAGCCAGTTTTCCAAGATAAAAACAGGACAACAAAAACTGGCAAGTTGGGTGCAGCAGGGATTGGTGGCCTGAACTTCATAAAACGTGTGAAGAACAGAATGTAAAGCTGTCAGTTAGATCTTCTAATAGCTTTTAAACCTTACTGTATTTTATTACAGATCTAAAATTAGCCTGGTTTTCAGGCCTGGATCTTTTTCAAGATGTTCTTACTGGAGCCCAACCTTCTCTAAGCCAGCAGGGCTGAGTTCTCAGCATGGAACGATGGAAATGGTGTTGGAGCATCTGACACATTTCTGCTCCAAGGACTACCAGTCCTCTCAGATGGTAAATTTACATTCTTTATTGACTTGTAGGGTTTTGAAATGTTCTATATAGCTGTGTTTAAGCTGACATTGTGGACAGTTATGGCAGAACATTAGAAGATTTGTCTTGGTGGGAACTCAGTGAGGTGGATGATGAGGGATGTGTGCTTTCCCATCTGAAATTGGTGTATGAAGAAATTGAGGTGGAGGCAGTTACTTAAAAAACTAGCTACCATAAAACTCACCTTTCTGTAGTTACTACAGAGCAGCCTGCAGAAGTGGTACACGTGAAAGCAGATGTGCTGAAAAATCCCAGCAACAGCCAAGACTAAACATGTGAGCTTTATGTGGGAACTTGAGTTACATTTTACATTGCAATGTTAGAGGAAGAAGAGTACTTGATAACAAGTACAGCACGATTTCTGACTTTAGTTTTTAGTTCTGCCACTTGGTCACTGTGTAACCTTGGGGAAGTCATTGAGGATGGCATCTGCAGAAGGATCCAGCAATGCTGTCTTTCATCCCGGAGACACCTACCATACAATCCAAGAAATGCCTCTTTTTTTTTTCTGTCTGAAAGAGTCTCAGCTCTAAAAACCTGAGGTTTGCTCATTTAAAACTTCCTGAAAAGACTGAGTGGTAAATAGGCAGGTCCCAGCTCCCCTTGCCATGAATGACTGAGTGTGATTGAGCCTCCCTTCCCCAAGCACTGCTCACAGCCAGGATATGGGGCAGGGGCAGTGGGGCTGGGCTTCCTCTGTCCTGCTGAGTCACTTCACCCAGTGTGTATTTCAGACATTTCAAGTGCAGGTTCATTGCTTCTCTGGATCCCCCATCCCTGGAAGTGTTTGAGGCTGGGTTGGATGGAGCTTTGAGCAACCTGGACTAGTGGAAGGTGTCCCTGCCCATGGCAGGGGGTTGGAACTTCTAATCTTTAAGATCCCTTCCAACCCAAACCACTCTCTTCTTGCTGGGATCACTCTTGTCCTTGCCACCCAGGCAGTGGCTTAGTGGTTCAGTACTTGGGGAGTGGATGAGGTGGGAATAAGGAGCTGAAGGAAGTGGCCCTACTAGGGAAATAAGGCAATTAATTGGAACTGTGATGAAGATTTGATTGAAATGCACCTTTTGCTTCCATGTCTCCTGTTGGTTTTGTGAATGTTATTCTGAGACACCCTCCTATAATCATAGAATTGTTAAGGTTGGAAAAGACCTCCAAGATGCTCAAATCCAACTGTTATCCAGCACTGCCATATAACCACTAAACCATGTCCCCAAGTGCCTTATCCATGTGTTTTGTGACCGCTTCCCTGAGCAGCCTGTTCCAGTGCCTGACAATCCTTTCAGTGAAGAAATTTTTTCTAATATCCCATCTGAACCTACCCTGGCACAACTTGAGGCCATTTCCTCTCGTCAGTTGTGGCTTGGGAGCAGAGCCCGACTCCCACTTTGCTACAGTCTCCTCCCACTGAGTTGTAGAGAGCCAGAGGGTCCCCCCTGAGCATCCTTTTCTCCAGGCTGAGCCCTCCCAGCTCCCTCAGCCGCTTCTCATCAGACTTGTGCTCCATTCCCAGCTTCATTCCCTTCTCTGCACTCACTCTAGCCCCTCAATGTCTTTCTTGTAGTGAGGGACAAGTCAGAGCCCTAACTGGGCACTGTGGCACTGTCTGTCCTGGTGCTGAGCCCCCCATGCAGTCCAAGGCATGGCTTGGTGCCCTGATTTGAGATAATCCATCTCCCAGGGGCCGGGCTGGTGCAGGTGTGCACAGCAAGGGGAATGTGTGCAGCTCGGAATGTGTCAGGATGAGCAGGAACACGGGCTCCGGGGCTTGTAAGGGATCCTGGCAGCGTGGGGAGGGACCTGCGACACTGAGAGCCTCCCCAGAGCCAAGAGTTGCTATAATAGGGCCGGATTACTCACTGTGCTTATTCAAATTCCTGGCAGCGGGAGTTTTTCCCGAACGGCCACCAACAATAAGTCACCTCCAGGTGTTTTGATTCGAATTTATTTATTTATTTATTCAAATTTCAAAAAGAAACCGATCCCCGGTTCGCTCCGTGCCGCGCCCCCGGAGCGTCCGTCCGTCCATCCATCCATCCATCCATGCATTTATCCATCCATCCATCCATTCTCCGGAGCATCCATCGCTCCGGACCCCTCCGCCGCTCCTCCCCCTGCGGAGAGAGGGTGAGATTTATTTCTTTATTTCTTTAATTATTTCATTTTTTAGTGTTGTCGCTGCTGGGAGCGGGCAGGGCCAATCGGGGCCCGCCCTGCCCGCTCGGTGCCGGGCAGCCGCCGCCTCCCTCCCGCCCTGCTGGTCGCGGCCCCCCCGGGATGCCCGAGCCCGCTCCACTGCGGGAGGGACCCTGAGCTGCCGCCTGCTGCTTTCCCTTCCCTCTCGCCGCTGAATCGCTTTCATTTTTAATCGCTTTTCCCACCCCCCATTCCCCCTCCCGCCTTCCAGGATTTTATGCTCAGCACTGGGGGAGCCGGGAAATTTTGTGGCCGCTGACATATTTTGATTTAAAAAATCGCTGTCAGCGGACGTTTCTCCTTCTGCTCCGGCAGCGTTGTCCTGTTCACAGCTATTTAGGCTTAAGAAGCTTGATTCTCTAAGGCTTGTATCCAAGGGCATCAGTCATTAACACACTGAGCTACATCTGCTTCTTGGCTAAGACTGAAGAAGGACATCTTAAGCTGGAAATCCTGCTCGCTCACTCTCTAGTGCTTACGGAAGGGGAAGCATATGCAGCAGCAGGTTCCTTTTTTTTTTTTTTTTTTTTTTTTTCTCCCAAAGGCTGCCTCACTTTGGAGATGCAGTGACAAGATAATGGAGTGAAAGTCTTTCATTTCCAGGCAAGAAAATTGCAGGAGTCAGATAGAGAAAGGAAGAAGCAAGTTACATAGCAGAAATAGGAAAGAGGACAGTGGTAAGGAACTGAAAATAAAATTAGAAGAAACAGGTGGAAGGCTAGTATAAAGCTGGGAGATATTTTAGACTGAAAGTGGTGTATTTTTGCTTCTTTTTTTTTCTTTTTTCCTTTCTCTTTTTTTTTTTTAATTTTTTTAATTGGTTTTATTGTTGATTTTAAATTCTAAGCTGATTTTGGAGATCTCTGCAGTGACCAGGCTGCTTTAGAGCAGAACAGCTTCCCCAACGTGTCATTTTCTCTCTCCCTGCCTGCTGTCTCTGCTCTTGCTGCTGCTGACAGAAACGTGTTAGGAAAGCAGAAAGAGAAAATGCCAGCCATCCTGGTAGCCTCCAAAATGAAATCGGGACTACCTAAACCCGTCCACAGCGCTGCTCCAATCCTGCATGTCCCGACAGCCAGGACCATCCCACAGCCCTGTTACCTGAAGTTTGGGAACAAGGTGGAGGTGACGAAGCCATTGTATTCCAGCCAGATTCCTCTCAAATCATCCAACGGACAAGAAAACGCGGGAGACGGCCTCCCAGCAAGGAAGAGTAGCTCGCTAGAAAATGGATTTGACACACAGGTTAGCAGGCACCAAATGCTGGGGAGGTGTATGTGCGAATTTATGTCTGTGTGGAGTGTGCAGCAGGTTTTCTGGGGTAAATAGCATGGAATTGCAGGGAAGGGATGTGTGTTTGTGTGTGTGTGTGTGCCAACATCTCTGTGCAGTGGTGGGATGTTTTATATTCCACACAGTGGCATGTGTAATTCTGTCAGCATGATGGAGCTGATGGTGGGGTGCTGAGGGATGGGGCTGCGTGTGCTGCTTGCCTGTGCTGCCTTCTCCATCCCCTCTGCTTGAACCGGGGGGGATTTACAGGAGGGAGATGGTAGAGATGTTGTTTGTGGGGTGTGTTCTTTGTGTGCTTTCTGTAGGTGCTAAGTGTAAGGGCTGGCTCGTGTGCCTGGGGCTGAGGATTGCTGCTTGTCATTAATGTGTTTTGTGTTGGGTCGTGTACTGTACCAGAGCACTAGTTGTGTGAACGTTCTGTGGGGAGTGAATGGGAGGCAGTGCTTGATGCTGGATTACAATGTGCATGTCATTCAGTGCATTTGAATTAAACAGATTATGGAGGAAATGAACACTTAAGTAGAATTGCCTGTATAATGCTATACATGCATGACATCATAGATGCAGCACATCATCAATATACACATTTTAGGTTTCCCTTTAATCTGTGTCAGCCTTCTAATGTATTTTTATATGTGCTGCTTGCTGTATAGGGAGGAGAGATGCTCAACTGGTTCGATTTCTGTGGTTGTCCGGGGTTGTCAGTGTGGCTGGGGCTGCCCTGGGCTGCCGTGCCCTGGTGAGCTTTGCAGCAGCGTGGGCACAGCGTGTGTGTGACTGTGCTAGGGAGGGAGCAGAGCAGATGGGCTGCTGCAGCAAGCACAATTGACTGCTGTGCTCCAGAGATGGCTGTACAGCCCTGGGATGTATTTTGGCAACAGCCATAAACGTTACACGCTGCTTCTGCCAGTATCTGAGCCCGGTGGAAGGTGATACCATTATGCTGAGAGAGGGAAATGATGACAGAGACTCACTAGGTTTTTTTTCCTTCTTTGAGAAATAATGGATCATCCCTACCACCTAGATTGTGAAGTGTGTGGCCTGGTAACCCTATTCCCTTCAGACAAGTGTGCCTACTGATGGGATGTGTTTGACCGCATGCCCTGATTTCAGGATGTGCTGCACTTTCCTTGCTGGTAGACAGGGTGACGTATTGGGCTGCTCAGGCCAGACAGATATGACTGGAGCAGTTCCTGAGGGACTGAGAGCAGGAACAGGAGACA
The DNA here is from genome assembly GCF_051311805.1 of Agelaius phoeniceus. Taxonomy (NCBI): domain Eukaryota; kingdom Metazoa; phylum Chordata; class Aves; order Passeriformes; family Icteridae; genus Agelaius; species Agelaius phoeniceus. The sequence goes on from NC_135270.1 coordinate 2,786,903, forward strand.
GCCAAGCAGGGATGCAGGGAAGTGGCAGCAGACAGACCAACCTGTGCATCACGTCTTGCCCTTCCAAGATAATCAAGTGCTCTCTCTCACTCGCGCCTGAGTCTGTCCCTGTGATTATGAAACGTCAGCAAAATCTCATTATCTGCTGCCCTTTCTCTCACACGTGCCAGGGTTTCTGCATGGAAATCTACATTGCTGAAAAAGTGGTTGCTATTCAGAAATACTCTCTCATCTTGTAACAGATTATGCTCACAGAGATCTGCCAGTGGGAGCCTTTGCAGCACTAAGGGCAACACTATGGTGGTTTTAACCCTTACAAGGACGTGGAACAAACCCCATTTTTTGTAGCCTGATGATGAAAGGGTCTTGATGCTAACTTGTTATATTTGACCAGGGAAAGATTTTGGCTAAGGAAATGTCAGATAATTTTACATTTTTAATTTCTTCAGCAGCAGGAGAAATCTTAAGCTTTGCATTCTCAGTAATCTCCTCTGGCTGGCAGTCTGAGCAGATGACCAGCACCTTTTAAGGTGTGAACCAGTGAGGCTTTTTCCACTACCTATTATTCTTGAATAAACACAGTCTTTTTTTGTTGTTGTTGTTTTTTTATTGTTGTTCAGCAATTTTGCTGATCCTTTGAGCTTTGATCCTTCTGCCCACAAAAGCAGGCAGGGTTTTGCCATTCAAGGTGATCGTTTGGAATGGCAGTCTGTATCCAGAGGGAGATTTTTCCAGATGTGTTGTGTCAAGGGCACTGTTCATTCCTTTTCCTACTGTTCCTCCCTGCCAAGGGAGGAGGAACAGGATGGATGGACAGCTGCCAGCTGATAGGTCAGCAGCTGAAGCTTTTATCTTGGAAGACCTTCAGCTACATTCAGGTGCAAAAGTGCTTTCTGATAATAACCATGGTAAGGTTTAGACTTGAACACTGCACCAGGTCTGAATAGCTTGAGAATCTGAGGGTGACCACTTTGCTCCTCTGGGGGGTTTATCTGAAGCACCAATGTGACCCTCACCATTTTATTGGGCAGGCACCTGGCAATACCTGTGATATTCTTACAGTAGAATTTATAGTTTAGATCCACAAGCTGGACCATTGCCCAGTGTTCTGGCTCCTATCCTCTGTAGATCTTGGTCCCTCTGCAGAATTTTCAGCCCACAAGAAAGGATATCCTCCTGTGTGGGTGGAGGGAGAACGAGAGAGAGATTGTGTCACTTGGACTAATTCTCTTGGTTCTGAGAGTATTTCAGGGAGGTGTTCTTAATCCCGTTGAAGTGAGTCCTTTTTGCACTACATAATACAAAATTTAGTGGCTTATTGGACTGATTATTCTGCAGAAGAGTCTAGAGCATAGTCCAGAAGCCAGCATATGAGGATACCATGTTCTCGTGCTGGGTTAGCATGTTTCAAGCCACTTACACACCACTGCAAAGCTTCATGAGCTTTTTTGGTGCCAGGTGGTACCTTTCTAGAACCTGAGAATGTGAGCACTGCAGGTGGTATTCATTAAAGCACCAATTTAAAAACAAAAACCTGCTGAAATTCAAGATGTCCCGCTCACAAATGTGGTATCAGTGAAAACTTCTAAATGTTTTGCTGATTTTATTCCTCTTGATATGGTTTTACGTGTGTTAGCTGGATTTTATATAACTGGAAGTTTTGTGCCTTAAGGCTTTATAAGGGCAGTGTGTTTTTTAAAATGCTGTGCAATTTATAAAAAGCACACTTCAGAGTATTTCAGGGGCACTTTCCAAAGAAAGGTCTGAGAATTTTAGCATCAAGCCCATTGTAAATGCTAGTCGGAAATCTTAGGTGGATGAATCATGGCAGTATCATTCCTGTTTTACTGTTACTGATATACACACTCTATTTTTCCATATTAAATCCCCTGTGTTGTGCACAACAGTATCTGACTGTTGCACTGGTGCTTATTTTGTCTAATTTGAAAACACCGCCAATAAATTGTACTACCCATATTTAGAGAGGATTGTTTTGGAAATATTTAACTTTGTTACCAGAGAAACTTCTGTCGAGTAGATAGCAAGATTCTCATCTCTCATCTACAGAATGGTGTTTCTCAGTGATTCTGAGAAAGTTGGATGCATTTGGCTACTAAATTTGCATTAGTTATTTAAGAAAGAAATCATTACCCATTAGGAGTCCCTGGTTGTGGTTAATTGTTCATGCAGATGCAAGAAGGAAGATGCCATTGTGAATGTCACTGAAGGAGATCCTGGATTTCATTACTGTGTTTATTGCTGCTATGTTGTATTCTCCAAATTCTTGATTTTCTTTCTCCAGAGAACCTAAAAAATAAAATAAAATAATCACTGTTTGTACCTTCAGTAGCTGAAGCAGCACTGAAGGCACCAGGACCTTGCTAAATGGTTGGTCCCACCCTTGCACTAAAACACTTGCAAGTTAAGAGACGTCTGTTTAACCTGGGTTTGAAGTATGTGTGTTCAGCAATTACCTGTAATTGTGCTTTGTTTGGCTGGGAGGGGAGGGGCTAGGAATTGGTATTTCTTTGTAAACTTCTTTGCAATATTCATTTGCTGAAAGATCTTCTGGTGGACATGGCAAGCAGGTGCTGACAGAGTGTGATGTTCTCCCTCACTTTTCTCTTTCACTGCACTAGGCAAAGCCTAGGATTTCTACAACTCTTGCAACTCCTTATGCTGTCTACAGAACTCTTTATTTTCCCTAGACCCTTTTTAAAAATAATTCCATTTAAAACTGGTTAGATTTTGTCTGAAATCAAGCTACCTCGCTCAGCTAGATTTTTCTTCATATTGCTTTCCCAGTTTGTGAAGATCTTGTTGAGTTTGGCAGCCTGGATCTGGGGTGGTCTAGTTCTAGGGTGTTCTAGATGTCCCTATTTTCTAGTCTTACACTAGATTTTTCTTCATATTGCTTTCCCAGTTTGTGAAGATCTTGTTGAGTCTGGCAGCCTGGATCTGGGGTGGTCTAGTTCTGGGGTGTTCTAGATATTTTCTAAATTTTTTTTAACTAGTGATTCTTTCCTAATTTTTCAAGACTATCTACACCTGGGTTGTGTTCCAGGAGCGTTTGCCACACCTGTTGAGGTTAAAAACATCTCTGTTTTTTGCCTCATTTCCCATTGGGTAGTCCAAGTAATGACAAGAGTGTGGAAGCTCTGTTACAGCTCCCTGATAGAAATGGAGTGGACAGCCATTCCCAGGTTGGTGGCACGCTGCTGGCACATCCCAGGGAGTTCAGTCAACTGCTCTCAAACAGGTTAACTTAACAGGTTCCTCCAGTATTTTCCCAGACCTCAGAGTTAGGCTCACATCAGATGTTTGATGAGCCACATGTGACCCATGATCTGTGGGCTCTTGGTTTCTCTTCTCTGCCTCACTCCCCTTGTGCCCATGCCATTAGCAATCCAAATGAAGCCACACAGTTCAGATATGAGTAATTATTTTTCTGTATTTTAATTAACTCTACTGTTTAAACCTCCATATCACTATCTTGCCAATGTGAAGCTTCACAGACAGGAGGATTAATGGAGCATATTGCAGAGAAATGATGCCTTCCCTTCTCACGTGCATTAGCCATTTTTGTGTGTGTTTCACAGTTCTCATGCCAAACCAGCTTGCAGAAGGGATAGGGATCAAGCAAATCTTTATCTGGACCCAATTTAAAGTCAGATGAACATCAACTGGTTTCAGTGCCATTGCATGAGCTGCCTCAGTCGTGTGAAATTTGGTCTTGCTATGACTGCTGAGCTAATTATGAATGAAATTATGGGAAATATGGTCCATTATACTGATAACTTTCACATAAAAGATTGCTTTTTGCAGCTGCAAGAAACCAAATGGAGTCACGTTTAGGATATGAACAATGGATAGATTTTACTGTAGTTGGGAGAAGATGAGGAAAACTATAGATTCAGATGATCAAAATAAATAAGCAAAAAATAAATTTGAAATTGGTGCTAATGAGCTTGTTGGTATGATTATAGTTATGTGCCTAAGTCATTCTTGCAAAAAAGCCTGTGCTGGATCTTTATGATGGATTTTTTTTTTTACACCCACTGTAGGCAATTTAAGGCTACTAAGTAGCCAAATTCTTCTTCTGTTTATGATTGCTGTGGGTTTGATATATTTCTAGATACATATTGAAAAATATTTAATTGTTGGGGGGCAGGGGAGGGTTTGCTCTAGATGAAATGTTCTCAGGTAGAAAACAAGATAACAATTCCAAATCACATGTTTTACTGTGATTATGAACATGGATTTTCCAGTGATTTGTCTTTTGATATAAAGAGCTACCTTTTCTGTAGCCTTGCATTTGAACTACAGGTGTAACATTGCACTGTAAGTTCAGGAGGTTCTTTAATCATTGGGTTTTCATTTAGAATATGCAAAGGGTTACTTTGCATAAAGTGACTTTGTTCAAAGCTCCATTTGTTTTTTTGTCATATTGGAAAATGGTTTTTTTCTCCCTCTTACTTGTGACAGTCTATCTATCTATCTATCTATCTATCTATCTGGCTTGAAAATTTGAATATGCTTAACCTAAAGCACCTTAGAGGTAGGGATATTGTTCTTATTTTTTGGAGAACATTTGTGAAGTGGATGGCTAAGGGACAAAGAAATGTAGCCAAGGTCAGAAAGTCCGCAGCTCTATAGAAAATTACTAGCTAGTCCCTTGATACTAGATTATCTTTCTCCTTTGCTGCTACTTGTTAACAGCTCAAAATGCTCATGCATATGGTGTCCATGTGTTCTCCTTCTGTCCTTGGAACTGTTAGTTCACTCCATTAAGTTGAATTTCTGAAGTGAACACTCTCACTCTTTTGTCCCTGCTTTAGCAAGTGATTTTTATCACCTTCTGCTGTGACACTTGATGCACGATGACACCGAGCAGAAAGAGGTACAAGCATATTGATAGAGGAGAACAACAGATATTGCTTTTGAAATCTGCTGGCACTGAACCTGAGCTGTACTTCTCAAAAAGAAAAAAAAACCTGATTATCAAGAAGTCTAATAAACAAATAATTAACCTTTCCCAAGATTCAAGTATCTAGGAAGTAAAAAAAACCCAACAAAACAAAAAATCCAAATACCCCAAACCAACACTGCTTGTGCTCTTTTTGCTTGTCCAGAGGGTATCAGAAAATAAAGCCTTTATTTACTGAGATAGTGTGGATTAAGTTCTGGGTTTTGGAAATTAAGGATTGGTATTGGCTGGTTTTAATTTGCTTTTAAGAGTCCTTGGAGAAACATTGTCTACTCTGTAATTTTACTTTCCAGATTGTCTCACCACTAGATTTAAATCTCTGAACAATTTGTAGAGTATTTTAATGCTTCTAGCCTACAAGTTCCCTCTTCTTACCAACGTGGAAGAAACTAAGGAGGTGCTTAAATCAATAATTATTTTGCTTGAACTTTCCAAGTTTGCAACAGGATAAATATTGTAAGTGCTGTTTGAGAAGATATATTTGTGAATTAAGCAATAGCTGGGCCTTTAGTGAAAAGGTGTGTGTTCTGCTCTTGACCTTTTTTCCCATTTATTTTTTTGCTTCTTGAAACTTTGGAGCTAAATCATCTTCTACTTTTTATTTTGATATAAATCAAGAGATGCTCTGAAAATTTTAACCCATTAATCTATTTTTTTCTTTGCTGCAAAATGTAGAATCTCATTCTCCTGAGAAATTCACCTGGCTAAAAATACCCTGCTTTAATATTATTTTTAGAAACATCTATACTTGAAGTATATAAATGGTTGGCTATGATGTGTATTATTAGACATGAACTGTTGGTACATTTTGTAACAGGAAGCTGCTGGTTTTCCATTCACCAAGAACTGGAATTCAGTCAAACACTTGGCACTTAGTTGTATGCCTCTAATTTTATCTGTAAATTGTTTTTTCTGAAATAGTTTGTGGAAACAGTCTTAGTTTCTTCAGTTTTGCAAAGGCATGGAAATAACTGCTAAAACTTAAAACAAATAAACCACCTATTAAAATAAATGAGAAAACAGGTCACTTCTTATTTTAAAACAGGCTGAATTCTGAAGTTTTCTTCTGATTCCACCTTTTTTTGCCTGTTGAAAGTATTTTTAGTTGTGTTATCCTTGGATTATTTTTCATTTTAATTTTGGGTTATTTCAGAATTGGAAGCAATGTGTGGGAAAACAATGCCTGAAAGGGAAAGGTATCCAACTTCTGTATTTGAAAATTCACTTTTACCAGGACTTTTTCCCCCGTGCATGTTGAGTTTTGGACTGTCATATCATCATATTTTGACAGTGTCTTGTTTACTTGCATTTTTTAGCTTGTGTTCATCCCTTGTCTTGGATGTTAAGTTCTTTTCCTTGCATGGATTTTTTTTTGTCTCTACAGTAGTGGCTGTAAGTTGCCTTATCCTCTCTTTCTCAGTGGGAAGGAGTCTCCCTAAGTGTCTTTATTTTACCTGTCCTGTCACTAATCTTGGTCCATCTCTTCTGTCTTGTCCTGTGTGTAGCGACAGCCATGGTATAATCCAAAAGTGGATTTGCTGTGAAGCCTTCTTGGAGAAACCTGGAGATGTTTGTCTCACCTGCTGAAGAAAGCAAGCTAGTCATGCACATCCAGGCTTTCTCATGAAGTAAATAATCCATAAATAAATAAAGAGAAACCCTGAAGCAGCCCTTGACAGGCTGACTTGTGCTCTGGCTGCAGCAGTAGCTCTTGTTGGCTTGGTGACACTTTCTCCAAACAAAAGGACTGACCCAGCTTCCCTGATCATTTGCATGTTCTCCCTCATCTCCCAAATAACCTTGTAGGGGCTGACAAGGCCTTTTAGCCAAAGGAACTAGATTTCTCAGAGTTGTTTAGGAAGAACATCCTCTGGAACAGCTGTCTGAGGACACCCATGCTTTGCTCTTGGGAGAAGTGGGAGAGGTGTGTGACAGGCTGGAATTGTAATTTTATGTACTTTTTGTCTCATGGAGTGACATTCTCAGTCGTGAAGGCTGTTGTAGTAATACCTTTTTGTTTCACACCATGAGGGGATCTTCCCTGATAGGATTGCTTATCTTCTGAAAATGCTGACCAAAAATTATTTTATTATCTTTTTCTGCCATCTCTTAGTTCTATATATTTGCCTACTGGTAGACAAAATGAATACCCTGGTGGGATTTCATGTTGCTGATCGAGCTTGTGTGATATTTTATGGTGAATATGGGTGCTAAGACTTTGTTATACTTGCATATCTTGAAACAAGTGTTGAGGAGCAGATTCCTTTTTCTTCAGCCATCTCCACTTGAGCTGTGTCCACTGTTGGAAACTACAGGTAGTTTCAGTGCTGGCATTTTGATCCACAGTGATCAATGTGCAACTTTGATTGCAACTGGTGGAGACAATAACTAATGGATCAGTCTGGTAAGACAAATTTGATTCAGTTTTAAATTATTCTCCATTTGCCAGAGATGTATGGATATTTACATCTTCAAAACAAATGGAAAAATGTCAGGTGTTGTGTCAAGATCAAATGTGCATTGACCATTTGATGTAATATTTTAGAAATTAAGCTTTTCTTGCTCAATAACCAGAGGTCAGTCTGCTTCTCAGGACAGCCACATGTATTCCAGACTTGTCTGAGGCTCAACTGGGATGGATTATTTTGGGAAGGAGTATTTTTGGCATCACTGCATCTTACTCCTCTGGGATGGGCTCTGGAGCACACAGGGCTCTGTCTGGTCCTCCACAGTAACGTGCCAGATGGGCAGTGCCAAAGAAAGCTGGCAAAAAGGGGCCAGGTCCTCTAGTGTGCAGCTGGGAAGGGGAGGCAGCAGCATCCTCTTCATCCCTCTGGAGCATCTCCAGGGGAATTGTAATGAATTTGCTTTATTTCACTGAATCAAACCTTTTTCTGCTTTTCAAGAGGAAGAGCAGCGGTTGCCTAGGATCCTGTTTCCAAGCAGTCAGATAGCAACTTTCCACACTGCAGCAATGTAGATTTTCCTTTCCTTTCCTCTCCTGCCTGTAAGATGCCTTTTGGCCTTCCCCTAGGAGGGTTTGGACCATGTAGACTGGTGGCTGGTGCAACCACCAAGATGCAGGATGGTGTGGTGGGATGTCATGCCCCTGGGTCACCACCACTGCTGGGTTGGTTTATATCAGGTTGGATAGCAAGGCAGTTTAGCCTGTTTTTAACACAAACATGAATTCCACCTTTCCCTTGTTGAGCAGGTAGACGAGGAACCTGAAATGATGTTTTTAAATAGTCTATGGAGCTCCTAGACTTCTTAATATCAGATCCTTCACTCACAATTTCAGCTTTGTGCTGAAACTTAATCTCTTGGCCACAGCAGTGTGAACTAAGGAGGATTTAGCCCTCCTTATTGCCTCCTGAGTGCTCTCAGATTCAGCAGAAGAGGGGTTTGTGTTGGATAAACACAGATTTTCATCTCTTCCCCTCACAGTCTGAGAAATGTCCACTGGCATTGGAGATTATGGAGGGGACTGGTGCCACCCTTGGCTGCTGTGTCAGCATTTCTGGGCCAATGACCTGTCAGATCCACTCAGTGTTTAATGTGCAGCATCAGGCAAAGAGAAATTTGAAATTTCAGTGTTCCACTGGCAAATAATTGAATTTTAAATAATTTTTCAGTGGTTCTCATTAGCATATATTAAATGAATTTTCAACAAATAAAAGCCCCAGGGGCACGTTTTGGTCACGCAGACAATACCTATGGTGGAAGGAGGCTCTTGCAAACCATCTTGTGAATAGCTGCAGCATCACCCAGAGCCACTGCCTGCCCTGCCTCCTCCCCTCCTCCCTGCCAGCAGCTGGAATGGCAGGGCTTGTTTGGCCCACACTTTGCACCGTTTGCAGCAATGCTGCTAAATGCTGGGCTGAAAGGGATGGGAGCTCAGCTGATTTGCATGATTTAAAATGCCAGCTCGGTTTAATGTAGAGCAGCTGGTATATACTTAACTCCTTCAGGAGAAAACTTAATACCAGCAGATCGCATTATCCAGGGCTGTGCTCCACGCCTTTATTTCTTCATCTATCCCTTCCCCTTGCTGCCTCTCAGAACCTTTGTAAAGGCTGTGTGTGCATGGCTGGCAAAGGGCTCTGCTCACTGCTGATATTTCTGTGTCTCTCAGAGTTCACAAAGCAATTGGTCTCACCGTGTGACAAATACTTGTTGCAACTCCTGAGCATCCACTTACTCACTGACCTTAGCAGGCAAGACTCTAAATTAAGATGTGTCATGGTGAAGGGTGGTGAGATTAGTTGGAAGAGGGACAGGTGTAGAGGCCTGGATTATGTGGATTACTGCATTCTCAATTTCTTAGGGTTAAATTTCAAGGTTGAAAATGGCTAATTCCACAATTATGGAATTAGGATATGCTGTGCTGTTCCTCTGGGTGCTGTGCCAGCAGCCAGAGTCAGCTTGTGAGGGAAGGAGGACTTGGAGGATCAAAGAATTCCTTTGCTCCCCTGCAATAATTAGCATAACCTCAGTGAGAGGATGGAGGGAGCATAATCTTTTAATACCAACCTTTCTCAAAATTGACCTTGTCACAGGCAGATTCAGCCTCTCTCAGAGAGGCAGATGTGTGGTAGAGTCACTTTTACTGCATCAGAAATGCTGGCACAGTATCTCATCCTCTGCCAAAATTCTCTTTGCCTTTCCCTGGGTGATGAGCCTCTAGTGCCAGAGGCTCTAAACGTGCCTTTGGATGAGCTGTGGGATATTGATGGATTTCACAGAATCAGGGCTTCCTCAAGGCACTTTCAATGGAGCCTTCTCTTCCTCTGGAAATTATTTATTCTGTCAAGCTCGAGCTGAGTTTTCTCTTGAAACAGCAGTTTCAAATGGTCACTTTTGAAGACCCTGATCAGTTTCAAGTGCAAGCCATTAAGCTGGAGATAAAACGTGTGTTAGGTTCTTTTGACACAGATAAGTCCTTAAGGGCTGCATCTCAAATTTGAGCGTTTCTATTGCCCTTTATAAACCTTTGGGGTAGACAATACTATGTAGCTACTTGGTTGATACCAGTGCTGTGTCTGGTGGATGGGACAGGAAAGTCATGGGGTGCAGGAGAAAGGACAAGTGTTCCCTAGTGAAAACTGATTATTGTCTTTTTTTGATGTGAAAGGGAAACCTCTAAGACGATGACCTCCCATAATCTTCTTCCATGAATGCAGGAAAGAGAAATTGTCTTTGGTGATGAAATATTTAATTCTTTCATCTTCTGTGGTCCCTGTGTAAGATCATTAGCATGCCTGAATGCTGAGGAAGATTATAGCCCTGCATTATATAGGCAAATTGTTGATGTCGTAGAGTATGTATATCACAACTAGGTTGAACATCTGGATGTTTTTTGATATTTAATATGCAAATAAATTCAGCCATCTGAGAAAAAGCCTTTACTCTTGCAAGCTGAAAATACAGTTAAGCAACGTGTATCCATCTTTTAAATAGACAGAAACCATTTTATGAGATGGTTTAGAAGGTTCCTTTCCAGCTGAGCTAGAGCAGTGTGGTTTAATAATTGGTTGTCAGGCACCAGGTCAAAACTTGGAACAAAAGAGGCTATTTGTGACCTGACTCCAGGTTTCTGGAACAGGAACAAATTAGCCAGCTTTTCCTTTATGCTGTGTGAGAGAGCTGTCTGTGAGTTTGTAAATCCTCACCAACCATGTCACTTGGGTGTCTCAAGTATTGTTTGTTTTCTTTTTATAGCTAAGGGATAAGTTTAGTTATTTTAATGCTTTTCCATTGGTTAATACAAACTTTTCAGGGATACAAGCGTGATCTCTAGTTCTTATTATTTTTCATTCCTTGCTATTTTCCACCACAGATATTTTTATTTTGCTGTTTTTAGGACTTTTCCAACCGGTCGGAAGGTTGGGAAAGTCAGTTCCAGCAGACTGGACATGCTGTGAAACAGCTTGAAGAAATGATAACACGAGTTTCTATAGCACCCTCATCCTGCCTTTCTGCCAGGAGGGGTTTCAGTCCTAAAGGGCAGGGAGGATGCAGGGTGAGGAGTCTGTGAGCCACAGGCCACCAGCATCACTGTCACCCTCTTGCTCCCTGCTGCAGTTTATCACCGGCAGCTCCCTTATCTCACAGCTGTTCTGCAGAGATAAATCCATTATAATTCCAAGCAGCTCAGGTAAAGTGATACCTGGAGCCATGGATTACCTTAAATAGCTAACTGTGGGACTTCTAAACCTTCGTGCATGTGTGATCTGTTATTTTCTTATTGATCTTTCTTCTTAAGGTAATACTTGAATCAAAGCAAGAGATACTCAATTTGAAGTCCTTTTCAGCAACGATTTATAGATTTTAATAAAACTTGTGAAAATAGAAGTCACATTGTTAGAAGGTTCTCAGCTATAAACAGATATCATTACTTTTGGCTGTGCTTTCTGAAAACAGCAGTTCATCCTTTATTGCTGAAAATAATTTGAAGAGAAGATGAGAATCAAAGAGCTGCTAGCACTATTTCAAATTATAATGAGGAGTTTGTGGGCTGTGGGTTTCCATCTGCACTCCCCTTCTATGCCATCTGCCCATGAGGAAAAAATCATATCAGCTGAGAAAATAAGAGGATGTCCTGCATTTAGGCATCCACAGAACCACCAGTTACACATGAAACCTTGTGAGATTTGTAATGGAACCTGAGCCTGTGATAGTGCTGCTCTGAAAAGGAAAAGGAGAATGTATAAAAAGGCCGTTGAGATTTTGTAGGATGAAAAAAGGAGATTTTAAGCCTCATGAAATGCATGATTGACCACGTTAGTAGAAGTGAGGAATCTGCAGAGTGTTGATTTGTAGTATGTAAAACAGCTGAGAACTATCTGTGAAGGCTGAGATTATGCTAATTTATGCAGTCCACATTGCTACTGCTGTTTAAAAATAGCTTCTTTTCCAGAGATCTAGAGCTACTGCAGGTTGGCTTTGCATTTAGCTCTGCAGATTTGAACACAGAACAAAGCCTGACTTGTGTGGTCTTTTTATCACAGAATAGTTAAGGTTGGAAGGAACTTCTGAAGCTCATCTGGTCCAGCTCCTCTGCCAAGGCAGAGAGCAGATTACACCTGAACAGATCACCTAGAGCAGGTTACACCTGAACGTGTCCAGGTGGATTTTGAATACTTCCAGAGGGGAGCACTGCATCACCTCCCTGGGCAGCCTGATCCACAGAGTAACAGAATATGCTGAGTTGGAAGGGACCCAAAAGGATCATCAAGTCCAACTCCCAGCCCTGCACAGGACACCCCCAGAATCACAGCAGGGGCCTGAAGAGTGTTTTCCAAACGCTTCTTGAGCTGTGCCAGGCGTGGTGCTCTGAGGCTGTTCCAGTGCCCAGCCACCCTCTGGGTGAAGAGCCTTTTCTAACACCTTACCTGAACCTCCCTGACACAGCTTCAGGCCATTCCCTCAGCTCCTGTCCCCTGTGACAGAGCAGAGATCAGTGCCTGCCCCTCCTCTTCCCCTCACAGGGAGGTTGCAGACCCTGCTGAGGATTCTCCTCAGCCCCCTCTTCTCCAGGCTGAACAGACCCAGTGCCCTCAGCCCCTGCTCGCACTTGAGCTTCCCCCAAGGCCTCTCACAATCCTCATGGACACTCTCTGACAGCTTCATGGCTTTTTTACCTTGTGGTGCCCAAAAGTTCCTCAGGACAGGCCTGGCCCTCCTGGCTGTGCCCCAGGACAGGGCTGGCCCTCCTGGCTGTGCTGATGTCCCCAGGACAGGGCTGGGCCTCCTGGCTGTGCTGATGTCCCCAGGACAGGCCTGGCCCTCCTGGCTGTGCTGATGTCCCCAGGACAGGGCCGGCCCTCCTGGCTCTGCTGATGTCCCCAGGACAGGCCTGGCCCTCCTGGCTGTGCTGATGTCCCCAGGACAGGGCTGGCTCTCCTGGCTGTGCTGATGTCCCCAGGACAGGCCTGGCCCTTCTGGCTGTGCTGATGTCCCCAGGACAGGCCTGGCCCTCCTGGCTGTGCCTCAGGACAGGCCTGGCCCTCCTGGCTGTGCTGATGTCCCCAGGACAGGCCTGGCCCTCCTGGCTGTGCCTGATGTCCCCAGGACAGGCCTGGCCCTCCTGCTGCAGGGCACTGCTGATGTCCCCAGGACAGGCCTGGCCCTCCTGGCTGTGCCTGATGTCCCCAGGACAGGCCTGGCCCTCCTGGCTGTGCTGATGTCCCCAGGACAGGGCAGGCCTGGCTCTCCTGGCTGTGCTGATGTCCCCAGGACAGGCCTGGCCCTCCTGGCTGTGCTGATGTCCCCAGGACAGGGCTGGCCCTCCTGCTGCAGGGCACTGCTGATGTCCCCACACTCACTTGCCATCCAGAGGAGCCCAGGTCCCTTTCTGTGGCTCTGCTGTCCAGTGTCTCATTCCCCAGGCTCCCTGTGCATCCAGGGCTGTACACCCCAGTGCAGAATCCAGCGCTTTCCCTTGTTGAGCTCCACATGGATGGTGGTTGCCCTGTCCTCTCATCTGCCCAGATCTCCCTACAGGGCCTCCCTGCAGGCTCCTTCCAGCTTTGTATCATTGCAAACTCGCTTAGTATTCCTTTGAGTCTGCATCCAAGTCATTAGTGAAGATGTTGAAGAGCACAGGGCCTCAGATGGGGCCCTGCAGTGCTCCGTTGGTGAAAGTCTGGTGCCACCCCATTCATTGCCACTCTTTGCACCCAACAGGTGAGCCAGTTGCTCACCCACCACACGATGTGTTTATCCAGCTGTGTGCTGGATAAACAGAAGGTCCAGAAGGTCACTCTGAGAGACAGTACCAAAAGCTTTACTGAAATCCCAAAAGATTACATCAGCTGGTTTCTCTTGATCAACCAGGTGAGTTACCCTGTCACAAAAGGAAGCCAGGTTTGATGAGCAGGACTCTCCCTCAGGAAGATCTGTAGTGGTGCAGTGCTTGCTGCTGTTCCCCTCTTTGTGGAGCTCTGCCTGGTTCCACCACATTGCATTGCTGCCACTCAAGAGGCTGAAAGGGAAATGTTGCCCCTCTGGCTCAGGAATGGCACAGAAGTATCAGTGGATGCCCTGTACAGCTGCAGAATTAGGCCTGAGGCTGAAAAGAATGAAAATAATTAAATGCTCAAAAGAATTAAATCAAATTAAAGAGTGTTCTGGGTTTTTGGTGTCTGGTTTTGTTTGGCAGAGCTCGACACCTGTTGCTCAGATGTGTGGTGCCTTGGAGTACCTTGGAGAGGTATTTGGCTCATCTCCTGCCACTCCTGTCATTGTTTTGGGTGCTTATAAGGAACAAAAAGGCAGGGAGGAGGAACCTCCATGTACTAGTTGAGATTAAAACCAATTTTCAGGTTGTCATTTGAACTAGGTTTCCAATGAGTGTGGGTGAAAATGAGAAATAAGAAATGTATTGCAGCTGGAGGCAGTGGCTAATTTCATATTCTGATTCAGTGTTTCAAATTCTGAAGGAGCTAGAATGAATTTTGCAGTTCAAGTCATAATTTAGCTTTATGAATAGACATACAGACAATACTGGAGCTGAAATTAAAGATCAAAGCAATTTGGGACAAAAAGTCCTAGTGTGTAACTTGCATTTGAGCAGGTGTTCCTCTGATAAGAAGATGCTGTGGGTTTTGACTACCAGAATATAAATCCATCCTAAGCATGAACACACTCAGTTTTAGAAGTCTACAGTGATGGGTGGAAGCCAAGAGAATGTAATTCCCCTTCCTCTTTTTTTTTTCTACCACCTTCAGTCACATTTCCCTTTCCAGTGCAGGGATGAGACTTTTGATTAAAAAGCTCTTTTACCAGAAAATCATAGCAGAGAACAGTGGTTACAATGGAAATTATCCCAGGTTCTCTTTTAGGGTCATATAAAATAGTGTTTGACTCAGGTCAGTGGGTGAAACCTTGCAGGTCAGAAGAATGGCTGTTAGGGAGGGAATGCTGAGCTCTGGGGCCAGAGCTGGAAGTTCCTGGTGGTCTGAGGAAATTGAGCTTACTTAGAACTGTAAGTCTGAAAAGCAGGTGTAGATCAGTCACTCGTTTTTCTTACCTTATTATAATTCCAGAAAGGATAGTGGTGAGGTCAGATCAGAGATTTAACATTATATATGAATTTGTCTAGGATTATGTTATTCCTACAGCTCCATTAAGAAAAAAACCCCACAGATCTGTTTACTAGGCTGTTACAAAGTTTAGAAACTGCAATCCTGGGATACTGGATGAAGCCAGATTGCTCTTTGATTTACAGCATCATCATTCAGTGTGATTGATGTCTGCAACTTGTGTTTACAATGGCAATTAATTTCCATGCACCAAATCACCTCTGCCTCTTCCTTGAACTTAAGATGACTGGTAAAGCAAGACCATACAGTCCTAACTCACTTACAGAAAGAACTTGCTGAAATCTGAATAATATAAACCACTTTTTGGATCTAACTTTCTGTTCAAATCCAGGCCTGGTGTACTTCTATCATTTCTAAGTTATTAAAAAGTGTTTTTCTTTCTCCTGCTTTTCCATATATCATGTGGTTTGGGGCATATATGCAGTGTTTGGATAGGGAATGAGTGGAGTCTTGCATGCTGTTCTCTCTTTGAGCCAAAATACATCGGAGGGGTGTCAGTTTGCAGAAATCAAGGGAATGTGATGGGTATCTGAATGAGGCAGCTATGCCTTTAGCACAGAACAGCAGGATTTGCCAGATTGGAAGTGTCAGTCATGGGTTCCTGGGAGCTGCTTAGGTTGGACCCAGTCTTTGGACTAGCTCATGAGGCAGGAGTAGGTGCCCTTTTTAGTATAGATGCTTAGTCTGACGCTGAGTTTGAGTTATAAAAAGCTCGGGGTAGGGCTGAGTGAAAAGGAAAAGGGGAATAAAGCAGCTGGTGCCGCTGCTGTGCTGTGGGATGGGTTCGCTGGGCTGCTATTGCCACCTGGTGGTGCTGGACAGAACCAAAGCACACCTAACTTTGCTTTCTCGGATGAGTTGCATGGGATTAAGTATCCATTAGATATAGATTAAATTTATTATGGATATGCTTTTATTATAGATAATTCTTTCAATGTCGGGGAAAAAAAATCCGCAGTATTTTATGACTGTCATTTATTTCGGGAATAGATGATGTAAAAAAATACATAATTGAGCCTTTCTTTGGGCATCATCATATTCTGAACTGCCAGACACCAGTAGTTGTGTGGCTGGAAACTCGTGCAATAAGTATGACTGACGAATCCAGAATCTGCCTTTTCTGGTACAAAAATGGAGCAGGAGGTGCCGTGGTGTCCTCCCAGCCTCGGAGTGTCCTCATCAGGGACACGCTGTGACCTGGTGGCATCTGGGTGCAGAGCTAATGAACTTCTCTGAGTTGCTGCAGCAGGGTCCGGTCACTGCATTACCAGGGCAAATTTGATTACCATAAGTGATTAGTGTCTTATCTTGCTGAAATTAGTGGATCATTAACAAATGATGGCTTTTTGCACATAATGTGACTTAATTGTCCTTTCATTACAAAGGGTTTTATTGCAATCCTTTTAGCAGGGGAATACAGATTAAGTTGTAGTTACCAAGAAAAAAAAAAGCAGATCGCTGTTCAGCCCCTCCTGTTCACTAACAAAGCCACATTCTGTAGCTTAATCTGTAGATTCTCTGTCTCTAGAAAGCATATGCATCTGCTGGAGCATTTCAGAGCTTTATAGTGTTTTTCAGAGGAGAATTGGCTTAGGTTATTTGCTAAGCCAATTCTCTTGCAGGCAGCACTTTGGAGCTAAGATCAGCTTTGTCACATATAGAAATTTGATCTGACCTGTGATAGGGATCTGACCTAAAAGTCTCTTTCCCTCTGTTGTAGCTGCCATGAACTGTGCCACAACTCTCTCTGTTTTTGGAGAGAAGATGAAAATCCATTAAAGTCACAAGCTTTTGCTTGGAATTATGGCTGAAAAAAATCTCCATTGTGTTGTCAGGTCTGGAAGTTTTTCCTGGAAGTGTTCAAGGCCAGGTTGGATGGGGCTTTAAGCAACTGGGCCTGGTGGAAGTTGTCACTGTCCTCGGCAGAGGTGTTAGAACTTGATGGTCTTTAAGGTCTCTTCCAATCCAAACCATGATCCTTCTTAATGAATGAAAAATAATTTTAATGGAGGAAAAAATATTTCTGAAGCAGCTACACTGTCCTTATAGCTATCATCTTTGGATTTCCAGTTTATATGGTAGTGTGAGCCAGTTTAACAGGACCTGAAATACAACTAAATGGTGCCCTTGTGTGCAAAGTCCCTTCCCCCATGGATCTCAAGTGCTAATTTCACTTGGCTCTTTCAAGCCACATTCACATTGTATTTTTGACTGCAGGGGAACCATTCTGACTGCAAAGTGTAGTTGTTTTGTGACTTGCTGTTCTGTATTGTTATTAAGGCTTATTAGATTTCTAGGCTTATTAGCAGTAATCATAATTTTGCCTAGAAGCAGTTAAACCAGCAGGAAGCAGAACAATTTTTGTCAGTCACTTGTTAACAATTTCAGTTATTGATATTCCTTGAAATGGAAGCCAGGCCTTATTTCTCATGTGTGATGGTTGGTTTGTTTTTTCTTTCTTTCTGGTTCATATGTGCTTAACCCTCACAGTATTTGGAAAATGAATTGGATCACGGTGGCACAAATGCTGCTTGCAGCAATTCCTGGTTGTAATGTGCAGTGAAAAGGGGTGAAAGGAAATATATTGAATTTCAGGTGTATTTTTTTTTTTCAAAGACTTTGTAATTGAACATTTCTAGTCTTTTCTATGGTTCTGCCAGCACACCAGAAGGTCTTTAAAGATCATTGTTCTTCCCAGTCCTCTGGTGGACACCTTCTTGGTCTCCTTCATCCAAGGTTCTGCTCCCCCTGGAAGCAGCAGGTAAAAGGTGGTGACATGCAGGTGGTTGCTGGAGCTGGTTCAGGATGGCTTTTAGGTGTGTTTTACTGCCCACGTGAGTGTGGGGCCTCTCAGGTAGGCAGTGAGCAGAGTGCAGGCACCCCTGGCACGAGTAAGAGTCCCCCTGGTGCTGTTGGGCTGTGCTCAGAGGATGCTGCAGGTCAGGGGTTTAGCTGAGCTGGCTCTTGGTGACAGGTAAAAGTGGGCTGAAATGAGCTTATTTAAGGACACTTTTGTTGGGCTTGCCCTTTAGATTTAAACCCTCTTAGCATGAGGGAGCAATGTGTGACTGAATGTTTTGGGTGCAGACAAAGCCTGCCAGCCCCAGCTCAGGCAGTCTGAGCTGCCCTGTTCCATTCAGCCAAAGAGGTCCCCCACTTTTTATTGTCCAGGAATGCTCTGTGTCTGTGGCAAAAGGACAATGCATTCCCAAACCATATGAGCAGGACACACAATTTTTGGAAGGCATCTTCAGGCAGATGTCTCTTTTTATGTCACTCTCTTCCCTCCTCTTCTCTTTCCTGTTCTTGGGACTTGGATGAACCAAACCTCCACGTTTCCAAGGCACAGATCAGTGCAATGCTCCTTCTTTTGGGCCAAGTGCTTGGAGAGTAAACCAAGCAGCATTAATAATGTTTATCTGCACAGGAAAACTAATAATAGCTTGTTCTCAGGTTTATTTATTTTTCCTATTCACCCTAGTGAAGGGCTGTAACAGTAGCAGCAGAGTCTTCTATATTTTTTTTCTTGGTCTGTGATTTGAACTCTGTGTAACCAGACTAGAGGTTGGAAACCAATCTTGTTTTCAGAGGCTCCTTGCCTCTGAAAATAACACTGTGCTCATGACTACCACATTTTAGGACATTCAGAGCATAGTTTGACAATATTTTAAAATCTCTAAATAGCTTAAAAGCAGTATTAGAATCTTCTCTTTGGGGCATGGTCTGGCACCGGTGAAAGAATGCTTAATAAAAATGAGAAATATTTAATTTAATCAGGTCTGATTCTTTTATACCTTGCAGCTTATGTAAGTGCTAGTTGCACTAATTGAATATTAAAGTGAAATGCTAAATTATGTGGTCAAACTAAAAGGCAAGGAAGAGTCGGATCCCGTAAATCTTAATTGGATTTTTCTTTTTTTTTTCTTTAGTTATGATATTAAGGTACATTGAGAACAGGCCAGCAATAATTTTTAGTACCGAGATATAAGCTAGACACACAAGCGATAGGAAATGGTGCAAGTAGGGGGAAATGGTATTTTAATGTAACTTTATAACTGAAAACCTATTAACAGTTTCAGTGAATCCCAAAATGCTGATGGTATGCTCTTAGATAGGCATCTTAAATTGAGACTGGTAACTGAGTTATCTTAGTAAATGCTAATTATTTAGTTCAAGTCAGACCGGGCTGTAGGTCATAGTCTAGATTGGGCCAATCTGGGGAGCAGATTAAAGTAACATGCACTTCTTTGCCCCATCACGAAAATATAGTCCAATTCTAAGAGTGATTTGAATGATAGTAAAACTCTTTTTGACATTTATGGGGTGAGGATGTGTTCTGTTCATTAGTGCAATATAAGGTGAACTCAGCAAAATGCTTCTGGTTGTTTACAGTGGGGCATGCTGTAGCTTCTTTTTATTTATTCATATTTTCTGTTTGTCTCATATTTTGAGATACAGAAGAATAACAGTGCCAGTGAGCCGTGGAAGTAATCCTTGATGATGATAATATGTGGGAAAATAATATTAAAGTAAAAATCTATATTCATAGCTCTGTGCTATTTTACTAATCCATCAAAAACACAAACCAAGTTTTGTTAGCAGAATTTTTATGTTTATTTTCAAGCAAGTGATAATGCCTTTAGAATACTAGAAGCATTAATTGGATATCAACTCCAGGGACTAGAAAAGCTTTTCTTAGATAAAACTTGTTTGCAAAACGCCTGTCTTAGGAGGCTCATAATTTGTTTACCCTTTAGTGGAAGCTCTCTCTTTTAAAGTAGCTGAGATTTGGCTGTCTGTATCCAGCATTGTGAATAAGAATTTGCATTTATATTTGATACAGCCTAGAGCAGTCTTTCATGATAAATATCAGCATCTTAACTTATTTTTTGTTTTTACTATTTCTGTTTCTGTCCTCAATTTTAGAGTATAGGGAAAAAGTAGATAAAAAGTAGCTAAGTAATATCTTTAGTTGACTTTTAGACTGCTGCAAACTCTTTTGAGCTTGAATGGATCTTGATATTTTTTTCCCCCTAACTTGACAAGGTTGATGATGTGGCAGAAAGAAAAGTTGAAAGCAAGCAGAAAGGATAATATTTGAAATAATAACTAAAAAAAACCAAAAGGAGGCAAATTTTAGGAAAAAGCAGCAGCTCTGGTGCATGTGCAGTGGTGAGAGCACTGGGCATGGAAGGAAGATGTCAGGATGGCAAATGATCTCTGGGCAGTGCCATGTGTGACAGGAAACACACGAGGGCTCAACTGTGTTTCCAGGGGAAGCCTATGGCACAAGAGGGACTCCTCTCTCCTTGATGAACTGAGAATTGATTGTCTAAAGGGTGGTGATGGACTGAGAGCTGGTGATCTGAAGGATGAATGTGTTGGAAATTTGGTGGAGGAGGAAATGTTTTTGGAAGGTTTTCATTCTTTCTGTGTGTTTCTTTTTACATGTGGTTGTAGGTTAATAAAGTTTTCTCTTCTTTATTTCTAAGTGGGAGCCTGCTTTGCTCTATTCCTGGTCCCCTCTCACAGCAGACACCAGGGAGAGTGTATTTTCATGGGGGCATTCACTGGCCAGCCTCAAACCGTGACACCGGTCAATGGACTTAATAGATTATATATATATTAATTTATTTTTTTTTATGATCTTGAAGAGTAGGGGGAAACATGAAGTATGTTACTTCTTGTCACTTCTGCTGTTATCAAACAGTAGTAGAGCAAGAGAAGTTGTGGCTGCCAAGGGGAGGCTGGCAGAGGAGGTGAGGGGAGAGCAGCTGGAAGGGAGGTACCAAGGAGCAGGAGGAGCCCAGACAATTGGAGACCTTTTTACTCTAAAAGGCTGATCTTTTATCATGCTGGAATACTATGGGAGGGTGCACCACAATGTGCTCCACTACACTTTGAGACTCTCAGTTATTGAACATCTTGTGTGCACATTTCTACCCTGCTTTCATCTTCAGAGTTGGAGAGATTATCAAAGGAGACATGCATTGTACTCTGTCATTAAGGCTCTAATTATTTAATTCCTTGTATCTTTGTTTTGTAATGTCAAATTAGTGCTGCTCTGGCTGCAGCCTGTCATTCCCCCATGACATGCACAATGAGTGTTATTCTATGAAAAATTGAAGAATTGGTGCATTCAACTCAGCAGAATCTGAGTATGCAGAGGAAGAATAATTACTTTTTGCTATGTATGATCATATCAAGTAATTGAGTTTTTCACAAGTGTCCCCTGTATTAAAAACAGCAACAAAAAACCCCAAAAGACAACAAACAAATGTTTCTCAGTTTCTCACTATAGCTTAATTTCTTAGCTCAAGTAGAAGGTTCACTGAGGGTATAGAACTCTCATGGGCACTAAAAATCAATTTTGGTTGGGCTGCTGAATGAAATGTGAATTTATTGAGGAGAGAGAGGAGAGTCTTTTTGGGCATCCAGCTTGGGTACTTGGGCATCCCTAGCAGGGATTTGCCTCTGTTTTCCCGTGTGCATTAATTTATAATGTGTGGGTTTTCAAATGTAGCTCTTGCTGTGCAGCAGCTGCAATGTGCCTTGCTCTGGTTACAAGCCTGCACTAAGAGCTTTTCTTCATCATGTCAGTGGTCACTTTGGGTAAGAGATGAGATCTACCCCAGCTCTGCTGTCCCCAGTGGTGGTGGTCTTTGACCAGCTTGCAGGGTAAGAAGCATCATTTTATCATGGAAATACTAGACTGCATTTCATAACCTGCATCTCCAGCTTGCAGCCTTCAGGGAGCTGATTATGGCTGATGACTGAAGGGGGAATGGTGCATCCCTGAAGTCATCTGTACCTTCAGGGGGGCACTCAGAAGGTGGTTCTGGGGCTGGCAGCAGCTCCCTCCCCTCTCTGGGTTCAGCAGGAACAGCAAGGGGAGCTGTGCAGGGCTGCCCATGGTGAAATCAGCCTCTGACTCAAAGCCATGAGCAAAGCATGGAAGCTTTCAAAGCTGGTGCTCTAATAAACAACCAAAAACTAATGGCATGGCCCTTTTTAATCCATTAGCATTGTTCCATGCCATTGTCAACAGGCTCAAAACAAGCCTGGGCATTGTATTTACTTGTTTAGGAATGAAGATGCAGGTCCAGAAGGCAGTGCTGGAAACCTAAGTGTGAGGAGAACAGCAGCATCCAGAACCTTCTGTGGACACTGGAAATACATCTTTGAAATCAAATTAGTTGGGAAGACCTGATTATGGCACTTACACCAATAATAGGTTAATAAGTGCAGCTTTTACAGGTAAACTGCTCAATGGATTCAACTCTAAATAGATCCATAGGATGGCCTGGGTTGGAAGGGACCATAAAGATCAGATTCTTCCAAGCCCTCAGCCCTGGGCAGGGACACCTCTCACCAGACCAGATTGCTCAGAGCCCCATCCAACCTGGCCTTGGACACTTCCAGGGATGGGGCAGCCACAGCTTCTCTGGGCAACCCCTGCTAGGGTCTCACCACCCTCACAGTAAAGAATTTCTTCCTTAATATCCATTCTAAACCTACTCTGATTTTGAAGTCATTTCCCCATGTCAAAAAGTCTTTTTCCATCTGTCTTCTAGCCTCACTTCAGGTACTGAAGGCCACCCCTAATAAATGCACCCCTAATAAAGTCATCATATATATTTCAGTACTTCTGTATTTGTATGCATAAGTGATTTCATAATACAAATTTCAACTCAAATCTGCCACATAGGCTCTTTGGGTCACAGAATTTTGTGCTCTTGAATTAGCAGCCACTTCATTTAAAAGTGAAGTATAAAGAGTTTGGCAAATGGATCTGGTGGATACCAGTTGTTATCACGTGTTCCAGGTGGCTGATCAAGGCTATGAGTAACAGCTACTTTTTAATTAACTCTTGGTATGTAGTCTTTTGTGGGACAGGTTTCAGAAGTTGTGGGGTGAGAAATCCTTTGTTAGCACTGAGCAGCTCTGTCTACAGACTAATTGAATCACTTTTGTTGTACTATTCTGCAGCTGCTTAAGTAGAATTGCTTAGTTAATTTTAAATTCTTGCTGTTCAGGGTAGTTGGCAAAGACTCAGCAGTAACAGAGCAAATAACATTTTCCTGTCTGTATTTTAGTCTGCTTATTATAATAATATGACTCAAGAATTAATCTCAAATATAGTAAGTCAATCTATTTTTGTTTGATATCAAGACTATTATTTTTTACATATTGGCAAACTGGGGAAGGGCATGTCAGGTCACAGAGCTGGAAGTGTGGGCTGGGATTATGCTCCAATCCAAAGACAACACTGCCCTATGACTTTTGGAGGAGGACCCTTAGGTTTCCTTGGCAAGGATAATCCCTGGATTACTGTCCTTTTCAGACCTTTGGACTGTGGGACCAGGGTGGTTGGAAGTGACGGTTTGAGCGCTTGTGTCCCTCAGGCCGCAGTGAGAATTTACTGCTCTCCATCATCTCAGTGGCCTTGTTAACACTGTCAGCATTGCTTAACCAGTCCATATTCAGTGTACTGGTATTGTTGTTACTTTATTTAGCAGCTTTTTTCCCCAACACATTGTGTTCTGAATCAAGAATTTTTTTTTTTTTTAAGTTCCCCAGACCTGGTTTAGGGTCAATTTGGCAGAAAACCTCCAAAAGGGTCCCCCCAGAAAGCCAACCCACATAGCTCCTCTCCCCAACCGGTTTGGGAAAAATTTCCTGGGAGAGAAGTGGAAAAAGCCTGTTTATTTAAGAGGCAAAGCACTCCCCAGCACAGAAAATGAACAATACCAGATGACAGAGCTCATTGGCCGCTCTGAAGAGATGACAAATGCAGAAAGTCTCTCCTGTGGGTGCTCGCTGTGTTATCAACCCCTCTGGCACTGGGAGAGGCTGCTGCCCAGAGCAGGCCCCACAAAGTGCAAGCTCTGGGTGCTCCCCAGCTCCCAGACCAGAGCAGGTTTGAACAGGCCCAAGAAAAGGGAAAGAAAAAAAGACAGTCCAGGGAAAACTCTGCCTCAGCCAGCTGAACCAGCTAAAGGCAAAGGAGGGCTCTGTTCTGCTCCATCAGTGCCCAGCCAACACAGGGCAGTGCAGAATGTAGAGGAGTGAGTGCAGCCTCTGATAACAAACTCTGTGCTGCTTCTCCTCCCCACCTTTGCTCTCAGAACCAGTCTTGAAGGCAGAGAATGTAATATCCAGCATTAACAGAACACACAGCTGGGGATACGAGCATGATAAAGTCACCCTAGGACACCCAGCAATTTCTTGGTGCACTGGTGAGCTGTTGAGTACCAGCAGACTGGGATTTAGGATAGAGCACAGGAATGTTTCCATTACTTGTATATTCCTTGAATCCTTGACAGCTGCTGTATGTTACATTGGGTTTTTGGCAGGAGTCAGGTGGTAGTAAAGAATCGAGGTCAGCCGGAACAGATCTGTGGCTGACTGATACACTTTAATCGGCAACTTAGAAATAACCTTTGATGATAAATAAGACAGCAATAAATGTGATAATTCACTCTGATTTCCTCCATAAAACAGTCCACATGACTTCTGCTGACTTGCTTTCATTTTTTTTTAATTAGTTCATGTTATGATATAATGTTTGCCCTTTCTCTTCTCTGACAAATGAAAAGGAGCTGTTTGGATCTTGTGATCTGCATTTTTCAGTCCTTAAGTCATTCTCACGGCTTCTCTCTGAAGCCTCTCCAAAGGTTCAACCTGTTGAACTGTTTTACACAACCAGCAGGTGATAAAGCCTGTTCTTGTTTGATAACCCTCTGTTCTTATGTGCAAGTATTGCATCACCCCTACACCAGAGCACAAACCCATCATCCTGGTGGCACATCACGGCTCTGATGCTCTCTCCAGGTGCACTGAACTCATGGAGAGTCATTTGCTCCGTGACATTCTTAGGTTCTCCTCCTTCCAAGATTGCATTTGCTGTGTTAACACCTTTTCATGGTTCTAGCCATTATAGAGCTTCTCTTGCTTTGAGCTTCCTCTTCTTTTTACCATGTACTTCTTCCATTGCTGATGTGCCAACAACAAATTTTGTAGCCCCTTCTAGGGCTTGCTCTGAAAAGTAGGGCTGAAAATTATTCCTGTGAAACACAGTCAAGCTGCTTATTTCTGTAAGGATAATCTCTCACATACATTTTTAAACTTGTTAACTCCTTTTCAGTCCACCAGATGTTTGCTGGGTTGATTTGTTATTATTCTGGTTTTCACCATGCCAGGTGAAAATGAGGCAAGAGCCTCCTCACAGAATCACATCTGTGATATCACTTTCGTAAGCTCCTGTGAACTCAGCAGAAAATACCAGTTTAACAAGACATGTTTTCCAGAGAAAGGATGCTCATTTGCCAGTAATAATACTGTCTGTTTCAGCTGTTGATTAATTGAGTTTCTGTCTCTTTTTGTACTTCTGTCTGGGACTGGTGGGAGGTTCTGACTATCAAGGCCATCTCATTCTCTTTGACATGGTACCCAGCACCAGCTGTGGCTGTGTCCTCCAGAACCTCCCAACAACTGCTGAAAATCAAGAGTAACCATGTGGGCAGCTCCTTCATTGGGTCCTCTAATGGTGCTACTCACTGCAAGGCATCTCTTCTGCTGGTTTAGAAAATGTTGAATTCAGAGGCTCCTGCTCAACGCCATTTTGAGGGCTTTTTTGGAATGAAAATGGTTGAGCATCTGTTATGATTCCATGAGCTAGGCTCCTGTTCTCTCCCACGTCATGCTTAGCAAAATACTGTTATTGACAGCTTCAAGATTGCTAGGATGCTTTCAAGATTATAATTTGTAGATATTTCCATTCTATAATGCATGAAAGGAAGAAGGAAGACATATGTTATATAATAAAAAACAAATAAAACCCCAGCTTTCAGTGAACAGAAGATTGTAGTCTTTTTGACCAAAATGAATTTAAATGCAGTAATAAAACTCCTTAATATGCTTTCTTTTCCAGATTAAAAAAACCCCCAAAAAACAACAAAACAAACAAAAAAAAATCAAACAAAAAACCAGCAAAATGTGTTTAAAAAGCAAAAGTAATGGGTAAGTACAGGAGTGTGGCTTTGTTTAATGACAGCAGAGCAAGTTGTTAGCACACATATTTTTCATAGGCAAACAATGAATTATTACTGAGCGGATTTCCCCAAGCTTTCTTTATAGTAAACCTTGCACGGACAAGGACTGTGTGCACTGAGTTCATTCACAATGCCTCCAACACCTGTTTCCTCCTGTTTTTCCAGCAGTTTTATTTGGAAAGTGTTGGAATCTGGAATCACGTCTCATTAGAGCACGGGGTTTGCTGGGGACACGTGTTTCTGTGTCATTGAAGGCTTGCTGCTGAATAACAAGTGTATTGTTCAGCACTTTAATAGGGAAGTTTAGATGGCCATTAGGGCTGTAAAAAATGTCCTTTCCTGAAGGTTCAACTTAATATTGACCCCATGTCATCATGTATGTGTTGCTGAAGATCATAATAAAGGCTTAGAGAGCTTGAATGCGTTATGGTTTTAAAGGATTCAAATATAAGCAAATATTTGGTCCTTGTTCTCTTTTGAAATTGGGCATTGTATGGGAAAGGCATCTCCTGAATCCATCAGCAAAGCCGGGCACTGCAAGTGGGGAGGAACTCCTGCCGTGATTCTGCCAGGGGGCAAGAGGTCATGCATGGATTTTACCAGCTTCAGTCCTGACCTTATCTCTTTCACTGTGCTGTGGGAGCCTGAAAGGGAGATAGGAAGATGAAAGGCAGCTCCAAAGTCTTACTTTTTCATGGAAGAAATAAATTCCGGTTACACCTGGCAACGCTATCAGCAAGGGATCTTCATCCTAAATCAAGGCTGGCTTGGGAAAATCCATTAAATAAAAGTATCTAAAAGCAACACAGATTTTAGTTAAGGATATTAATTAGCTTAAAAAGTGATTGGGAGGCACAGAGCTTACGCTTTAACCTCAGGAGCTTTGCTTTATTAGTATTTCAGGCTGATTACATGTGTCTCTGTCCACATTCAGTGTGCTCAGCTGGCTCAAACAGGGATAAAATGAGAAAATACTCAAGCATGAGCCACACTTCAGTTAATGTAAAAACAGCAAACTGTGTTCAAAGGAACAAGACTGGCTGGCTGGAGAGTCCTTCCATCCATATCTGGTCTTTTAATCTGCCTTTTGTAGCTGAGGCAGTTTGGCTCTACTCTGTTCCCTGGGTCCCAGAAATGGAGTTTTTCCCTGTGATGGTAGACAAAAATCTGCCATTTTCTGCGGTCTCTCCTTTGTTTCTTACAGTTCCTGATTCTGGCACCAGGTTGAGTGTTGAATGAAAGTATTTGGCCGTTCAAACTGGCAGAGCAGATCATCAACAGCCTTTTAAGAGGCTTAGGAAGTGTCTGAGGCAAGGCTGACTTGTGCTGTGGGTTGTCTTGGCCCTTTGTACGGGCCGTAATCCTGCAAGCGTAAAGCTCCACTTGTCTCAGTTCCCTTGGTTTTTTTGCCTGAAGCTGGTGTGTTTTTTGGAAGCAGAGCTCCATCATGTCACGATACTCAGGCAGATGCCAGCAGGTGGATGGGAAGCCCTTGGATGCTCCCTCTGGGGCCAGCAGCAGGGAGGGGACAAAGTGCGGCTCAGCGAGGATCGCGCCGCAGGCACCGGCAGCTCCTCCAAGGTGCTGTGAGATGCTCTCAGAAAATCCTTCTGGCAGCACACCCAGGCTTCTCCCTCCCAGTGCACGCATTCATTCCCTCATTCACGAGTCTGTCAGCAGGTTTTTGTCTCAGCCTGTGACCCTCCTGAAGACCATACATCTTATGTTCAAGCCCTGGAATGGGCTGTGACCTTCCCCTCTTGTGAGTGTTGTAGGAATGACCTTTCAGCAGGGTACTTGCTTACGTAGAGGGTTGGCTGGGAAGATTTGGCTGTGCTAGGGCTTTGGTCCACGTTGGCCTGAAGGGAAAGAACAAGAGTTCTTTATTCTCAGAAGAGGATTCAGATTTTACTTCTATGGTTCAAAGGTAACCTGTGTGCATAAAGTCTTTGAGTGCTTCCAACATGCAGCTCTTTCTCTGTGCATAGCTATTCAAGCCACCAGACTTGGTAGGGCAATTACTTTTGCAGTGCAGGAATATATGATTGTTTGTTTCAATAATTATTCCTTCTTCATTATCACTTAAAATAATAAACTAGAACAAGAGAAAAATTACAGACTGAAAAAATAAATTCTTTAAGTTGTGGAAGCATAACTGTTAGGGAAACGACTTCAGTAAGAAGGCATGTGGTTTTTTTTTCTTATGGAAAAGGGTATTTACAGAGTTTCAAATGCCAATTTACTGATTTATTGTATTTTTCAGCAACATACTGAGTGGATACATGAAGCAGCCTTGCCAGTAAAATCATACAAAAGGGGAATTTTCAGATAGGAAAGCAATCACTTTGACTACATTTTGGTCCATTTGAAAATTTTTTTAATGTTTTAATATCTTTTTACTGGATTATTAAATGATTTAACAATTAGAAAATTATATTGAAATGCTCATGGGTTCTGGATCCATTGGCTATGGGTTATGCCTGTGGTAATTTCTTGCCTCCTCTCCTGCAGCCAGCAAAGTTCTCTTTGGAGAACTTTGTATTTGGAGAGAGGGTGTGAAAAGGGTACCCTGGGGAATTCCTGGTTTAATTCCTCATATTTCCCTAGCCTTTATCGGGTGTAGCACCTTCTGCAGAGCAGAAGGGTGAGGAGTGTGGCTGCCACTGATTTCATGGTGATTTCACGGGACCTTGGGCAAGAGCAGGCACGAATGCTCCCCCGGCCGAGTGTCCTGTCTGGGCTGCTTGCCGGGCAAGGAGCTGCAGGAGAGCACCTATGGAACAGCCTGGCATTTACAAAGATCTTTAAGAGCTGTAGCTCAAATACGATGTGGCAGACTGTGCTATGCTAATTATTCTAAACACTCTCCTTATTCTCTTGTTTATGTTCCTGAAGCCGATCTGCCATGTTCCACCTGTTGAATCATTTTTAAGGCGGAATATTCTTCCCTTTCACTCAGGGCAAGCCTGGTCCTTTCCCACCCTAGCAGACTGAAGTATAAACCCAGTTTTGAGTGGAAGCAGGGCCAAATGCAGAACCTCTGTTTTTAACAGAGCCAGCCTGTGCAAATGGGAAGAAACCCCTGTAAATTCGCAGTTCTGCTTTAAAACCCTTAAGCATCTCGCCAAAACGCGGCTGGGCGCTGGGTTTATCTCCGTTTTCCAATGCTTCTGGGCTGTTTCCCCCGAGTTCCCCGCCTCTGTGCTAAACCCCTCCCCGGGCCGGGGTGCGAGGATCCTCCCCCGGCCGCAGGGACCGCCCGTGTGTCCCGTGTGTGTCCCCGGCATGGCCGGGCCCGGCCCGGGGCACTCGCGGGCAGCCCCGGGGCGCGGCAGGTGCCGGCCCCAGCATGAGCGTGATGCTGTGGCGCTGGGAGCACAACAACAGCACCATGAAGCTGGTAAGGACCTCGGGAACAGCCCGGAACAGCCCGGGACTGCCGCCGGTGGAGGGAGAATTCCCTTCGCACGGTTCTCATTAGCGAGCAGGGCTGCCTAGGGTGGCAGGGCTGCTGCTGGACCGATGCGCTCTCCGAGCCGATGCTCTTTTGCTACGGAGTCGCAGCCGGATTCGTTGCTTTTTAAATCATGTTTTGGGCTTGTTTAGGTCCGCTTGATGTTTCATCTCTGTAGTAATGCTCGTTTCAGTTATGTGTGTAGCCCTCTCCCCTCATCTTCATTTATTTACTGTCTTTCCTCTCGTTTTCTTCTTCCTGGAAGCAATTTTCTCTCTTTCAGTTTTGCTGGAATAATTTTGTCGCCTGGGAGCGTTTGGAGTTTTGTTTGCTCAATAAGTTTTTGTTTTACATTCCCCCTCCTCTTTCCCCCCATCCCCTTTTCTTTCTTCTCCTTTCCTGAAAAGTAAAAAAACCCCACTGCACATTGTAAGTATAAAGTGTGTGGCTGCTCCATTCCTGCAGCATAAATCAGCTCAGAAAACCCTGAAAACATATATGCCTGTCTGCTTGAATTACTGTCCGTACCAAGATATGAACTCTGATCAAAACTTGGAGAGACTTCTCATCAGCAGCTTTTTTTTTTTTTATGCTATTTGATGTAAAGAATCTCAAGACAGTGGCTGTCCAAGATAGCTTTAAATGTGTTTTCTCTGCTTCTCTGGCAGATTATTTAAACAAAGAAAATTACATTTCTATGCAGTTTTTAGAGGAAAGATTTATTTTCTTGAGAAGTTTATAATAAAGCCGCAGGATTTGCTGCAGGTCTAATCCTTTAGCCTTTATGTGTGAAAACTCTGTTGAAGTCCACGTGGGAGTTAAAGGTTCCCAGCACCTCTTCCTATCAGGCTCTGCAATCCAAGAAATTTATAGCGCGGCTGGTAATGTAACAATCTCTGTTTTTACATACTTTCCTCGCAAGAATGAGGTGATAAACACGTGTTAGTGAAGGAGTATTCAGCTCTGCACACAGCAGCAGCCCTTCACGTGGGGGGGATCAGATAGTTTCGGATATTTCACGCATGAGTAGCCCCTGGAATAATGAATTTGCGAGCAGGCGGTGGAAGTTGGCGGCTTTGTGTGGGGGTTGCCCAAGCCTGGCTCCAGCTGAAGCCAAGTATTTTGGGCGGGAGGTTGAAGTGAGTCCTTTCTCTCGCTTTTCATATGCAAAGAGCCCTTTAGGAGGCAGAAAGAGCTTATGTACACAGGTGTATCGCAAGGTCTTTGCATATACATTGGCCTTTAAACCCGCCCCCCGTGGGCTGCGCCAGCAGCACCAGCGAGAACTGAGCTATGAATTCAAACAGAGAAAAGGAGATGCGAGAAATCAAATACTTGGTGGTGTCCAACAAAATCCAAGTGATGCTCAGAGTGGAAGAAAAGTGCTGGACTTACCCACTCCATGGACAGGAGGAGAAAAGATAAAATCCTTCACCCCATACCCCTGCT
Source organism: Agelaius phoeniceus (assembly GCF_051311805.1). Taxonomy (NCBI): domain Eukaryota; kingdom Metazoa; phylum Chordata; class Aves; order Passeriformes; family Icteridae; genus Agelaius; species Agelaius phoeniceus. Next base: position 2,817,953 of record NC_135270.1, read on the forward strand.
GGACTCACATTCCCTGTCCAGCAGCAGATATTTATTGCCCCTGGAATTGGGGAATTACAGAGGTTTGCCTTGTGGGGGCCTGGCAGGGTTCTGGCTCAGCTTTGTGCAGAACTCTTCCTTGGTTGGTCTGTCTTGATAAAGTGGATCAAGGAAAGACAGCATTAATATATATATATATATACACACATATATATATACGTGTGTGTGTGTGTGTATGTAGTTTATTTATACATTACTTATATTTATTTATATTTATTATAGATATTATTTTACTTTGACACTCAGCTGAGCATAATTTTATAAATAAAAATTATATATATATAATTATATATAATTTATTATATATAACAATATGTTATATATAATAATATGTATTATTTTATATATTATAAAATTATATATAGAAATAATATCTATGATGTATTTAAGGACTATTTGTATATTATTTTAAAATAATATATATGTATATATATTTATATAATATGTATATATAGTATAATACATATATTATATATAATATGCACATTATATAATATATACTATTAATTATAATTAATATATACAATATATTAATGATATACACATTATATATTATATTATATTATATTATATTATATTATATTATATTATATTATATTATATTATATTATATTATATTATATTATATTATATTATATTATATTATATTATATTAGTATGTCTTTCCTGTGTGTATATATATATAATCCTCAGCTAAGTGAGTGTCAAAGTAAATACCTAGACCTTGCCTTTCTGCCTTCTCTCCTCCTCCTTCCTTTCTGTGGTTTTTGTGGAAAAAAGAATGAGAAAATGCTTGCCAGTCATTGCTCAGGGTGAGCTGATTATGGCTGCTATGCCGACAAAAGTCAGGTACATTCTGCTGAGAGTTTTGGGTGGTGATGGCAGAAATCACTTGGTGGTTGAAACTGTAGGATTCAGAGTATGGAAACTTAGGGTTTTTTTCAGATTTGTAATTAAGGGCTTTTCAGGCAGCCAGGGATAAATCTATCTGCCTGCTGTTATCACAGAATCTCCAAATATCAGATCCTGCAAGACTTACTCAGATAAGTTCATAAAAATTGTCATGTTGCCATAAGGGTGCAATGTGGAATAAGTATTTAATTCTGCTGAAACTTTGTGTTGGTAGCTCCTTTTTCATAATATTATCCTTGAATAATTTTGGGGGAGGGTGGCCTAATTTTTGTCACACATGATAGAATCCATTCAGCTGCCATCTTGTCATCTTGAATTAGCTGCAAACTACAAGGTTGCTTTCATCGTGTGTATGTTTCCTGGGCAATCATGTCAGGTTTCTTGCCAGTCTCTCTGGATGTTATTACTGGATATTCAGAGGAGCGGCCAGACAGTAACCAAGAGAATTTTCTTGCTGAATAGACTATGTCCACTTGCTGAGGTATTGCCAACTCATGGGAGAAAAAGAATGAATTGTGTAGCTTGCTCCTATTTGTGCTGAGTGACTTGTGCACAGCTGATAAACAGAATTGTTTTGACCTCAGAGTTCCTTATTCCTGGGTTTCTAAAAACAAACGTTTCATTTTGATTTTATTTCCACTTTACATTTGAGACTAACAATATTTCAGGGTAGACTGGCTCCTTCTCTTTGTTCAACTGTTCTGAGTCAGCTTCACACCCTAATGCAAACACCTTTTTCTGATGTAATCAATACAAGGATGGTTCCCACTCACTGTTTTATGGCTTTGACAATTCACAAGGGGTTGTAAAAAGCATGTGATCCTGTTTCTTTCTGCCAAGTTCAAATTGTCCCGTTCATATCCTAGGAGCCCCCAGCCTTGTAGCGTGTGTATACAACGTATACAAATATGAGAATGTTGCAGCCTTTTATGAGGTTTTTCCTGCCATTGTATCAGTAAAAACATGTTAACTAACCTGTCAGTATGTTACTGGCAGTAGATAACCTTTCCAGGCTGGGTTTTTTTTTTTTGTGGTTTGGTTGGTTTGTGTTAGATTGGGGTTTTTTGGTGTTTGGGCTTGTTTTGTTTTGTTGGGTTTTTTTTCTTTTTTGTTTGTTCATTCGGTTTTTTAGCTCATAAGAAACTAATGAAAGAAAACCCTATATATGTGTTCTCAAGATGAAACATTCTGTGCCTGACATGGTGTAATAAATGACCCCAGGATAAGCCTGTATTGAAAGATTTGTTTCTTTGAATGGAGTAAAAGGAACTTGACTGAAGAGCCACAGTAACGTCAGCAGAGGCTGTAGCATTTTATTGTGAAATGTACCACAATAGTGTTTCAAAAACTGGTTTTAGATGCACAAAAATTTGAGCGTTTTAGGTTTTTATTGATGTAGTTTATTTGTAACTTCTGTACCTTTTGTTTTTTCTCATTTGAGATCAGACTTATGGATTATACAGAGCTGGAGAAAACTGAAGGCTGCTCAGCTTTTGCTGTCAACTTTATTTTTTCAGTTTCTGTTTTCAGTTTAAAAAAATTGAATGGTACTTACTATTAAGCAGATATAATTCTTTCATGACTTTTCTCTCCCCATGATTATTTTCAGCTTTGATTTTAAAATGTGGAATAACATGAGAGAAAAGAAAGGTCTGTGTGTTTGCACTTAACATTTGTGCTGTCACCTTTGAGCAGGACCAAATTCTCATTTCCACAGCCACAGACAGGCTCTGGGTGTGGATGCCCCTTAGTGTTTCTATCCTTGCCTTGCTCCATAGGAGACCCTGAGATCCAAGGAGCAGGAAAATTGCTCCTGCTGAAGGGCAGGAGGTGCAGGAGGAGATGGACCATGTCCATATGGGCTGGGAAGAAAGGAATGACTCCTGCTCTGCACCTCCCCAGACATGTGCCAGGGTGAGTGGTGCCAGCTGGATCAGCACCTGAGGTTTGCACAAGTTAACAGGCTGGGTAAACCACTGGATTTTTAAAACATGTCCATGCAAAAAAAAAAAAGGGGGGGGAAACGTTATTCTTGTAAAATAGTGAGCTAATTCAAAATTTTCTCTGTGAAGAGAGTCTTAAAAAGTTTATCTCTATGTGTAAAATTTCAGTCCTGGTTTACATCTGACTTCTCCTTCTATTAAACATTTCCCTTTAATTCTCTTATCTCTGTGTGCCTTCTGGGCTGGTGTGGAGAATACAGCAAAGGGAACATACTTATTTGGAAGAAACACTTCATTCTGGAAGAGATTTTCAAGTGCTTAACTTAAAAACTGAGAGAGAAGAATTGACTGGGCTGATAAGAGATTTGCAAAGTTATGATTTGATAGGCCTATTTTTGCTAGCTGATTTAGCAATACTTTTCATTAAGGGCAAAAATTCCTGCAGTCCCCTAAGCTTTTGCCATCTCTGGTAGTGCTTATAAGCAGTTTATTGGAATGATCATAGCATTATCTTGCAGCTGACTATTGACTTGGTGTTGGAATTGGATCATAGTCTGTTACCCAGCTTTTCCAAGCCAAAAAGTGTGGAACTTCAGCCATTTGTTAGATGTCCAGATTGAAGGCTTAGTTGCTGGCACTCTACAGAGATTAAAATAAATAGTAAAGCATAATCCAGTGTTTCATAGGTTAGGATCCATCTGAAAAAGGCTGTTGCATGAAATCATACATTCCCCACACTTCTGTTTAATCACACAGCTAAGGAAATGTTCTTTTCCCAGAGAAGCCTGTGAGCTGACAGTGTGTTGTGGCAAGAGCACACACCTCTTTTCACGAGGATCAGTCAGCAAAAAGTCAGGAGAGGACAACAGAACTGTGACCTGCAGCATCATAAGGCTGTGCAAAAGGCAGACCTGTTCCTGCCAGGTGTCAGGAGAGATAAGGAGCTGTGAAAGCACTGAAACTATCAGGAGGCAGGTGAAACCTCAGCCACAATCTTACACACACTTGTGGTATCACTTACAAAAGATCAGTGCAAAGGAATAAAGGGCTGTTGGGTTGACCATGATAGAGAAAAATCTGTTTTCTTGGCACCCCTAACCAGGAAAAATAAAAAGGACAATGTGGGCAAATGAGTATTCTCTGTATAGACATCAAAATACAGCAGGGTTCTCCTATCACCACAGCAGGAACTGAAACAGGCTCTCTTTCAAAGAGGGAAGCTCCACACACCTTCTAGGAGTGACTTGGATCATTTATGACAGCACTTGTATCACACAATTAAATTCCCAGACACAAGGACAAGTGTGTGTGTGCATACACGTGCCAGGGACAACCCAGCACAGTGTGTATTTTTTCTGTACAATACATAGATACTTAAATATTATAAAAATCTAAATATCTTAAATTGTATTATGTCGCTGTCATATTTTCTGGAGAAATCCCTTTGCCCAGGATTCTTCTCCTGGGAAGCTGAGAAGCCTCAGAGAAAAATGAAAATAATAATTATCTGATTGCTTCTCCTGTGTTTTGCTGCTTTGGAATGTGGATGGAGATTGTTTATCCAACAGGTGCATGTTTGATTGGTTTCATGTGAATTGTTTTGAGTTAATGACCAATCACCAACAGCTGTGTTGGGACTCTGGAAGCAGTCACAAGTTTTTATTATCATTCTTTGTAAACTTCTGTCTGTATCCTTTCTCTATTCTTTAGTATAGCATAGTATATAATATAATATAATATAATATAATATAATATAATATAATATAATATAATATAATATAATATAATAATAAATTAGCCTTCTAAGAACATGGAGTCTGATTCATCAGTTCCTCCTTCGTCCTGGGGACCCAGCAAATGCCACAGTATTGGTTATGTAAGGAGTTGATGTCATTACAGAAATCAAAGTAAGCTGAAAACAAACACATGAAAATGACTTAATGTGCATATTCAGATGTTTATATCTTAAGATAAATAAGTGCTGTATTATAACTGCTTTGTTACAAACTATGCACGTCACATTTCAATGCAGATATCATTTAAAAAATCCTTATGTAAAGAGTTTCAGAAATGGAAATCTAAAAATATACATAGATGATGTATGTTGCTTGGTTTAGGCTTTCTGAAATATTCCAGATTAATATGTTTGTCTGTCTCAATTTAGAATTCACGTGTAGAGGTTTGAGCCTCATTTAATTCTGTTCTGGGATTAAGGCAGCAAACAGACTGGAAAGGGATTTGAGGTAGGTGATCCTTCAAAAAGCATTCCTGTTCTGGTACAGGATGCATTTTGGGATTGCAGCTTGATTTTGGCTTATTTACTTCTTTCCCTCACAGGACACTGAGGAATGATTAAAAATTCCATACACTTTTCTAAAAGCCTTACTCTTTCTTTTACTCCCTGTTGTATGTGGTTTTGTGCAAAGTCTTGCTCTGCAGTCATCTTATCCCACACAGGGATAGATGCAGATGGTATTTCATAGCATGTGAGAACGAGGGTTTCTTGTTTTAATCAATGTCAGGCTTCACTGTTACGGTGTTCTGATTAGTGTAACAATTTCATTATTTCCATGGCTATAAAATCTGAAAACCACTTGGCTCTTGCAATGGTGCTTGGTGGAAAGATGCCCCTGATTCTCCTCCAGCCTCATCTGCTCTGACTTCACAGCCTGTTTGTGTGCCTTTGGGGGGATGTTGCCAGCACGTCTGCTGGCTGCTCTGTTCCTCCTCCTCCTTAGTGTTCTGGGCAAAGAACCTCTTACTATGAAGTTCAAATAAACATAATTCTAAGAGTTTTCTTTCTCAAGACTTTCTCCTGATTTCCAAGGTAATTTTCTGGTACCATTTCTGCTCTGAATTCTTCCTTCTTGAATACAGGTGGCAAGAATGAGATGAGATGTTTCAGGTGAAGTCTTCCCAGGGCATTACACATTGCACAAGGGTTTTAATATGTCCTTAATTTAAAAATTTTGCATGTGAGTAAGGATTAAGTCTGTCATGCTACCAGTACTTGCCTTCTTTTTTTAGCAGATAGTTCATTATTAGGGCCATCATGCTGAGGCTGTGACTGCTCAGATGACTTTTCTGTCTGGAAAGTCTTACTTCAAATACACTTGTTTATTGTTGTAGTGGATTTGCTTTTTTATTTTCAAACGACAAACATAAATTCCTTATAGATTATCTGTGCAGCTGCTAATTTTATTATAACCATCCTAACCTTGTTGGCTAAGAACCACGACCCTACAGAACTTTTATCAGGGTGAGTACTGTTAAAGTGAAGGAGAGAAGATGGTTTTGGTGGGGAAGGGTTTAACGAGGCTTCTGAACTAAGCAATAGCTGTATATCTCTTTATATATCTTTTTTTTTTTTCCATCAGTATCTTTTACAATGAAGCACTGGAGAGCTTCTAGAGCACTCCTGAGTATCCGGTTTCAGTGGTGGAGTGGTGTCAGTGTTCTGGCATCTCACCCCTGTGCCCACACTGGAATGTGATAATGATCACCTGTGAAACAGTTGGCCATTGTAAGGCAATGGATTTTCTCCTCTCTGCTCTGCATTCAGAGATTTGCCATGCGGGCTGTTTCCGTGTTTCCTTTTTTAAAGAGATCTTTGGAGGTTTTTTGGTGTTGGGTTTTTTTGTTGTTGTTGTTGTTGTTTTGTTTTGTTTTTTTGTTATGACCAAAATGCAGGTAAATAATCTGGGATCAGAATTCTCCACCAGTGGATTCAGTCCAGGGCATGTGAAAAGACCAGCACTTCCAAAGGCTTACCTGACTGTGGCTTGGTTTTGGCAGAGACTTCCAAAACCATGCAGGTGCTGCTTTGTTCTCTTGTGATACATGCCTTAGGATTCAGAAGGTAGAAATATTATTTGTTGTTTGATTTTGGTTTAAGACATTGCAGTGGAGCATTTCCATTAGGAGAGGGTCCATGATGCAGGATACTGGGATTGATGAGGATGAGATGTCTGTGGGGAATAGGTAATCTGTTCTGGCCTTCTGTGGAAACATTTTCATGACTAAATACGGATTCAGGAGGCAAATTTGTGCCCTTTTGAAAAACTTTATTTAAATTTTAAGTAGATTGCCTAGATGGATTTACTGAGATCACAACCAAGTTGCTTGAGGTGTTGCTGAAACTTAAAGTGGCAGCTCTTGTTCTGGAGGTGTGCAGTATAAACATGTCTAAGAATTATTACCTAAATAAGACAAGGAGTGGGAGGGGTGACAGGCATAGAGAGATTTACTCAGTGCTGAACAAGTCCTTTTCAAGGAATAAAAGGAAACACACCTGCCAGTCTGGGTACCTTAGTCTCTTGTAAATATGATTTTTTTCCATGTGTCATTTCAACACTCTGTGTTTAAAATACTGCAAATATTGCCTGGTTGGCTTTTTCCTGTGTTGAGAGAGAATGGACGTATTTAATTAGGTTCCTTGCCCTCACATCCACATCCAGTTCTGTCTCTGTCCCCATATAACCTGTCCTTAACTGACTAACAGCTCCAGCACAGAATGGCCCTTGCTGCCAGGGGAGAAAGCCATCAGGTTTCTCACTTCCTTTAATGCATTTGTACTGTGTGCTATTTGATTTTCCCATTCTGCAGTGGGCAATGCCAAATGCCATTTCTACTCATGATGGGCGTGCTCTTGGGGGAAGGTGGGTGCTGATGGGAGAAGCTGAAATCCTTGTTTTGGGAGAAGCAAGCATAAAGGTGCTGCTGATGGTTGGGTCATTTTGGGACCTGTTCTGCCAAGGCCAGGTGGTGTCCCCATGAGCTGTGAGAGGCTTTGCTGCCCTGCACTGGAGATCACCTCCTCCCTTGATGTACTGGGGATGTAAGGTGACTCCACCAAGCAGGCAAGAAAGTTCATACAGTCTTGAGTGGGTGCTTGGGAGGCCTTCCTGTAAGATTATGCACTTTGTACACAAATAGAAGTACACAGAAATATACTTAGGGTCTCTTTGAGCTAAAGAGAAAATGCTTAATAATGATGCTTAATAATTTAGTTTGTACTCAGAGGTAAAACAGTACCCTTAATCCAAACTGCATGAAAGCAATAGTTTACTTTTTATGATGTACTTAATGTTAGGCTGGCTATTCATCCACAAGCAAATATTTTTGTTTGATAAAATAAAGATCCTTTAATGTAATTTTGAAGGCAGAGCGATTGGCTATGTGTGTTTAACAATAATGTGAATGGGGCCATGTGTTGGGTTCAATTTGGTGTCAGCTGTTCATTGCTGATCTTTGACTGGTTAATTTAATGTTCCCTGACGTTTGCTCAACAAGCTTTTTTGTTGATTTGCTTTTTTCCTTTTTCACTGACAAGTGATTGCCAGTGAATTGACTGATGAGAGAATGAGGGAGTCTCGAGGTGTTGTAAAGCAGCAAAGAGATACATTTGGGAGCCATGGATCATTTGCTGAACAGAGGAAAGGAGAGGGAAATTTTTAACCTTGTGTAAAAATTACGGTTTATTACTTTGTTAGACATCTGCTTTCCTGATGCTAATTGTGTTTAATCCTTCTTGGGGGTGGAGGTTGGTCTCAGGGCTTCTCAGTACTTTCACAGGTCTGCCAGTCTTAGCTGCCCTCGTGGAAATACCAGGCTGCTAATCTGATCTTCGGGTTATTTGCTTTTTGATACAAGCATCTGCAGAGAGCTGGGAGAACAAAATGTTGTCAGTGCAAAGCAGGTGTCATTAAAAATGTGCAAAGCCCTCCCCTAACCCTTATCCTTTATCCAAGCTTTGTCACATCCTACTTTATATAAAGAGCAAACATAAAGGGTCACACTAAATAGACACAAGTGTTTAAAACACTACAAAAACTCATTTAGACCATCAGAATACTTTAACGTGCTATTTACTACTAGTTATACTAAAAAAAAAGGAAAAACGGATAGTGTAGAAATAGAGGAACAGATGTACTAAATACAGTTATACTGTCTGTAAATGCTTAGTTCAGAATGTGTTGCTGAGAGCTGGACAAATGTCAGCACACAAAACTGCACAGACTTAGTCCCTTAGTCTGATTTAGTGTACCAAACAGCAGCAGTATTCCATGCTGTGTTTTATACCACATGGACTCTTGGGGCTTTTTTCACTCGTTTGATTTTGTGCAACTCAATATCTCAGTATGTAAGACTGCTCATTTTTCAAGTAATCCCGATTTTTGCCAGTTATTGCTTAAGCTAGTTCATACTCAATAATTATTTCTTTGGCCAACTGTGTTGTCGTAGTAGTAGTAGTAGTAGTAAATTTTTCCCTTATGCACTAATAAAATGAGGTTTGAGGACCTCATGCCAAAACATGCATCCTTCAAATCCTCTAGGAGCTTCTGAATCATAATAAAGAGATCTGTATCTTTTGAAGGCACTACTGTTCCAACTCACTAATATTCTTTACAGTGTGTGCTGGGAAATGTTAGTTCCTGGTGTTTCTCTGTGCTCTTCAGAAGTACCTCTGTGTGCAACTCTGAGTAAATCTGTGAACTTCTCAATGATTTAAAAGCTAAATTGTGCTCTGATTTGCTTGGTTTTTTCTTCAGGATCTCTTAGATAGCATTGTGGTGAGAGAGGATGAGCTGACAGTAATTCCCCTAAGGATCCATTTTTCCCAACACCTCCTGGAGACATAAATTTGCCCTGTGGAGCAGAGCAGCTGCTGCCTTAGTCAGCTGCAATACAGTTCACTAAGATGTTTTCTCTTTATTGGCCTTTGTGTCAGAGTCACTCTGATGGGGACGAGCCTGCACTCCCTTGAATGTGCCTGGAAGTGTCACTCACCTCCTTCAAATGATGTCCATGTTTGAGAGCAATGGGGCTGGCCCTGAACCACTGATTGTCATCTGCATGGACCCGTCCTGCCAACGTTCCCAGGGTGTCACAGCCTGTATTCCATGCAAGGATTTGTCACTTTGCTGGGGCTGCTGAGCATGTTCTAGTTCCAGATATAGCCACGGGTGAAAGGCTGATGATGCCTGGCAGTCTTGCCCCTCGAGAGTCCAGCAGTGATGGCTCAGGAGAAAACCTTCCCAGATACCTCCTGCAGGTTATTTGTGGAGATAAAAATGAGTTTCTAACCTCGTAATCATTGTGGAATTGCATAAACAGAATTTTCAACAAAAGGGTTGCCAAAGGTATAAAACAAACACTGCAAAAATGACAGCTGTAGGAAATTCAGCAATAGAATTGTTTTGTTCAAAAAACACCAACAAAATCAGACAAAAAAACCCACTCACAAAACCAGAAAAACCTCAAACAAACAACCAATCCCAAATCCAAGTGGTGAGCTGCTCTTTCTTTCAGGTTGTTTTAATAGTAGCTTTAATTTTCATTCACAACTCAACCATTTCCCCACAGTTTAATCAATTTGTTGCAATTTAGCTTTTAGATGATGCTCTTAGGCTGCCTTTTGCAAAAAGTGACTTGTAACCTAAAATCCCAATATAGTGCTACAACAGCTGCTGCAGCATTCTTTTTTCCTTTTTAAATTTTCTTTTTTTGGTTTATTTCTGAAGTTTTAAGATTACAGAGCTTGAACTGTAGTTAACAAAGAACCAGGTGAGTAACTGTATTGCTATAAATAATAGTTTTTCAATCTGGATAACAGGCAGCCAGTCCTGATAGCTCTTTTTTCCTTTTTTCCCCTTCCTAGTATTAGTATCTCTGCGGTTAATTTCTGAATCAACATTTTATATGGGTGCATAATTCACTTTTTTTTTTTTCTTCTTCTTCTTTTTCAAACTGGCAGCATGCTCTTTGTTCTGCATTCCTCCAACCCTTGCTCCAGGCAGAAAAGAGTAGCTGATGTTGCTGGTGTCCCTAAGCCTTGTGTGGAGGATCTGTCCTTCAGATGATTGCCAGTAAATTGCTCTGATTTTATCTGCAACTAAGCCACCACTCTTATCTGATGTTATTTTAAACCATGCTTACTTTCATACAGAGGTGGGTTTTCATCTGCATCCTGTGGGAACATTTGACCAGTCTGTAGCATGGATCAAAATGAATGTTCTCATCTGAAGGAAAACTGAGCATTTACCAAGTTGTTGTGTGTGTTTTTTTTTTTTTTAAATAAGGTCAAATGTTTGATTTCTATGAATCCCAGTAAAATGACCACAAGGATTAGTTGCAGGAGTTTATAACCTGTAAATTCCATATAATTTTTCTTCTTGCTAAACCTTTTACTCAGCTGATATTAGCAATGTAAGTTTGCTGGAGTAACACTTTCCTAGGTGTAGGTGTTCAGGCAAAAGCAGGACTAAATGCAGGATATCAAACAGAGAAAGGGACTGTGTAGGTGTGTGTAAAATTACATTTGAATTTGAGTGATGGAGGCCCCAGTGAGGATAGGCTGCTGTCATTGCCTTGTGCTTTCTAAATTTTCCAGAGCTTGCAGGTCTTTTGATCATCCTCCTTGCTGCCTTATAATTCTTGAAGGACTTTTAATAATAAAAGTATTTCAACCGTCTGCATTTTAAAAAGGGATGTACGAAGAAAAATCATAAGGAACTGATAATAGTCTTAGCCTCGTGCAGGTCTGTTTAATGGAAACATTAAACAGCATTCCATGCTGTTTAATGGAAATTCCCATTAAATATCTTTATGGTAAAACTCTTTCTGCTGGAAATAGATGAAGCCTGCAGTTGATCTGCCTCGTGACAGTTCTATTAAAGGACTGTGCTATATATATATATATATATATTTCTGTAGAAAGCTTCAGAAGCAGTGCAAGAATTATTCCTTTTGGTTGAATGATTTTTTTTCAGGAAGGTACAGGAGGCCTATAAGTGGATGATGGCTGTGTGAGGAAGCTCTCAGACAGAGATGCCCAAATCTCCTGTACCTGTGGGAATTGTGCCTGTACTGTCACTTCCTGATCAGCCGTAAAATATATTTTTAAATTATTAATTCTGGTCTACTGTAAGTTTTACTTTACCAGATTTTTGGGTTTTTTTTTTTAATGTAAAATGAGGCATTAAAAGTTCAGTATCAGAATTTCTAACAAAACCCTACAGCATTGATTTTAGCTGCCAGATCAATGAAAGCACAGGCTGGTGTCACTTCAGTGAACCTCTCTAATTAGGAGCATAGGATTTGCCATCAGAGATCAGGCCAGTGGTTTTGTGAGTCTATGAGCATCCTGCCTGCAGCAGTGCCCACCAGCTGGCTCTGGTGGAAGTGGCATCCCCCCTCCCTCCTTCCCCAACAAGGCATAAGGTCAGTGGGAGATGAAAAAGCAGAATTTTCCTCTTGTATCATGCAGGGAATCATTCTTCATCCCAAAGGCAGGGAATTGGTAACTGGGGTCTTGGCCAGACTGCCTGTAAGTGGCCTTCAGGGATAAGATTACTAATTTTTTGTACAGTGCTAAGCTAAACTTAGCTACAGAGGTTTGCTCCTTCCCATTAGGAGGGGTATTCCTTAATTATTTATAAATAAAGAAGTACATTTGATTGAGAAGGTCTTTGTGACACAGACTGTAGTGGAGAAGGGAGAACTAAAATTTTTTCTGTAACATCTGCACTCTATAGCTTTTTTTTCTATATTCCCTTAGTCTGCATCATAGCTGGGGACATTGCCTTTCTCTGCCCCTTTAAATCTGATCTAGTGCCAAATGTGTAGCTTTATCTATTGCCAATTTTCTTCTGTCTAATTGGCATATAGATCATGGTACAGAAATCACTCCCAGCCTCCTAAATGGAGGCAGGAGGAACTAAGCTGGGAGCAGGGTCAGCATTGACAATTTAATGTAATTTAGAAAGTTATCAGCCAGTGGGAGATTCAGTTAGATTTGTATCTGTGAAACAGATGGCCAACTGCAAGACCATTAGATTAGGTTTGCTATGTTTGTGGAAATTAATTCAGCACTCTATTTTTTTGTTTGGGGAAGGAAAAAAGAAACAACTTGTAAGTGCTTAGCAGGAACAATTTATAAAGATGACCTCATTTCCTGTGAAATATGGTGAACCCCTTGTGATCCCAGGTATGCAGGAGGCTTTTTTCTGTAGCCTGATTTCTGGGCTGTGTGGCAATATAGTGAATGACATAACAAAACCAAAAATGCTTCCACCCATGTATAGATGGTTGTTAGTATATTCAAATGCAAGAATTTTACCTCAAGATCTCATTAACAAAACTTTTAGGGCCAGAGACCTATGTGGGCTGCATCCTGTCATCTGTATGTTGATACAAATATTTATTCATATTTCCTTTTTCTCTACTGAAAAGTGAGGACCAGATTTTAAAAATGCTGGAGATCTGGCACTTATTTAGTTTTGTTTAAACTATCTGAAGTTTTCTGAAAGATTGGTTTTTGATTTTGATGGCTAGGAGGAAGATGAGCTCTAATGGGAAAAGCTGGGTCCTTCTGAGATTCTTGGTCTTTTTGTGTTTCTTTTGGGATGGAGTCTCTGCCACGCAAATTAATGCTCAGCTGTCACAAAATATTTTTCACTATCTTAAAAATGCAGCTTAAAGTAGGTCACACTTAGGATTTGTCTAGCCAACTGTCCCATTTCTGACAGTGCCCAGTAGCTGGAGGTGTGTTAGAAACATGGCCAGAATATAAAAAAAGTCTTTGGAAAGGTAATTGGCTCTTTCTCGTTCTTACTCTTATCATCAATAAGCTTTAGAAATAATGGAATTAATATGGAATTCTTTAACTACCAACTTCATTACTGTCCAGTTCTTCAGTGTTCCTGTTGAGAAGAGTTAAATGTGCACTCAGTAACTGAGACCTGAGTACATGCTTGAAGCAATCATGTGGTCAAGTCCTTGCTCGAGTTTGGGTCTTGTTTCCTCCTTTTCCATCTCCAGATTTTGCATTGATCTTGCTTGGCAGATAAAGTGGTGAATTGTTGGCCTTCCTAGCTCAGCTGCAGTGATTTTTCATCCATGTGTTGGTTGCCTGTTGCTTTATGTTGTTCCAGGTGTCAGAGAGCTCTGCCTCTCGCCAGCTTCTGGCAGCCCCAGAGGCACTGCCTCTCCTGAAAAGCCTTGGACACTGAACTAAATTACATTTTCTGGAGTGAGGGAGGAAGTGCAGCTGACTTTTACTCTTTTTTGAGTGGCATTAGATGCTCTGTTTGTGGGAGAGGAGGAGATTTGGCTGGTGACTGCAGTGTTGATATGGACTGAGCCTACCCAGGCCCTGCTTTTGAAGTCTCATTTTTGTCCATCATGCACTAAGCAGACCCAAAGGGAAATGTTGGCTGGTCCTTCTTGGCTAAAAGAGGGCTAGGATTTGCTGCGAGACCAAGGCCAATTTCTGTAATTCCCTAATCCCCACAGCAAACTGATTTTGTTAAAAATTAAGAAAAGCTTTTGCAATGTTTCCTGGCCTCGGTGTTTGGATCAGATAACTTTCATCTTCATGCACTGCTAGGAGTTGAAAGGGTTTAGTATGGCGTGCCTTAGAAACCAATTTTATTTTTACTTGGAGTGGCTTCACATCTGTGAAAGTTGTTTTGATGAATTAATCCTCTAAGCAATCAAGAGAAAATGGAATAGAGGAGTGACTTTGTTCTTAAAATGCTACATGGCAAATCAGGTTCCATTTCCAGCCCTCTTCAGATTATTATCTCCTGGAATCTTTTCCTTGCCCTTTGTTTCTCAGAGTCCAATCCAGCAGTGATGGTTCATCTGTTCTGATCCCTCCTGCAGCCATGGCTCTCTGCCCAGAGGAGATGATACTGCAAACACACAGATTTGTGACCCCAGGTGAAAAATACCAATGAAATTACAGCAGCTGTTTGGAACAGTCTCTCATATCTTTTCCAAATGGAGAAAATGAATCTGTCTTTATTAGAAAAGTTTAGAAGACACATTTAGTGTCACAAGCCAAGGGTACATGGAGTTTTGGGAACTGCTCACACTGAGTGTTGGGTGCTCACAGCAGAAGCTGTAAGGCTGCAGCACCCTGGAGTTAGGTCCTTCTCCCATCTTCAGTGGTCAGAGTTTTGGGGGGAACACGTGCAAACTCCCCCCTTCTCCCACTCAGCCTGTCTGCACTGGCAGAGCTGTTGCTCACAGCACAGTCCTGAGCACATCAGAGCCTGTTTGGGTAAAGCAGCTCCTTCATGTTCTCCTCAAACTCCATCAAAGCCCCTCTCGTCCCCCACCTCCCCAAAACAAACACCCCCTTTGCTGGGGGGAGAGCTGATGTGGAGACACTGTGGCTCCCAGGCTGTTTGCTTTTCATGGAGCACTTGAAAGAGCCCCATGGATCTGACTTTGGCAGGCATGTGCCTTTTGAAAAATCAACAGTGAAAATGTCAGACATCTATCCTTCAGCTTGGCAAGAGGGGAGGTGAGGCAGCCGGTGCTTCTCACCTTGGCAGCATCGCCTGTGCTATTTTTTTTTTTTTTTTAATATAAAGAATTCCAGCCAAGCATCTTACAAGTGCCAATTCTCTGTATTTTTAAGGAATGCCAGCAACAGTGGTCAGGCCATGGAATTGAGGCTGACTTGCACATGGTGGGGTCTGGCCAGAGGGCAGGCAGCCCTTGCTGCACCAGGTCTCATTCAGCCTGATGCTTTTTAGCTTGCATTTGTGATGGCTAAAACCTTCAAATATGCTCTGAAGGTCTAAAAAAAGGTGTACCTGGTGGTTTTTATTATGCAAAATCTTGGGTTCCCTTTCAGAGCATAAATTTCAGTAGATTTTAGAAGCATTTATAGGAAGGGGATTGTCTCTATAGTAGGTTAAAAGCCTCCTGATTGTGTAAAAAACCCCAAACAGCCCAAAACAACAACAGAACAAAACAGTCAAACAAAACCCCAACAATTTCTTTAATCATTCTTTTAATGCCTGCAGTGTCCAACACAAAAGACCTGCCAAACTTTACTCTTGCTGTAAATAGCTTTGATATTGTAAAATATACTGATCCTGTTTGAAATTGATGCCAAACATTGGAGCTCTGTGTTAGACACAGAGAGAAGGGAGCAGTGGGGGTGTAAGGGAAGAGCTGCAGGAGGGGTGGGATTTGTACAGTTTGACTGTGTCAGAAATCTGAGCACTGTGCATGCATGTCTTCAGCTAAAATTAACCACCCAAGCTTCTTCACATGCCAGCATATATATAATCATTTAACTGTGGACCCCTTGAGAAGGAAGAGCAAGCTGGACTCCAGCAGATATATTCACATTAAATATGCCAATAAGTGGTATGACCTTCCAGGTCCCTGTTCGTGGGAGAAGTAAATTTTCCTGTGACCATTATAAAAGAGTAAGCAGCTCTTGGCTCCTGGATCATGGCAGTGGTGCTGTTGAACAGTTACTAACTTCAGCCTTAGAAGTG
Source organism: Agelaius phoeniceus (assembly GCF_051311805.1). Classification (NCBI taxonomy): domain Eukaryota; kingdom Metazoa; phylum Chordata; class Aves; order Passeriformes; family Icteridae; genus Agelaius; species Agelaius phoeniceus. The sequence continues at coordinate 2,834,151 of NC_135270.1, forward strand.
TTATTTTGGTTTTGTTTTGTTTTGTTTTGTTTTTTTTTCCTTCTGCAGCTTCTTAGGATTTTCTGTGGTTTCTCTTCGGAGTAGATATGTGCCACCATTCCAGATAAGCCCTCTTCTCTTGCTGTTTGTGTGTGGTAGTAGATGTAAATGGGTATATTTTGTCTATGCCAACTGTGATATTTGAAAATGACTTGCTATGCACTTCAGGTGACTTTTTTAGAAAACACTGAAAAAAAAATAGTGCATTTGCTGCTTTTGTTCTCTGAGGTAGATGATAATTTGTTGGTGTGAGATGAGTTCAGTTGTTTCACTGCAGCCAAATGTGACTGGGAGTGGGTTTTGCCAATCAGCTCAGCAAACTGAACTCTATTTCACTTTGGGGTCCGCCAAGGAATCGCTGCAGGTGTGAGTGCAATTCTCATTTTATTCAGGACTTGGTGGGGGTTTTTGCAAGGGGGAATCAGAGAGTGGCACCTGCTTGGCATGGTGTGTGTGGCTCCAGCTTGACAGGGATGTGTGGATGGATAATGGGAGCATTGAGGGTGCAGTGTGCCCGGATGCCAGCACAGTCACTGTCCTTGCTTCACCTTGGAGGCTGCTCCACAGGAAACTGCTGCTCTGCTGTGAAATATCCAGCCCTCTGTGTAGGCAGCACCTGTCAGTGACAGGGCTCAGAAGCTTTGCAACTGGGGTGAAAAAAAGGAATTCTCTCTTTTGCTCCTCTTTTATATTAAATGTAGTAGAATATTCAGTGGGGAAGGAGTAGGAAAGGTGCCAGCTGGGCAATTGAAAGCACGATGCTTGTTAAGTATCCACCAAAGATCTGCTCTAAACACACTCAGTGCCTGCTCTGAAGTGTTCACAGTCCAAGGCTCTATTCCTGGAAAGGTTGCAGGCCTACTAAAATTGACACATATGCTTGGCTCTGTGTGCTGTGAGTCAGCCCATTGCTTTTGAATAGTAGTCATATGCATGAGAAAAGCCCTCCTCAGCTGGGAATAAGGCTTTAAAGAGAGAGAAATAAGTAGTCCCAGTGGTGTTTAAATTATCCATTTATCTATTTAACTTCCAAGGGCTAATTTATGTACACAAGTGTCCAGTAAGATGTAATATTCAGAAGAATATCCCCACCAGCTGGGTAATAATTCAAAGCAGTTGCAACAAACACTTGCACATCTGAGTAGAAGGAATAATTTAGTTGGGTTGCCTTAAGAAATTTAAAAAAAAAAAAAAGAAGCAGAGTTATCTCTGTTTCCCCAGAAATGTGGGAATTGCAGATGGTTGTGGGTCAATTCTCAATAGTTGATGATAACTCCAAAGTTCCAGCACTTCAGGTCATTGAGAGTCCTGGCATCATGTTAGACACTAATTGGTAGGTCTATGTGCATATGTGTGTGACAGCTGTGTTTAGGGGATTGCAAATCATACAACCAGAGAGTGGTTTGGGTTGGAAGGGACCTTAAAGATGATCTCATTCCACCCCCCTGCCATGGGCAGGGGCACTCTCCACCAGAGCAGGTCACCCAAAGCCCCATGCAGCCTGTTGTCCATAGGTGACATTCCAGGGAGGCAATGCTGCTCTCTCACCTGCCTGCTGAAGGGAATCCACCTGCAATTCAGCCCATCACTGCCCCAGGCTTGGAGTTTCCCGTGGTTTCCTCCCTCTGTTAGCTGCCTTTGGTGCCAAGGTGCTTGGTAGGATTGAGTAAACAAAGCTCCAGCCCTCCATCCCGGCTTTCCAGATGTTTCCAGGATCTTGGACCAGGGAGGAGAAGTGATTCAGTCCTTGCCTCATGTGTCCTTTCCTTCTGGGCTGGGAGTCACTGGGGACTCAAGGGCACCCCTAAGGACAATGTGTGTTTGCTTTGACTCCTGCTGTCCTCAGACCCTCATCCTAAAAGAAAAGGAGCAGGCAGAACTCTTTGCTCAAAGCCCACTGACACCTTAAAGTTGTCACAGAGAAATGGAGTGACATGTTATTAAGCCTGTGTCCTGCTTTTTAAGCATTTGTTTTGGTTTGTTTTGTTTTGCAAGGATTTATATTGGGGAAAAAGCCATGCCAGAGTGTTTTTGGATGGCAGTGCAAAGTTTAATTCATTCTGGAGGAGTCAGCATTACCCTTTTAGTGGAATTTGTGTCTTGGTACAGATGTACAGATAGAGACTTCTACAGGGTTTAAGAACCATTTAGGGGCAACTGAGGCCACAAATTGTAAGAAAACTTTAAAAAAAGATGTGTGACAAATGCTGTTAAACTTGATTTTTAATTTTTTTTTTTACCATTTGCTTCCTTGTTGTCCTTTTTGCCAGTAACTCAGCAAAATATTGTCAGGGCCATAATCTCTCTGCACTTTCAAAATATCCATTATCCTTCCTGTGCTTCCTTGGAGCCAGAGATGCTTCAGAGGGATGAGCTTTTCAGCCAAATCTTTGACTCTAGCTGTTCAGCTCTGGGCTTTGCAGTGTGGTATCTGTTAGTGAGATCATTGTGTTGGACTGGAGCATGGACCAACAGGAGATTGCAATTAGTGTTGCCAGTGAAAAATTGGGATTTTATGACTCCACATGTGCAAGCCCCATGACACTGGGCAGCAGTGAGTATCTGTGGGGCTTTTCCAAAACCCCTCAGTGTTGTAAGGACTGCAGGCATTCCCCTTGGGTCATCTCAGTGTGTTGTGGCTATTTTTAGGTTTTGGGGTGGTTTTTGTTTCCCCTGAGAAGGTCAGCAGGCAATGTGGTTTGGTTAGCAGCAGCACAGGCACTGCATTGTGGTGGCTCTTCTGGAATGGGAGCTCATCAGTGTGACTAACCCTGCTATTCAATCATGAAACAAGCCTTGCTCTGCTCTAATTATGCTGCATGATGTCAAAAAGATATTCTTCAGCTGTTACCAGATTCATGAGGGCCTGATTCATGATAATTATTGGGAGAAAACAATCAGAGTCTGATTAATTCGGAACGGACATGGTAAGGGAAGGAGAGAAAGATTTGAAAATTTACTTGGGCATTGATTATAATTAGATTTGTGTGTGTGTGTGTAAATGAGAAACAAGGAAGAGATACAGGCATATTTTCTACTTGCATGGAAGAGAGACATTCTTTTCAAGCAGAATCCTTTGCTTTTCATGAGTGTATTTCAGAATACTGACCCTCAGGCAAAACCAATATAAACTGATAAGACCTGGCACCTTAACCTAATTGCAGTCCCAGGGATACACTGATCCTCTAAAGGATCTTCCTGGATTCATTGCTCCCATGACTTTATTCATGGTTTCTATCCTGGTTTTGCTGGTCAGTTCTGCTCCCCAGCCTTCTTCAGGGGCTTGGGGGTGGCTGTGTGGGCTGGAACACCCGAGCACTTCTGCAGAAGGCACCTTTTGTACTGATGCAGTGCTCAGGTACAGGGCAGGTGGGCTCAGGTGTGCTGGGTGTGCTCTCTCAGCACAGCCAGAAATGCTGCAGGAGCCTGGGAGTGCCAGAGGATTCCAGGGTCTCCTGGCTGGAAAGCAAGATCCTTCTCTCATCTGAAATGTGCTTTAAAGATGCAGCTGTGAGGCCAAGGAAAGGGCAGTGGGGAGAAACCCCACTAAGTTTCAAAATTCTTCAATCTTGTTGATGGATGACAGTGTTCAGGCCTTTTTCTTTACAGACAGAGTTCAATTTCTTTAGAATTTGGATTCTTTTTCCCCCAAACCTCGGTGGGTTTTGCGCTACATTTTAGTGTTTTAGCTATGACTCATTATGTACTGAATATCTCCAAAATTGATCCTTAACTGTAATGCTCTTATTTCAAATCTGGTGGATCAAAGGGGCAGAGAAGAAGTGAGAAGGAAAAGATCTTTCACATAAGTTTTTAATTTGTTCCCAGAAAACTGGATTCCTAAGATCATACACTACAACAGAGGGAAAAAAAAGCTACCAAACAGCTGAGTCCACCTTCAACAGAAGCTGGGACTTAGACCTGAGTTAAACATTAACCTGCCTTGGACAGAAAGATCTGCTTATGGTGATAATGCCCAAATCACCATGGTCACTTGATTTTACTAACCAAAGTAAAGAAGCTGCCTCCAGTGATTTTCCTACTGTGTGAAATCACTGAAAAGTTTTAAAAGCCCATGCTGGTGTGTATAATAAGGCAATGTCTCCTGGGTTGTAGTGGGTTTAATATTTCATATTAAGATTTGTATATTTTTAATTAGACAACTGTTCAGGTAATTTTCATGTGAATATTCAAAAATACCTGAGGAACACTCATAATTGATGTGCAAAGATAGGGAAATGGCAAGTTTCTCAGCAGTGTTTTCTTGCTTCTTTTATTATTGTTTTTCCAATTATTTGCCTGGTTTTGAATATTTGAAAACACTGTGTGCTTTGAAACGTATTTCATGTGTCTAGAAATAGCAGCCATTGTGCAATTATTTTTTTCCACTTGTTTGTATGGAAAAGGAAAAGAAACGTTAGAAATCTATTTGTGTGGTACATTACAAAGACTTGTAACAAGCAGGTTTCAAAAACATCCTGGAAAGCTTCAGTTATTAGCTTAATATGTGCCATAAAAATCAGTGGTGACCACGAGGAGCTACTCCAACAAGCCTGGGTAACACTGTATGCCTAGGAATGCTTCAGAGATTGCAAATACATAGCCCAGGCAGCTAAAAAATAATAATTTGCATGCTACACATATTGCAAAATAATGTTGTGTGATAACATTTTTAAGAGCAACACAGGTTTATTATATCTGTGAAATGCTCTCCTAATCAACTGGTGGAATGAAAGAATATTCCACACCCTTAAATACTCCAGAAACAAATAGTTCCTCCATACTGGTGTGCATTTCATAATGAGCATAAAAGCTCTGCTTGTAGCAGGCTGACTTCAGTACCCAAAGTGGGGTTTACAGGAATAATTTGCTATCAGAGGGAATTTCTTTAGGTGTTATCATAGGCAGTGAACCAGGCAGCAGGTATTTGGGGTTTTTCAAGTTGTCTCCTTTACCAGGAGGAATTAAGGGAGTTCAGGGATTTCTTTGATGCAGTTCTGTTTGAATATATGAATATCAGAATATAATGAACAGGAATTAGGGCAGTAGGAAGCAGGTGCAGGATAGCAGTTTTACAATGCCAGCCAAGCATTCTCATCCTGTTACTTGACTCAAAAAATCAATCCTTACTAGCTCTCAAGGTCTTGCTGTGATTTTAGGCTCTGCCAGGAGGGGTCTGCTCCTGTTCTAACTGTAGGGCTGATCCCAGGATTTGTCTGCCTGCATCATGGAAATGATCCAGGATTGAACTGATGCATTGAAGTTTAATCTTAACTTTTCTGAAAGTCCTTCAGTGACAAATTAGGACATTCATTGCAGCCTTCCCATTAAAGGAAACATGGTTATTGTGTTTGATAAGTTCCTTGTCAGCTGAATTGAAGGCGTGGGGGGGGTTGGACCCTTGCACTTGCAAAGTAAATGGTTTATAACCTGTTTCCTCATATGTCTTCACTCCTAGATAAGAAAGCTAGAACCACGTGGCAGAAAAGTAGGTTAAGCCAACCCCAGTTCCTTGGAGTCGTTGAATCTTTTAAAATATTTTCCTGTTATGGAAAATGTTTTCTTCTGAAAGGAGCTAAGGAACACAATGTCTGGTTTGTGCAGCGTGGGTTTTCTGCCCCTTTTCTTGTTCAGCTGGGGAAATCACTCCTGTGTACTCAGCCTTTATTTCATTGAGATGTTTTTCAGCTCTGGGGCTTTTTTTTTCCTGGGGTTGTTCCAGTGTTTTTTTCTGTTCAAGCCATGATGCTGTTGGCATAGGAAATGCACATCCTGCTGCTCTGAAGGGGAAAGTAAAGGATAAATGGTGGAAAATAGGGGCATATCTTTCAGATATTAAGTGATTTGTTCATGCCTGCTACCAGTTGTGTTTTACAGGTTAAAAAAAACCACAAAGGAAGACCTGATAACAAAAACTAGACTATAGTCTATGAAGACTATAACAAAAACCTCAGCTCTTCATTTTATCACATGAACATTTATTTTATCAGCAAGTGCAGCAGGAGTATGAAATCACAATCCTTGTATTACATCCAGCTTGCTCTGTCTTGTGGCAAATACTTGCCCCCCAAACTTGGTAAAAAGCTGGCTTTTGATTCCTATGAGAGAGGACATCATCACCACACTGAAAATGTGTTGTGGTGTTGGGTCCCCAGGATGAGGTGAGAGATGAGAATTTGACTCCATGTTCTCAGAAGGCTGATTTGTTATTTTATGATATGATATGTTATATTATATGACATTATATGCTATGAGATGTTATATTATATGACTTTATATGCTATGAGATGTTATATGACATTATATGCTATTAGATGTTATATCATATCATATTATATTATATATGAAAATTATATATGAAAATTATATACTAAAACTATACTAAAGAAAGAGAAAGGGGACATCAGGAGGCTAAAACAAGAATGATAATAAAAACCTGTGACAGACTCAGAGTCCGACACAGCTGGCTGTGATTGGTCATTAAGTTAAAACAATTCACAAGCTGGGTAAACAATTCTCCAAATCACATTCCAAAGCAGCAAAACAGGAAGAAGCTGAAGCTTCCCAGCTTCCCAGGAGAAGGAATGCTGGCGAAGGGATTTTTCGGACAATATCACGGTGACAGAAATGCAAGGCTGGGGATGCCTCTGGAGTGAGGAGCTGTGGGTCAGTTAGTGAGAGGATGTGCACTGCTCAGCCCTGGGCCCACGGGATGAGGAGGGTGTGGAGCTCTGGAGTGCAGAGGAGGTGCATGGAGATGGTCAGAGGGCTGCAGCACCTCTCCTGAAGCTGGAGCTGGTCAGCCTGGAGAGCCACACCTCTCCTTGCGCTCCCTTCTTCCCATTGCTCAGTAGATGTGAAGGAAAGCAGCATTTCCTGGGCAGTGCACAGGGAGGCCTTTCCCTGGGTTTTTGGGGTCTCACTACTGTTGTTCCCTCTGGGGCAGTGACTCTCAGGCTGGTGTGGAGGCATTTGTAGGCTCTCTGAGGGTTGGGATGGCTCGTGCCCCTGGAAGCACATGGAATCTACATCTGCTTACTGATAGACTGGCTTGGGATGAATGTGTTTCCAATATTCTAGACACTCTTCAGAGTAGGGATGAACATTAATATTTATATATTTAAAAGGTAAAATCCTGATATTTAATTGTTTTTACCCTGTTTTTTGGGAACATAATAGGTAATTTTACAAAATCTTAATTCAGAATATTTTCCTATGCAAAGAATAGTGTTATTTAATTCATAATGAAATAATTTAGCTTCTTTTTGATAACCTAGCATGAAAAGTTTTTATAGGTTTTCTGGAGATCTTGAATAAGTTGTGCTGGCATATGATAACCAGTGCTTAATGCAAATTAAAGAGAGATTTTGGCTGCTTGGTCTGCTTAGTTTTCAGGTAATACATTTTGAAATAAATTCCAAGAGCTGGAAGTTTGCATAATAGATTAAAAGTGATTTAATGGGCCTGTTTAACCTCTGAGATGGAATTTATTAAAATTGGTGGATGTTTAGGACCTTTAAACGTTTCTTTGCTAATACAATAAAGGAGTTTCCTCACAATGAATCTGCTGTATGGCTAATATCTACCAGAAGCTTTTTTGGGAAAAGAACCAAAGCTTGGGTGGTAATTGAAATCTCTTGTGCACACTCACTGCTGCTGTAGAATATTCCACTGGCCTCCTGATGGTCCATTCAAGCTGTAACATGTCCAGGAGCTCACTGTCATCTGCCTTGGGCTTTGATGTCAGGTTGCTGAATAAAAAAGTCCATATTCAAAGCCTTGAATTTTGATGCTGTTGACTTGTTTAGAAGAGGGGAAAGAAAAAGGCAGTGGTCTGAAACCAGCCTTATGGATACTGAGATAAACAAAGACTTGTCATTTTTCAGGTTGAGTAACAGTTTGGTTTTGTTTGTCTGTCTCCTAACAGATTTATACGGATTGGGCTAATCACTATCTGGCAAAATCTGGTCACAAGAGATTGATAAAAGATCTACAGCAAGATGTGACTGATGGAGTCCTGCTAGCTGAAATAATCCAAGTTGTAGGTGAGTGACTTTCTGTGTTTGTGTCAAGTATCCACCAGCTCAGTCAGACAATCCCTGTTTTCATCTTCTACACTAACACAGAGTGCATGGGGGGCTATCCATCAAACTCCATGGAATTATGTAGATCATTTTCCTTCAGAGGCTTTGGTAATTAATTTGAAAAAGCCTTGTCTTGTAGTGGGAAAATATTGGATGTTGCTGATAAGATCTCCTGACACAGCAGTATTTCTCCACATGGCTGAATGTTAGAAAAAACAACTCATGAGATTTTTTATTTTTTTTTCTGCTAGGATGCTGTTAGCCCTCACTATTTCTAATACCTCTTGGGTACTGGTCTGAATATAATTCACAGTGATGTTGCCTCCTGTGTTGAACCTCCTGCCTCCAGTTGGATTTGGGAGATCCATATATACAGCTGGGAAAGGAGAAAGGATGTAATTTTTGTGTGGCAGAAAAAGAAATGTTTGATAACGAGTTTTCAGATGAGGAAAATCACTTACCATTAGGACAAATCTCAAGTGCAGGCTCAGTTATTTTATCCAAAGCCTTTAGTTCTCTTAAATTAGTGCATTAATGCTCGTGGGTAATGAAAGTTCTGAACAATTTTCTCCATGTGGAGCTGCATATTGTCCCTCTTCCCTTGGGCCTGGATCCTTCATTAGTTCCTTCAGAAGCTCATCCATCTGGGGATGCCACAAAACACATGCATGGGCCAATGGAGATGGATGGAATGGGAAAGCTGCTAATGGGAATTAGGACAGCCATTGTTAGGAGCAAACTGACAGATTTGAGATGCAAATTAAGAAGCAGGCAATGAAGGAGCAGGACATCAGTGCATGCATATTTATGATGTGTGTTTGAGATGCTGTAAGGGAGCTGCTGCTGGGTTTGAGGTAGGGATCTGCAAGCCCTGTTGTGGGGTGACACAGTGAAACATCTTCCAGTGATTCTACTGGGATATGTTCAAAAAGATTTTGTCTCTCTGCTGTAGAGCAGCACTGTATCTCAGTAGCACTGCAGACCTGCCCGTGCAGTTACAGAGGTGTAAAAACAGGCCATGAATGAATTGATGACTGCGTGTTGACAGGCATTCACTTTGAACAATGCTCCTTCCTATAGCCCTTTCCTTTAATAGGAAGGGGTTTTGGAAACCCAGGAGCAGTTAGGTGTTGATTCCTTTCATGCCTGTCTTGCTACCCTGCCTTAACACAGTTGTAGGAAACTTCTGCATGAGAGCATGTGTGCAAGAATACCACCATCAAAATGTGGACTTGGTTCCTTCCACCAAATATTTAAATGTAGCTCTTTGAGTATTGACACGTGAAAACCCTTATGAAATTCAAATTATTCCTTCTAAAGTACATAACCAGTTATTGCTTTGATCACCTTTGCAGGTTGTTTTTTCTGGTCATTTTTATAGCTGCCTTTTGGCTAATATTTAAGATAAGGTCTGCAAGGTTTCAAAAGTTGAAGTATGAGGGGAAGGATTTCTTTTTTGAAGAACCTTTTTCATGTGGAAGAAAGGTCATATTTAAACATTCTGAGTTTAATCCAGCAAATTAATAGTGCAGAAAAGTAATTTGTTTCTGCTGTGTATGGCTTTAGGCAGCTGCATCTCATTGTCACAAAGATGAGGAGGGCTTTCACACACAGAAGCAGCTTTTTCTGTAGCCTGCAAAATCCAAGCTTTTTTTCCTAACTACATAGTAAGAAAGCTTTGATATGCAGTGCAGGAGAGGTTTTTTGCTTTTTGGTTTTTTTTTATGTTATGGTGTGCTATGTGCAAAAGCAGCTATTCCCAAGTCAATTAAAATGCATTCACACCATCCTGGTTCATTTCAGTTCAAAATTTATGAGCCTGTAAAAGAACATGTAAGTCCTATATGCCTTAGTAATGCCATATAAACACAGCAGCTGTATTTAAATCCATGAATGCAGGCACACTGGGTATGGCCTGGGTTCTTGGAGGTATCTCTGTCCATGTGTCCCAAACAAGAGACACCTCCTTCACAAGTTCATTAGTCTGCTTTCAAGTAGCTGTGAATGGTGCCAATTTATAGCAGTACAATTATCAATTTTTAAAAGTGTAATAAATTTAATATTACGAGATGGGTGCACAGGACTTGGAAAATAGCATTTAGTGAATTAATCTCTGTTTCTGTATGGCCAAACCTGAGATGGCATTCCTGGAAGCAGCGTGTGCTTTTCATGTGTAGAGGCTGATGGGGAGCACACTGTGAATTCAGCTGCAGTCTCTCTCAGATTAGCATCAGTTTCTCATTGCATTGTGTCATGGGTGTGTAAAATGGGAGCTATCAGGCAAGAGTGAAGCTCTGTTACTGCTTTGTTTCTCATGGCTATGACTGCTACTGGAACATTGTGCCAAATGTGGTCCTCCTGACAGAGGGGATCCGTGAAGTGGATGGAGTTCTGACTGGTGTCCTGAGAACACATGAACAAAATACAGCTTTTAATGCATGAATCAAATGGGATGTGAGTGCCTGCCTTTATTACAGTAAAATAGCTATGGGAAACTGGACTTTGGTTGTAACTGGTTCTTCAGACTCAAACACAAAGTCATTTCAGCATCCAAGGCTGAAAGGTGAAACAGAGCAAACTCAGACTCTAAGGCAAGATTGGACAATGGTCAAGATTCTTGACCATTGTCCACCTCAGGGATTTCATTGTTTTACCTCTGACCTTAAAGATGCAAACTGTGCTCTTCTAAAGATGCAAACTCTGCTCTTCTGCAGGCTGGGGTAGCATGTGAGCCATGGCCAAGAATCTTGAAAGTTGTTTCATGATTTGTGCTTTAAAAAAGAAAGAAAGAAAAAAAAAATATTAGTATTGATCATAAATTTACCATTTGGATTTCAAACCTATATTCACTCTGCAAACAAACCTTCTGCCATGCTAACATCTCTGTATGTGCAGTGCTCACTTTTGCACCCAGCAGTGATTCAGCTTCCAGAGCTCACATCTTCTTGCAGTTGAAAGGAATTCCCTGTCACTGTACAAGAGGTTGTCAGAGCAGTTGCCTTCTGCCCCAGCTGTCTCTGGAGGCAGGACCCAGTGGAGAACCCCAGCTGCTTTTTTCCTTTTTGTGGCTCTCAGTGTTTCACACGTTCCCTTGGACGGGACGGCCACAATCCCAAACCCCTTCACTGAGCTGGCAGCAGGTGCTCAAGGAATCATTGGAATAAATGCCCTTGGTTTAGGTTTTTTGCTTTATTGCCTCTTTTTTTTTTTTTTTTGCCTTTCAGCAAATGAAAAGATTGAAGACATCAATGGCTGCCCAAAAAACAGGTCTCAAATGGTAAGTAGTAAAGTGGTCTGTTGTTTGTGTGTGAGTGGCTGAGTGACAGTCTCAGACTTCAATGTCTGAGACTTTTAGTAACAATTTTTAATTAATTTTTCACAGTAGTGGACTAAAAGTATAATCTTCAGAACATTAATATTACAGTTCTTGCCCTGTTGTACTGCACAGTAGTTGGATCAGGCCTTATAATATATCACATATTTACAATTGAGATTATTTTTATATTGCTACTTTATATTTCTGAAATATCACATAATTAAACAGAAATATATAGAAAAAAGAATTAGATACTTGAAAGTATGATTAAGAGTTTCTATATCTTTTGAAATGAAACTAAGTAAATGAGCAGTATGAATGAAATGAAAAAATGTCATAAAATTCAAGGTGCAATTTGTTGACAGATAAGAAGTTGGTTTGTATCTTGCTTGTATTTAATATTCAAACCTGGAGAACCAGAAATCAGTCCAGGAAAATTAAAAGTATAATCATACCTCAGGAGTATATTTGCTGTGAGTATTGCTGAAGCTAAAGGTATAGCAGAATTTTATGAAGAACACAAATAATAAAAAACTTGTTTTTAAAATGCATTGAAATGAAGAGTTTTTAAAATTTATGATACAGAAAGAAGTAACCTTGTTTGAAGTATCTTGAGAAAAAGTCATTTTGCAGCATAAATTCTATTGTCTTCCTTTGGCATTGCAAATACTTGCTTTGGGACACTTGGATATCTCTTCTCTGTGGGAAGCTTTTTTAATGTTTTTTTTTTATTTTTATGAGTGTTCCTGTCTGCCCCTACCTTCATGACTTCAGCATGAGCACAGCCACTCATGTAGTAAAATGAACTAAAGATTTAAGGAGAGCTTGACGTCCTAAGTCAAAACTCACACTCTGTTCTGCTCTTCTCTCTTGGCTTTTTGCTGGATCTTGGAAGTTATCAATCTTGTTGAAAGCATGGAGCAAGCACTCTGTAGAAAGCAAGCCATCAGGAAGATTTATCAGTGCTCCTTTTTGCTGCTTTGAAGAGGGTGGTTGCTGTTCTCACTGTAGCCACAGCAGCTGTCTGGAGTATAAATAATGAGGAAATTTTGACAATTACTATAATTTAATGTTCCACAAGTGTGTCTTAAGAACTGAATTTCATTCAGGACCAGAGTCTGTAACCAGTTCCAGGACGTTGCAGCTAAAAAAGTCACTTCAAGTCATTGTTCTCAATGGAGAGAAAGTGCTGCTCTGTTGGATAGTGGGATGCATGTTGCTTTTGAAAGCTGGATCAAGTTATAACCAGAGGCATGCAGGGGGCACGTGCTGGGTCAGGAATGCTGGACAGGGCTGGAAGGACACATTTGGTCCGTGCTGCCTCCTCTGATGTTACTCCACTTGCTCATTCAGGAGGCTGCAGTGGGTGGGACTGACCCCCCACTCATCAGACCTGCAGTTTTCCTCATGTGAGAAAAATGAGAATTATGCTTATGGCTTGCTTTTATCAGGTGCACATGGTTACAGAGCTCTTTGTTGTCTGACTGTAAAAAAGAGTGTTGTTTCCCAGAGAAGCTGTGGCTGCCCCATCCCTGGAAGTGTTCAAGGCCAGCTTGGAGAAACGTGGGGTGGTGAAAGATGTAACCAGAAGATCTTTGAGGCTGCTTCCAACCCAAATCATTCCATGATTCTTCTAAGGCAGAGCATAGGAATCCTCACAGGGGTGGTGTTGGTGCAGTAGTTACTTGCAGTGTTTAGGGAGATAGGACAGACATGTTGATGAGGAGATTTGGGGGGATGTAAAAAAAATATAAAAATCTCCCAATAAATGGAGATTTACCTTTGCTCATTGTATAGAAATCCAGCAGGTCTCAGAGAGAAGGAAGCCTCCTGCCATCCTCTTTTCCCTTTGCAGAGTCCCAGTGCCGTGAGCAGACACATGTGAGCCGAGCTGTGAAGAATCAGCTCACTCCCTGCCAGGTGTGTCAGCTTAGAAAGCTGGACCAAACCTGTGCCTTCCCAAATCCATCAAGAAGTGTCTTCACTTCCATGTGGCACAGTCCCAAGCTGGTGGTGCCAAACCTGAGGGAGCTCTCTGCAGAGCCAGACCTGGCCTCTCTGCCTCGTTCCCTGTGTTGGAGAGCATCAGGCAAATTGGCCCAAACTGAGCATTAGAGACAGCTTGGGTCTGTCAGGCTCCAAGCCAGTGCTAATAAGCCTTGTCAAGTGAAGTTTAGTGCTGCAGAACCATGTGGGACCATCAGTGCTTATCAGCCTTGTCCCAGTGCCAAAAATGACATGACAAGGACCCCACTGGCTCCGTGAAAAATTACTTAGGTGAGAACCTGTCCTCCCATCATCATCCTGTCTGGGTAGTTCTGCTGAGGGGAGTCTCCCTGTCTTCCTTTGCTCCAGATAAGAGTTGGCTGGCTTTTCTATAATCTATTATACACTATTCTATAGCTCGTCCTCTGCATAAAATCTGTTTCAGGGCCTTTTTTTCCCCCCAAACCTCTATATTTTCATACTGTAGATATTTGTCTAAACAAAAGCCTGCAATTCTGGTGATTAGTTTCAGCTGCATGCAGAAAATAATGTGGGTAAGAGAGGATGTGCTTGTATGGAGCACAGGCTCTGGGACCAAGAACATTTGGAGAACATTGCAGCATTTGGGTTTTTAATAAAAACCCCAGAAAATGTTGGCATAGTCCTTGATAACTGGCTGAAGGTCAATAAATCAAGGCCAGTTTTCTCTCCTGCACACTTCTGAAAAGAAGACTTGGGTGAATAAACCTGAGTAGGGCTATCTCTGCTAATATGGTTTGTTTATAGAAAAATAGAGATATTTTTCCTTTTTTTTTCTTATTTGCTTCTTGTTTAGGGCGTGATTTTAGAGTTTAATGTGTGGCATCTTGCAGATTATGGGAGGTTTGTACCTGCCCTCCTAGGTATTGCAGATTATTCTTATTCATGTGGGTGCCTTTGCAAGTGCTGAATGTTACCTCTTGTAAAAGGGTTCATCCCACTTACATTTGTAAAATGATGAGCAAAACCCAAAGTGGATGAGCTGTCTATGCTACATTATACATGCATGAATATAGCAAAGCTGAAACGTGCTGAAAGGAAGAGAGCTGGAGAACCTGTGGGTGGATACACCAGACTTTCATCTCCCCCTGTCTGGGGAAGTTGTGGGACACCCAGGACAAGAATTTGGAGCAGCAGAAAGGTGCTTAACAAACACCACAGCACCTCCTATAAATAGGGCAGGAAATTACTGTGGTTCGCCTGTGGGCTGGTGCTTGGCCTTTAATATTTTTCAGGATCACTTTGTGTCTGTAAGTATGTGTTCTCAAACAGCAAAAGGGAGGTATTTATTTTTTTAATGTGCTGACAGGAAGTGTTTAGGAGTCATCTCTTTCTGGTGCAGATACCAAGCTGCAGTGGTAAACTGATATCACTCAGCCTTCCTCCTGCTGTTTGCCTTGCTAACAAAGGGTCTTGTACTGACTGCAGTGTGGATCAGAGCCAGCACTTCTTCCCAAGAACTGTATGGAAGTTGGGATGAAGGTCGTGTTTTCAGTACAGTAACTTTGTTTTCAAGGAAACCTTACTTCCAGTGATGGGAATTTGACTATTATTTTAATATTTGACTGATTTCTTGTGCTCTGATAATGAGCTGTTTTGTAATGTGTGTGACACCTAAGGAACAGTTTGTATGGAAATTTTCCAGCATGGTGGGGACCTTGGTTTTGACTTGAACACTACTGCTGGAGAAGGGTATCCACTCCCCTCCTCAGTGTGATCCTTGCCAGCTCCATACATTATTCTTTTATTGTTGAAAGAGCATAGGTGTTGAAATCTCCATTACTAATTGGTTCGTATGGCATGTGTCATCCATATTTCTGTGTTCTTTTTCTCCAGAGCAGTTTAAGGAATTGATGTAATGGGTGTGAGTGCTGCCATGGTGTGGCTCATACTTACAGGAGATAGCTGGGCTCACACATTCATGGCTGGGAGGAATAATATGAGCTGAAACCATCTGCATGACCTGAGCAGCTCTGTGTGTGTGTGTGTAATATCCACTAAGGGAGGGAGCTGCTCTGTTATGTACAAATAACTAAAAATAGCTGCTGTATTTAAAAAAAAATAATTTTTTGTTGCTTGTTTTCTCATGGAAAATAATCCTGTCTCTGCTCTTCGAGAGCAGAGACAGAACTTTAATCTGCTCCTCTGAAGGTTTGGGGCAGTTTTACACAGCCAGTGCTGTCCAAACATTGCCATAGTTTAGGGGGAATAAATCTGCCAGGCTGTTGCTCCAGCCCCCTTGACACCCAAAGCCAAGGAGGGCTCTGCTGCCAGGGCATGTGCTGCTAATTCAGGGGAGCAGCCCTGCTGGAAGATCAAAAGCATCACAAGCATGTTTTTTCTCTGTGAATTCCTAGCGTAGGATTTTTGGAAATGTATGCCAGGGGTTAAATATAGCTGTGTATTTTCAAGTAATCCAACTCCAAGGCTGAGCAAATGTAGTTAAGGGGAACTTTCCCATCATCTGAGCCTTCCCCCACTTTGCCTGAGGAGCTTGTAACTCACCAGGAGCACATGTTTGGAAATTTAATTTGGTTTGATGCTGCCATAGTAACAGATGGGTGTCTCCTGGCCCTAACCTGTGGTGCAGTTCCACACAGCTGAAGGTCATCTGAGGGGGGGACATCCCCCAGTGCTGTGCCAGACACCAGCCCATGCAGGGACATGGCCAAACAGCAAGTTCCAGAGTGTTAAAAGAATTTTCTTTAGGCTCTCAGGGTTCCTGTTGGTCATGTGTGAACCCACATTGTGATGTAGACAAGAATGATTTACTACAGATGAGATCTGCCAGGTTGCTTGTACTTAGCTGTCCTTCAGCCTCAGTTTATATGTCTCTTTCTCCAATAAAGACTGATTTTACTGACTCTGGTATTTCCCAGATACCCAGGCTGTTGTTATGCTGCCCATTTGTGCATGGTAATCAGTGAGACAGGTGTGGTTGGATCAGAGATTTCTGTGCTGCAGAGCTTGCAGTCCAAATAAACCACAAGCCCCCCACTGGGCCCCCCCACCATCCTGCCTAGGAAATAGCAGGATAAATGGAGCTGGACCAGATCAGGAAAGACCAATATGTACATCTCCCTGCCACGAGGCATGGCAGTGTCACCAAGCAGAGATTTGTTTCATTTCTGGAAGGGGTGGCTTCCAGAGCTCTTTCTGCTTGTGGGGATGGGTGATAAGGCAGTGTGATAAGGCCTCCTGCACTGGATGGGTGTGTAGGGTGCCCCTGGGGACATTGCTGCTGACACTCTCATTTCAGTCCCATGAAGGATCTCCTTTGTGGTCCCCAGTGGGCTGCTCTCAATTCTTCACCCTTTACAGTGATGCAAGAATTTGTGCATCATCTGTCTCTGAAACAGTGTGAAGTTCAATAAAGAGCAACAAAGTAATTTTTATTGAAAAAATGCAATGTACAAGCTTCAGTATAAAGACAGAATTAGATTCTGTTTGATCATTTATGTCACAGTTAAATGGAATTACTGCATTTTGAATACCTATGGTTCTGCCCACCCTGTATTCATGAAACAGCAAATGGATTGAGGGGCCAGGGTCATTCCACATGTGTATGTGGGGGTGTCTGTAGCTTCCACTTGTATATTTACACCTATACCAAAGTCTAGAAGCACCCTTAGCATCATTTTCTGCCATGACCATTGCTGATATAAAATTATTACATTAATGTACCTTTTATGCAATACTTTGCAAACACACAGCTTCTTATTGTGCTTGGCATAAATGGGGAAAACTGTGAAATCGTGGACGATTAGAACCTTTTCTAACGAAGAAGAAGAAGTTTGGTTGACTTGAGGACAGGTAGAAGTAAAAATTAATTTATTATTCTCCTTCAGCTTGGTGCTGAAGGATTAAGATTGTTTGTATGGAAATTACTTCTCCTGCCTGGGTGTTTCTTTTATGGGAGATGCAGTGATAAGCTCTTCACTGTGGAATATCTGTGTAAACAGATCACAGCTGTCACAAAGAATTAAACAGCCCAGAGAAATCAACTTTTTGTCTCTGTGTCCTGTCACAGATCTTTCATTTGCAGCCATTGCTGATACAGTGTAATGAGTGACAATGGTTGTTTTAATCAGCTATTCCTTGATGGTAGTGCGTATCCAGAGCATTTTATTCTTCTGGGTTTTTGTGCAGAGCTATTTTTACATACACAAGTGGTATTATTGCACTTGTTCTGAGCAGCTATGCAGGGGAATTTCAGTAGGAGACGTTACCCAGGTGCAAGGAAGGAGGGGGCACATGTGTGTTGGTGGCACTGGAACAAATCCCTTGGGAACAGGTGAGGCTGGGAGCCCCAGGCCTGCAGACACAGGAATGCCAGTGGGGAGGGAGCTCAGTGCCTGGGAACGGGCTCTGGCCACTGCTCCCTGCCCAGGGACCTTTTTTAGAAATGAACAACTGCCAGTGACTGCATTGCAGGAGCTTCTTTCTGAGCAAGTTTCATTAAATTCTGGATTCCTGCTGCAAGTTCAGGTTACTGATACACAGAGCCTTCAGCATCTGAGCTGGTGTTTGGGGACAGAGCAGCCTGCCCTTGGTGCACTGGGTGGTGTTGGTGTCAGTCCTTCCTTTTGAGCATTTGTGCACTCTGAAAAATATTGGTTTATGTAAAGTTCAAGGATGTTTTAGGAAGAAGTCCACCTTTGCTAGATATTGGTGTCATTTTAGATTGAATCATGGAATGATGAAATTATTTGGGTTGGAAGGGATTGTGAAGACCACATGGTTCCAACCCCCCTGCCATGGACAGGGACACCTTCCTCTATCCCAGGTGGCTCCAAGCCCTGTCCAGCCTGGCCTTGGACACTTGGAGGGATGGAGCAGCTCTGGGCACCCTGTGCCAGGGCCTCACCACCCTCACAGGCAAGGATTTCTTCCTGATGTCTGATCTAAACTGTTCTCTCCCTTTTCCCAGCTGCACAGAACATAACTTGTAGCCTGGGAGCCCCAGATAGAAGAAAAGGGTCTTCCATGGGCAGCCAGGGAAGGTGGAAATGATGCATCCATGAGAGTCACTGCTGTCCTAATTATGGGTTTATTGAGCACAGCCATGGCTTCTCCCCAGCTTTTCCTCTTTTCAGTTACACAGGGACAGAGATTCAGTGCCAAGAAATACAGTTATTGTGGTATGTGCTAAAATATTGTCAGGACAGTTTCATCTATATCCTAAATTGATGATTCTCCAGAGGCAGGACTCTTTGTTGATACTTGTTTTGCAAAGTTGTTGCTTAATCATAATTTAGAACGTCTCACAAACCCAAATTCACAAATTACCCACTTCAACTTTTCAAAGGTCTGATTCTGAAGAGCTAATCAAAAAATAATATTTCCAGGAATATTTTTCAAAGAAAATGCTCTTTACTTTTGTTTTTCCCCATGGGAAAATTTCAGTTTGAAATAAATAAACCTGAAAAAACAGACCTGAAAGAAAGCTGAATAAAGCACAGGAGCATTTCTACAACCCTCCATGTGTCTGTCCCTGAGCAGATCAGCTTTGGCAAACCTTGGGAGTTGCCCTGGATGGCCTGAATCCATCCACAACGCAATGTGCCCCTTGGATGCTCTTTGCTGTCCTTAGGAATTTTGGCCAGTGTGAAGCACAGTTTTCTCTGTGGGGTTTACTGCCCTCATTTCTATTCACACTGGGCATGTTGGGAGTGAATGTTGAATATTTGTCCCATTATTTCCGCAGGAAGAACTGCAAACACAGGATAGCACAGGTTTTACCAGGGTCAAAGAGAAGAGGATGCATGAGATGAGGCTTAAGCTGGTTCTCCAGCCTTAGACAAATGCCCAGACTCTCCTTGTCTTTAAAACCCCAAAGCAAGGCAATTTTAAGAGAAGACTCAACTCTTCATGTATATTTGAGCAGATTTTGGTTTCTGTGGGTATATCTGCCACAGCCTGGCTTTAGAATACAGATTAGCTTCATTTACCCTTCCATTATATCTTTTATTTTTATTTTATTTTATTTATTTTATTTTATTTTTATTTTATTTTATTTTTATTTCTAAGGTGCCCACCAAGTTCTGTCAAAATCCTTAAACTTAATTTTGGGAGATAGTTTTATCCAAGTAGTCAGGAGCAGCAGATGAACGCTGGGAGCAATGTATTATTTTCTTTTTAAAAAGATACATTTTGAATGGGATAACTGCTAATGAAGATTTATTTTAAACAGAGCAATAAGAGTTAGTATTTCTATCCTTCTGGGACAAATGGAATTTGCAGTTCTGCTTTGGTATTTTTTATATATAATTATGTTTAGGAAATAGAGGAAATGAGATATTATTGGAATGGAGAGCCCTTCCTCCCCCAAAATTCCAGGATTCTAAGGATTGTCAGTGTAATGAGTTAAGATTTTAAGGCTCTCTCCAAACTTTTGGATATAAAATATGAGGGTAAATGCCTTATTCAAAAATACAGACAAGGAATAAATTTTGTCCTAAGGAACAGCTTGTGTTTCTTAGGCTATTTCCTTGTTTCTGCACTGTATGTGAAGTCAGCTGGAAGATTGCATAAAGGTTTGTGAGGCCATAAAAACTTCCATGTGCATTCATTCTTTTTTTCTTTGAAAATTAATATACTATGCATAAAATTGAGCCACAGGCTACATAAGCACTCAGTATAAGAAGTGGGTTTTCTGGATAAGCTCATCAAAACTCCCCATTTATCACTGTAAAAGTTGGGAGCAGAGGCCTTGCATCACAATATGAGAAACCTCCCCTGGTTTGTAAGCGAGGGAGCCTACAACAAGTTCAATTCTGTTTTTTGTTTAGAAAAACACCCGTGTCTGTGCCAGGGACAGCACTAGTTATCCTTCACCTTGTGTATTTGACTTGGCAGAGTTGGACAGACAGCTTTGCCTGGGGGCTGTGTCCATACTCAGCTTTTTGTCTGAGGTATTCAGCGTTCAACACATCAGTGCCCACCTGTGGGGCTCCATTTATAGGCTGCAGGATGGGGATATTTTGGCTTGGGTTTGTTTTTTTTTTTTAATTTGGTTCTGGCATATCCTGTTCTGCTCATACAGGCCAGGGCATGTTTTCTCTCCAGCACTGGCAAGAATAGAAATTGGAATTGCTGCTGTATGACAAGCACAAAGTCTTGTGTGATTATCTGGTCCTGGGCAGTTCTCCATGTGCAGCACTTAGCCACGATGCCTTCTGTTCCCACCTTGTCAGGTTATTCATGTTAAGAGGAAGTTTTCAGGTAGCTTTTCCTTCTCTGAATATGAGAATGATGACACTTGATATGTTATGTCTGAGCAGAAATTTAATTTCACAGTGTTGTTGGAGTTTTTTTCTTATAATCTCCTAATTAAAAGAAAGCAGGAGGAAGAACCCCAGAGGCTGCCAGCCCCTCTGGTGTGGGCTCAGCTGTCCTTGGTTGGCATTTAGGGACATT
Source organism: Agelaius phoeniceus (assembly GCF_051311805.1). Lineage (NCBI taxonomy): Eukaryota > Metazoa > Chordata > Aves > Passeriformes > Icteridae > Agelaius > Agelaius phoeniceus. Next base: position 2,855,034 of record NC_135270.1, read on the forward strand.
TCAGAATAAATACCCATCATAAAAGGATGTGGGACTGATAGGACATGTTGATAGTCGATTACACCTGGAATAGTTTAAATGTGATGATCTAAAATTGCAAATTCATTTGAATATTTTGTCTGGGAGGTTTAGTTTTGGATACCCCAGTAAAGTTTCTGAGTGAGACAATCACTGTGGGTGGCTGTGCTTGGTTTTCCTTCTTTTGCACAGCTTTCCCCTGTTGTGGGTAGGCAGGGATTGAGAGCATCCAGCTGCCATCTTTCCTGCTTTGCTTCTGCTGTGTTAAACGTTGCTGACCAAGCAAATGAGAAATCAGAATTCTCGGCCAAAAAAACAATTGTAGCTCACAGTGCAACAGAAAATATCCACTCCCCTTTGGCAAATCTGGTCCTTTCACATCTGCCTAAAGGGTTTAAGCAATATGTGGACTTGGCAGAAAAGGGGCCTATAGAGTCTGGGTGATGATTTGCTGCTGCATGCTGTAATTACCAGGAGGCAACTGTACTTTGTGTTGGAAGTCACCAGGATGCAGAGTCATTGGGGTTTTGCTTAGAATCATAGAATGGTTTGGGTTGGAAGGGACTTTAAAGACCATCTTGTTCCAGTTCCCTGTCATGGGCAGGGACACCTTTCACTGTCCCAGGTTGCTCCAAGCCCTGTCCAATCTGGCCTTGAACAATTCCAGGGATGGAGCAGCCACAGTTCTGTGCCAGGGCCTCACCACCCTCACAGGGAAGAATTTTCTCCTACCATCTAGCTGAGATCTGTTCAGAAACTTCACTTCTCTCCAATGCACATCTAAATGGTCTAATTAATCATTGCTTGTTTGTCTCCAGCCCTGTCTGCACTGGGGTCGTATTTCTCCATAAAATAATATTTTTGTATTGTTAGTAGTTAAAACAGCAGGGACCAGGGCAGGAATTCTTCCTTGGAGCTTTTATGAGTGAAATTCATGACATGCTGCATTGCTGGGAAGTCATCTCTTCAACCAGCAACATGAATTCTGATGCATTAGACTGATTCAGCCAAGTCAGGGTTCTTGACTCAGCCATTGTTGTGTGGGAAGGACCTTGAATTCTTACCAGCAGTAAATTTTAATAATTTCAGCTACAGTCTTGCATTCAGTGTTCTACTTGCTTCTTGGATTTTCTCTAATTTCCTTCTGTTTTCCTTTTCACGCTCTATTTTTCCTTCAAAATCAATCAATTCCTCTCATTCCTGCCATGCTGCCATGTAATGTTGTTAATACCACAGATACTGTGTAAATCTTAGACAGTCATTAAATATTTCAGTTTTTTATATATTTTTATTAATATCTTTTGGTTTTATTGTTTTAGTGAATTTCTCACGTGTGCAGTGCTGTACATCCTAGTTCTTTATTTTCTGAATGTACCTTTGCACATCCCTGTTACTCCCACTTTGTTTTGTCATGCCTGATGAAATTAGGGTGTTTTCCAGACCAGTAGAGCACCAAGAGCCCTTGTTTGTCCCAGCTTTTAGCCAGGAATTACCACTGGTGTGGCAAGGCAGTCCCTCTGACCTTTTGTGTGGCACTGAGGTTCCAGGTTGCTCGATTATGGTTCAGATACAGACCTGTGATGGAGAGCCATCCATCAGTCTGAGGATGGGAGTGATTTACCTTAATTCAGTGGCTACAATGCTCAGAAAAACTGGGGGGTTATGCCACAGGAGAAATGGAATTATTTTAAAGGGACTCCCTGAATCTGAAGGGGATGAGATTAGGACCTCACCAAAGATTGCTATATAGCACCAAGAATGAGGATATGGATGAGGATCTCACTACCCAGATGTAAATCTTAATCTTGTGCTCATTCTGTCCTAAAAGAGAGTTTATGCAAAGGTGAGGGGCATGGGAAGAGAAGCAAGCAGAGCAGGACTGAGAGAGCTGCTGCAGCTCTGGAGTGAGGGTGAGATATTGCTTATCTTTAGTCACTAACCTGCTTATTTGGAGAGGAGGCATCTACCCACAGCTGTGGAAGTCTGGAAATGTTCTTGGAATGATGCAGCTTGTTAAGTGCAGGTAGTAGGAATGGATTGATCCTTTTATGTGGTGTTTATTCTTGAAAAGGTGAACTTTGGTTTTCCAGCCAAATCCCCAATCACCTCAATAAAAGAGCTGTGTTGGAAACTTGAAAGGCTTGTTGAGTACTGAAGAAGGAAATGTGTCAATTGACTGTTGGATCATGTTGAACTGTGGATAAATGAACCTTTGAACTGCACCCTGCTCCAAGCCTTAAGGTCTGAGCAGTACAGGAAATGTATTCTTTGGTCCCTCTCTGGGTTTTGGAGTATATCATTTACTCAAAGTATACTATATACTTTGTGTACTTTATATTATATCTCAAAGTATAATGAGGTTGATAAAAGTGTTTTTAATTGTTGAAATCACAGTTCAGCAATGCCAATAACTTAACCTCCACCCCTGATAGAAGAAAATGTTTTTATTGTTGTAGTTATAGACAATAAATTAATATGCCCTGAGAGAAGTCCATGTGGGAGGTTTCCTGGCAGCTTCCCTGGTACTTTTTTTATTACTTTGGGAAGGACAGGGAGCTCAGGTCAGGTGCTGGGAGCTCAAGTTCTAAACTGCTGCCTTAGCCCTCAGTTGTGTATTTTTTTGGAGGGCACGCAGGAGCTGCCAGGGCAGCTGGATTTTTCATGTTTCCTTTTGATGTCTCCATGCTTCACAGAATAAAGGTAGTTATGTGAGACCAAGTGTGGGGCTTGGTGTCTGTCTCCTTCCTTATCCATATGGTGGATGAAGTGTTTGGTGGCAATGTTTCAGGAATTAATAAATTAATGTTTGAGAGATGTTCAAACACAAAGACTTTATTTTATCACTTGCTGATTACCATGGTTAAATAAAAGAGTTGCTCAACAGTATCATCCAAGAGTTTTTTGTGTAACCACACACAAAACATGGTATTTCCTCAAATGTTCCTTGCAGCCCCTCGAGGTGTCCAAGCTCAGGCTTTTGCATGGAAGTGCTTTGGGCTGGGGTGGGGGCTGGCATCTCCCTGCATCTCCTGGTTATGACAGCAGAGCTTCAGTGGGAGCTTGGTGGGAAATCAGGTGTGAGGCTACTCCAAGATTCTTACTGTAATGTTGAGATAGAGTGGAAAACATTCCTGACTCGTTCAGCCCCTCTGGAGTTCACTTTCTCAGGTAGGTTTGAGTCCAGTCTGTGTCTAGCAACAGGGTTGTGTAGAGCACCTTTCAGGCAGACCCGTTGTGCACAAGTCCCTCACTGGTGAAAGCTGATTTGATGCCATGAGGGCTGTTCCCATTGTCCCACCTGTGAGGTGCCCCTCAGCGAGCGCCCAGCGCGGCCTGGCGTTCCTGCCTCGCGGGGAATGCCGCGGGGAACGCGCTCCCCTGCATTCCGGCCGGGGTTTCCACTTACAGCTCTTGTGTTCAGCTCCTGCTGTGGCTGGAAGCTTCTGCCAGCTGTCAGCCTCAGAGCAAGTGGCAATCTGCCTTCTCAAACAAATGGCCTCCATGTTTATTTTCGGTTTCATGTTTTCTCGCACTTGTTGTCGGTTACGAATCCTGGCGCGGAACATCCTTGACCCTCTAGTAAGAAACTGGGGCTGGAGCTAACCTGCTTCATGCAGATGCAAAGAACAGAAAGCCCTGACCCGTGGAACAGTCAGTTTATAATCAATGCAATAATCCATTTAGGACCTCAGTAACTGAGAGGGTTTCATGCTGTTGTTTCCACATCACGAGCAAAGGGACTTTTTTATGGGATGCAAAGACTGAGCGCACTCAAGGGTGGTGGTAGATGGAAGTAAATAATTATTACAATGTATCTTCTTTTTGTGTCTCCTTTTCTTCTGTTTGTTTTGTTTGTTCTTGAACAGATTGAAAACATAGATGCATGCCTGAGTTTCTTGGCTGCTAAGGGGATTAACATCCAGGGGCTGTCAGCAGAAGGTGAGTCCATTGGTTGGCTAAGATTTCATGTTAAATGAGGAACCTGAATTGCTACCTGTGATTGCAACTAGAACATGGAGTGTAATGGAAGATTAATAAGGTCAATTTAAACTTCTGACAATCCTTATTTCTTTTTTCCCCATCTCAGTGTGAAAGGTAGATAAAATATGTATCTAATTTCTACACAGCTGACTTGTAAAAGTAATCATTGAGACCAAATTGGAGTTCAGTCACTTCTTTACTACTTTCTGTTGAAAACCAGAAATTTCTTGTCTCAGTTCTATAATTTGCACATTGATCAGTGTATATTTTACAGATATAAGTGAACTGCTGTCAGTTGTTTGCCCTTTCAGAGAAAAAAATTATTTCTGTATTCTTCAATTATTCTCTTACCTGAACAACCATCCTGCTTCCTGTTTCCAAGTGCAAAAAACAGTCAAATCCAAATGTTTTGAGTCAAAACAAAACAAAACAAGACATTTTGACCTCTAATTAATCACTCTGCCTTTGAAGAGCATCAGAATTTTCTGAAACCAAACTAGGTTAACTCTGTTCCTTTATGCCAGGATGTGTGGTACCTGTTGGCTCAGAAGCTGTTTAGCTATTATCTTATTAGGAGATCAAACAGATTTGTGTCATCCTCAACACCAGCTTTCACTTGTACTTTCATTTAAATATGCTGGAAAAGCAGTTGGGTTCAGTAGCTGAATATATGATATGACATCTCCATCAGTGCTTTGCAAAACACATAATTGAATGTGTGGCATCAGGTGAGACTTCAAAGTTACATTTGATGACTGAGTCTCTTCACAAACTTAGTTTGGAGGAGGAGGCTGCAGCAAAATAGCAGATATTTGGTGTTCTAACCTGAGTGCACCACAGCTAGCAGAAGAGGAGGCTGAGTGTTAGGTGTGTTCTTAGGCTGGATTAGAACAGCAATAACAAAAATTTTCCTCCAAAGAGAAGCTTTACTGTGGTCTACCTGAGTGCTGCCAGCATTACATGCCTCAGTTGCTTGGTTACAATCAGAAGGATTCTCATGTCAAGAAAAGAAAGCATGAGCTAAAACTTCAAACAGCAGAGAATTCGTTTGCCAGGAAATGAGTAAAAAAAGAAAATGCGGCTGAGTCAGTTGTAAAGGCCAATTTTGACCTTAGCATGGAAATATTGTAAAAATACATCCACATCATTTACCTGTCTCACTAGAAGGTAAAATCCAAGTGGAATGGCAGGTCAGTGATGAGAGAAATGCCTGGGTGTACAGAGCTGGCAGCGTGGTGCTGCTCACACTGGGCAAGGGACAGCATGATTAATGCTCATGGCTCTCCTGCCAAGGCACAAGCCAGGCCCAGCAGGACACATGTTATCCCATGGCTTCCCTGATTTGGGATTTCTGCCTTTCTTTGACACCATCTAGGAATCAGTGTATTAAATCACATGGAAGCTAAGAAGGGACCTGTAATGTTTGCTGCCAGCATATAAATGAGAGCATTTACTGGCTCCACCACTAACGCTGAAGGAAGAAAGAGAAGGGGAGGGAATGAATATATTTTTATAAAATAAGTTAAAAGACTTGAATGCAACAGTAAAGTGAATTTCTCTTTCTAGTTGTTCCTGTAGTTGAGGAACACAGAACCATTTAAAGTGAAGAATGTTGTTACCAGACCAGCCAGTGTTTCTGTGTGAGTTGCCAAGACCTGCTAGGTCAACTGCAAATAACTTTATTTACTTCACTGGCAGATCCTCATCTAGGAGGAAGGAAAAGGTTGTGATTGCTTCCAAAAGGGAATAATCACTGAAGTCCCCTGGGTTTGTTAAGAGCACGTATTTTTCAACAGTGCAGCTTCAGTGTGGATGGAAGTTAATGACTCAAAACTGGAATTTGGATGACTCCTAAATGTTGAAATAATTTGGGACTGCACGTGTACATCCTTCCAGTGTTGAAAAATCCTGCTTTGATATGTGTGTGCCACTGACACAGAGTCTGTTTTGATGGCTTTATGCAGTGGAGATGCTGAGGATCTGCAATCACTGATGATGGCCATGCTGTGCTAGAGGCCCCTTTCCCCAGAAACATGAAGGCAAAAAGGCATCCCCTTATCAAAGATTTTTTAAAATCTAAAATCCCCATTTCTAGTTACTGAAGAAAACTATTGAGAGCTGGAGATCTCTTTTCACTTCTTGCTGCACATTTTTATTGTCCATTCTTTGAACTGTCTTCCTATACCCCTGCCCTTAGACCTGTTTTAGACTCCTGGAATTGCAACTGCCCAGAGAAGCTTGCTCTCCTTCACACAATATCTCCTTCTCTCAAGATATTGAAGATATTGGAGGACATAAATGTACATTAGAAACCCAAACTGATATCACACATAAGCAGCTGCACATCCTTTGGATAACAGATGAGCTGGATAATGATCAGCTGAACACATCCTGGAGCAAGCAGTGATGTAGGGGAAACAAGCACCAGCAGGGATATGCCAGGATGAAAATCTCTGAAGAGTGGATTTGGGGGTTTCCTATGAAAACCAAATTCCAGTTTCAAGTGTTTGGAGTGTTTGTTTCCAGTATCCAGGACAGTAATTTTTGGCTCCACGTTTAGAATGGCTGGGTGACATCCTTGTCCTTATCTAAGTCAATATGATACTGGAGCTGACCATGGGCTGGAGAGGACTTGAAGCAGGAAGCATTTGAGACTGCTGATGTGCAGAGTGCAGTGAGGCTGAAGTAGTCTTTGAAATATTCCTTTTGTACAAAATGCAAGGTAGAACTGCCAGAATTACCTCAGTTTTTAAGATAAAAGAAACAGAGGTACCGCTGAAAGTCTGATTTAAAATGGTTTTTTTTCAAATCCAGAGGGGAAGAGACTGCTGTAACTCATTAAAAGTGTTCTTTTGATTATTTAGTCAAAAGCAGGTTGCCCTTCTGATAAATGCAGCAGAAAATGGGCAGCAACACATTGTAGGTGGGTTATTGTTATAATTGCCTTTCACTTCACATAGAAATCAGTTTCCAGTTGCATATAGCTTTGCTAAATTTAAACAAACAGGTCCATGGTAATTTCTTTTATATCTGACCTGTATTTGTGCAGTTAAGCTTCCCAGTGCCTCTGGATCTGTTTAGTTATGCTTTGACCTGTGATTGGATGCTACCTTCCTTACAGCTCCCATGAGTAATTTGAGTTCTTTGCTGGAGATAAGGAAATCCTTTTTACTGTGTTCTGCTGTATTTTGTGTCTGTTTTACTTCCATCCCTGTCCTCCTAAGCTAAACAGAGATTATTGAAGAGAACCTGCAGATTAGAGAAGGAACCTGGTGCAGTGAGAGGAGGATGGGTTTGTGCATGGCACTGCATGGGAGCAGGAGTGGGCAGGGAAAAGGGGGAACAGGCAGGAATTATTGGGACCCCACTGTTCAGGAAGAGACTAAAATTAGCCAAGAAAACAAAGGAAGGCTGAAAATGGCTGCTGGAGGGCCCTGGGAATGATAATCTTTTAAACAAGGGATTGGGGGGTCAGTGGTGGGGGACAGCACTGATGGAGGGACCAGGCTGCAGGGAATAAAAAATGGCTGGGGAAACTGAGTCAAGGAATATGAGAGGAAAGGAATATCCTGGGTCAGGACCACTTAGAGAAGGGCTAATGTTCTCTGAAGATGTGGGCATGGGTTGAGACAAATTTCAGAAAGAAAGTAAATTATATTAGTGTCTGTGAAGGGAAAGTAGACTGAGGTGCAGGTAGACAAGGGAACCAAAGGTGGAAGTTGGTACAGAATGGGTAAAGAACAGTTTTATACCTTGAGCTTCAGATCTGCTGGGTAAAGTGCTTAGGATTAGGAGCAGAAGCTTGTTTACACAGCAAAGATGAGCAAAGTGAGCAGAAATGTGGCTGGGAGAGGGAGTAAAGGATGGAGTGGGGCCCATCACAAACTCAGAGCAACCTTTCAGCTGGAACTGGAAACACATGAAAATTCTGCTTCTTGCCTTTGTGCTTGGCCACTGTCTTAACACATGTGCTTTTCTTCTTACTTTCTCACAGGGCAACAGTCAGATTTGGTTCAAGTGATCTGTACAACACAGGCAGAAGTTCAGCCGTTTGATTGTAGCTTTTTTAATTCACTTTTTTAATTTAGGAAATTAAACACGATAAATAATTAAGTCACAGCACGTTAAGGTTGTCTGCAAGGAAGGATTTGCCCTCTGGAGTATTAGTTACGATACAGTGGTTAAGTGCATGGTCTGATGCAACTCTTCATCTTTGTATTTCTGTTTGCTTTTACATTTTTGCATTTGATATTGCATAGAAGAGCAGGATGACATTCAGGAATTGAAAAGTTTATACCTTGACTGTCAAGCTGTCTTTAGGTACATTGGGTGCCCATCCCTTATCAGCTTGTGATAGTATCAAAGCTGGTAATTATGTTTGAATACAGCTGTGTCACCCAATAACCATATTTTCTAGTGCAAAACTTGCATCAAATTTTCTTAGTGGAAACGATTATTTTGATATTCCAGAAATGTCAAAATACTGTGATGCCAATGTGAGAGCGCAGTAGTTTCCTCCTTGTGCAAGTTTAGGACTGAGAAATCATTTACAGCATGCTGTCCTTAATACAATTGTTGTTGTGGGGGCTCTGTTTTGGGTTCTGTTAGCTTAAAGGAAAGATTTAAAAGGACTTGCTTTTTAAGCACACTGGCATTCATTAACACAGTGGAAATGTGAGATATTGCTCAGTCACCGCAGGGAAGAGATTAGTTATTTATTTGTCCTTGGTGCTCACTGGCAATCAACTGTAATGCCAATTAGATGTGCAGAAAGAAACTTCTCCTAAAGGATATCCCAAAGGACTCAGTTCAGACAGTATTCTGGGGATGCAGAGGCTGACCCACTATTGCACTGTTGGAGAGAAAACCCCCACTGATGGCTGACGAGTGACTTCTCCCCTTTGCCTTACAGAAATCAGGAATGGGAATCTAAAGGCCATCCTGGGCCTGTTCTTCAGCCTGTCTCGCTACAAGCAGCAGCAGCAGCAGCCCCAGCACCATCCATCCCAGCAAGCAGGGCCCCCATCCCAGTGCCAGCTGGGGCTGCCTCAGCAGCAGGTGCCAGCTCCGCTCCACACTCCGTGTCAACAGCCCCCACAAGCTGTGCAGCAGCAGTTAAAAGCACAACCAGAAATGCAGTCCAGGTGGGGAAATCTCCTTCAAGTTGGTTTTTTTTTTTCGTTCTTTATATCTTTTTTTTTTTTTTTTTTTTTTTCCCTTCTTATTGCAGGTCTTAAAAAGCCAAAGAAACTCCTTTCTTTAGTTCTGCTCTAGAATAAAGTGTGTTGGGAATGGAATGCTGGGTAGCAATTGACTTCAAGCCTTTGGAAATCAAAACACGTGTGTTTAAATATGTTCTCAGTGCTGGAAATGTGCGGCCCAATGGGTGTGACATCCCTGCTGGACCAAGTAACCACAGGATTGTAAAAGGATGTTTTCCTCACTATTCCTTTTGCTTCTATCTCCTCACAAAGCATGCACATTGTTTCCCTTAGAAAACATACATTTAAGGCATATGAAAACCAACTTCAGTTCTCAGATTACAAGAGTTTCAGTCCTCACAAAGAAATGGAAGGGTTACCTTCCACTGTGGGGAAGGGTTACTCTGACACTGCTAAAAGAAATAGAGCTCATAACAGCTCTATTGGCAATCAAAATCAAATCTAAACTTTTTGGTCAAAAATAATATGCTGCTGGCTTTACATGAAAAATAACTTCCATCACTGGTGTTTGTTGGCACTCCTAGATCAGAGTACAGATGAATAGAAAAGGGTTTTGTTCCTCGAATGTCTTTAATACTAGGAGTGCTCTGGCCAGTTTGGAATAAAAACAGTCTTCTGAGGCAGTACCACACTAAATGCATGTGCAGCCTTCTACTGGTCTGACCCTTGCTAAAACAGGGAGGGTTTAGTGGGGATAAGAGAGATAATTAAAAGCAGAAATCATATTTGCACAATTCCTAAAGAATGAAGGCTTCTTGTTCTTACAAATCTCACATTGAAGCTTGCTTGTGTTAACACACCTTGAGGTGAATGCTGGCTGAAGTGCTGCCCTGTGAGGGATATAAACAGTTTCACTGAAGCCTTCCAAGTGGGATCACCCAGAGGTTATTTGGGTTTGGCTTTTATGTCTTTTTGCACAAATTATGCTCATTTGGGTGTAAACAATAGTTTTGTATAGTTGAAAAACATAGTATTCCTACAGCATGTATGAACAGGAAGTAATTACCGTAAAATAAAGATGTGTTTCAAGAGATTTCTGCAAGTTTTCTGACAAACATGCAGAGATGCTGAACACTGTTTTGCTGTTTGCAGTCCATTGTGTAGATTGGGCTGGGTTTCAAATACTTGACAAATATACATATCCTGAAGATCTTCAATGTCATATTTGAAGATCAACCAAGTCAAATTGCTCAGATTCTAAAGAAAATATATATAATAAAGGAGGGAGAAGGAAAAGAGGAATAGAGTTGGGGGTTGCATGCAGATTTGCATGTTCATTACTCTGTAAAAATTAATTTCAGACTGTAGTGGTTTTGACCTGAAGTCATACTTGGGCAAGAAGCTTTATATTCTTGTGAAATTCATAAAAAACCCCATATTTTCCCTAAAACCAGTTACTAAGTTCAGTGGCTTTAAAGAAAAAAAACCAAAAAGTTTCTTTGTTCAATGTTCTCTTCCGCTTTTTCTTTCCTGTCACAGTGCATCTCCCAGGGACTCATCTCAAAGCAAAATCATCCGATTCACTCTTGGTCAGAAAAGGTCTTCTAGGTTAGCATTTCTTCATCTTCTGCAAAGCATGAATAATCCTTTTGCAATATTTCTGGGTGCATGTTTAGGGTTCCTGTGAAACACAGTTTGTAACTAGGCCTTTACAAACGGCTGAAATGGGAAAGTTTTAGGATTTTTTTTTTAATTTTTTTTTTTTTGAGGTGTGGAATGCATTTTGGCCCTGAAGGAAATAATTTGATTTTTTTTTGTTCTTAGGAGCTTTTGCTTTTGAGAACAAAACATGGTTCTGGGAGTTCTTGCCCCACTGTGTCAATTATATTTTGACCTGCATTATTGAAATCATAGAGTCACAGAATGTTTTGGATTGGAAATGACCTTGAAGATCTCTTCCTGGTGAGGAGAGTGTCACCTGCATGCTGTGAGCCCCAGCAGCACTGTGTGGCTCTTGCTGATCAGAGCCCCTGCTGTCCCCAGTGCTCTCACACCCAGCTCCTGTGACCTCCCTGGAAGGGAATCAGGGGCACTTCAGTCCCTTTTCTCCCTGGATCCCAGCATGATTTGCATGCCAGTTCATCTGTCCATCTCATCTCAGTGATCCCAAGGGTTGCTGTGGTTATTAATCTGGGTAATAATCTTGTTATTTTACTGTTATATGTAAAGGTTTGACTAGAATATAGTTTTACATTGGTAAATTATACCATATCATTTTTGCTAAGCTTCTGAGCTATAGCTTATGATCTTTATTCAGTTTGTATAGATTGTTTTTTCTGCTGTATAATTTAGATTTATTTCCCACATCTTATTTCTTATATGCTTACAGTGAACCTCTGCAGAGTAATCCCTGTTAAAGTTTCACATTTCCTTTTCATGATCTCCCTTGATCTTAATTATGGCTTGACAGTTCATATTTGCTTAACAGAGGTGCTGAAGAGTAGTAAAAGAGTTTGTTCTCCAAGCTCAGTACCTTCTCTCAGAAGTGTCTCCCTGAACCTGATTTTTTCCTTAGATTTCACAGACACTGCAGTGAAGTATCCTGACCTAATACCAAAAGCAGGGGCTTAAAAGCAGTTAGTTAAACTACAGGGTGGGGGGAAAAAGTCTAAGAGAAAGGATATCTTCAAGAGTGCTTTTGGCACCTAGGTTTTTTATTCCTTGTGTGTTTTTATTGGCAGTGACAATACTGCCTCAGATGGAAAACTTGTCACTTCCTAAGTGGTCACACGGTTTGAGGAGCTTTGTTTACTTTAAAATGTGACAGCTTTGCAAAACCTGTGTGGATATGTGTAGGGAGCCTTTTCTCATCCATCCCTAGAGGAAGCTTGTCCCTTCCCTGCTGCTGGAAAGCTCCTCTCCCATACTGGGGCCCTTGCAGCCATCCTGGGGTGGGTGCCCCATGCTCAGTGTTTCAAAACTGGGTGGCAGCTTCGGGCTGAGGTACCTTGTAGAAAACCTAGCTAGTTTTCTGTCAAACAAAATGAACTTTTCATGAACTTCCTTGTCTTGGTGACTTTCTCAAAAAGTTTTATTTGTCACTGGTTGCCCTCAGCTTCTTCCCCTGCGGTCTCCTCTGCAGTGGATGAAGCCCCTTTGGGGTTTTCTCATGGACCCTTTGCTGCAATGATGAGTATGGACAACTTTTTAGCACCCCCCAGTGCTGGAAAAAGCTGGAGAATTTGAGAAACTGGTCTAAAAGTCAACCTCAGAACCATGATGTGCTGTGCTGAATCTGTGGTGCTTTGAGCTTGTAAATTAATTTTTGGGTTTGTATTTGAATGATGCCCTCATGTCTTAGACTCTTTTGAGCTTTGAAAGCATGTGCATGCAGCTGCTGACATTTTGGCTTTTTCTCCGTGTTTCTTTTCATATTTCCTATTTCTTCACTGGTCCTGGATAAATCAGTTTATTTAGGAAGCCCTGCCAGGTTCCTTCCTGGCTTCTCTTCCTTCTTCTAGAGGCACAATGGTGATTTGGCCAGTTGCATCCCCACTTTCTCTGACAACTGGGAGTTCTTCCTTTTGCTTTATTATTGGCACAAGTTATTTGAATAGATTTTTGTATTTTACATGAAGAAGCTTTAAAAAGATTCTGTGTGTGAATGTTGGCTTTGAAGTGTTCTGAGATGTGATGCCAGTGGCTTTCCTGATTCTATCAGGCTTTTTAAAGAAGTCTTCCACCTTCCTTTTTGCCTGAAAAGCATAAAAGTTTGTTGACTTACTTCAGAATAACTACATTTTTTTTTTCCTAGTTAATCAGCTTAATCTGGTAAGTACAGGCTATGGTAAGAAAATGCTGGAAGAGGCAGATGCCCAGTTTAAACCAGAGGCTAATACCAGCTCACTGATAATGTGGTTACTCTAGGAGAGGGTACTGAAGCTTTGTGTGATTTATATGGGCTCAAATAATTAAATCGGGTTAAAGTCTTGCTGGGCTTGGCTGCTGAGCTTTGTAGTTGTCAGGGCAGAGATGTGATGTGCTTCTCTAGAAGGAAAAAGGCTGCCAAGTTCCATCTCATTGTTTTTTCTGAAATAAGGGTAGCTTTTATGTGGCCAGCATGTGATGAAGTGTCCGGCAGTCTGGTTTAAGAACAGTAATGTCTCACTTAGTCTTGCTCCTCTGAATTTACCTGCAACTGTTTCTCATTACCAGACTTATGGCAGGTGACTGTTGATTTTGTCTCAGGGCTTTTTTTCTGGTGTAAAACACTTCAGACTGCAGCTTGTTTGACATACAGTTTTCATCTAAGATGATCCTTTGATTTGTTCTTGGCGGAAGTAGAAACACCCCTATGAGCCTACACTTGTGCTGTTGATACTTTCATTTTCAGCTTATGCATGGTGTCCCGTAGTTTCTTGCCCAGGACTGCTTTTTACCTGTGTTTAAACCTGCTGTAAATTCTTCCACCAGACTTCCAGGTCCCACCATGAGGGTGTCCGCTGCGGGCAGCGAGGCCAAAGCTCGTGGTTCCATCAGTGCCAACAACCGACGCAGCCAGAGCTTTAACAACTATGACAAATCCAAGCCTGGCCTTCTCCCTCCCACCCCAACAAGTGGCAATGACAAAGGTAAGCAATGAACAATTTGGATTTTCCCTAACGATGGCTTCAATTCGGAGGGAATTGGATTTCAGACTGTCTCAGAGTTGTGTGTTGTAAAGATGACATCTATAATCCAAAAGCCAGCTGTCTCTTCTTGAAAAAAGTATAGTCCTCCTTTAATATATCTGAAGTTGTGACTTGCTGGCCTGAAGGTACGTCCAAAAAATAACTTTAAAATGTCCTGGCACTGGTGAACCGTGTTTTTTTCATTTTGCTTCAAGCACAGATAAGGGGGAAGGAATTAATCATAAAACAAGGCATTTTGATGATTAGTTTGACAAGAATGAAAAATGACCACTGAAGATTTCTGCAAAGTTTTTATATGATAAATAGTACAATTTGCTTTCATTTCCATTGCTGTTGTGGACCATCCTGTAAGAGACAAAATTACACAATTCCAATCTAATTTCAGGAATCATCTAGTGTTGTGTGTGAAGGCAGGAACATGTTATGTTTTATAAACGTTGCAGTGAAGTGATGTTCATCACTTCAGCACATCAGGAACACTCAGAGCCATGCTGTGTGTGAAGCAGAGCTTTTTTGAATGACATTTACTGACTTTGTGTCCATTCACTAATTCAGTGATCTGCCAGCATTCATTAGCCTCAGTTTGTAGCTCAGAGTGGGGCTGGGGGCTGTGGCTGGTGAGAACTGAGCACATCTCTCCAGCCTGGCACAGTCAGATTGTCAGCATGGGCTGGCAGCAAACCCCACATTCCCAAAGTCATTCTGCTGACAAAGAGGAGCCAGCTCTGGGCCTCAGCACAGGCTCCTTGCACTCACTTGACAGTGGCAGCCTTCAGGCTCAAGTCTCCTCGCTGGCCGTGCAGAGGTTCTGATAAACTGTAATGAGCATTTTGCTCCAGGGAAAGGCACTGGTCTGGGTCAGCTTCTCTGTAGTTCTCATGCTTGGTTCTTTCCAGGAAACTCTGCTCTTCCTTCTCTGGAAATTGTTATCCGAGGGCTGCGTGTCAGTAGGTTTTGGAATGTTACCCCAAAAAAGTTATGGTGGCAGCAGAGGACCCCCAGCATTCTCCAGGGACATTCTGAAGCACCCTGATCATGTTTTGTACAACAGAAAAATAAAATTCACCTCTGTCTAATATAATTATATTACAGATTAATATATTAGCATAATAAGCAAATAGTTTAGCAATATTCTACCTTGGTAAATCAATGTGTACTCTTTTAGGATGGTACACTGTGTAAACAGTAATGGTTTAACTGTAACATCAGCATGTAATAGTTGTCTCTACATCTGAATTAAGTCTTGCTTTCAGTTCAAAGAACAAGCTAACAGGTTCTAGTGTGAGCAGTAGAAACCTTGTTTTCCTGTGTAATATCTTCCCAGCCTCTTTCTTTGTCCTTCTTGTGAATATTTTTCTGCTCATGTCCCCTAAGCACTGGAGTGGGGAGAGGTGAGTGGGATTTGTTTTGTCCTGCACATGGGTTGGTGATGATCCCTTGATGATCCCTGCTCCATATAGGATGTGTGAGGTTATGCTGCAGGCTGGAGAGGACTTCCATCTATTTTAGCTGTTTTCTCAGTTAACCAAGATTACTAAATAAGGAAGGTAAAGTACTGGTTTTGGTCTTCAGAAAAGAAAAAGAAAGAGAGAAATCCTTATGCATACAGAGAAATAACAATAATTTGTCAACTAACTTAAATATCAACTGCTTTTAGACAGTCAGTTCTGGGAACCCTCATTCCTCACTATAATTCATCTCCTGAGAAAGATAAACTGGTTGCTGAAGAAGCAATGAGATGAACTGCTTCCTACAAATGTTACAAATGACTAAAGGAAACAAGGCTGGCTCTTAGGATGACAATCTACATAAGTTGCATTAACTACTCAGAATTTTGCTCGGGTCAAAATTTCCAGTCATAAATTATGGTCTTAAAAAAAAAACTTATGTAAAGTTGAACTTGAACTTTTCTTAAAAGTATAATCATGACACAAAGTTGGCCTGCATCCATGAGAAACAAAAGCAATTGGTTGGACAAAATTTTGGCTTATTTTGAAGTTAATTGTAACATTGCCAGGCAAAGTTTATTGTCAAAGTGCTAGGACAATTCAGGTTTTCTGACCCATATCCTGTGTTTTGCCTAAGAAAATGAGACTTACATGACTGTGCTGTGTGCCAGGTTTGGTAAGTTTTCATCTCTTTACCCAGTACCTGCTCTGTTGTGTTTTTGAGGAAGGAAATGGCAAAAATAAAAATCAGCTTCTTTTGGCATGATTGGTCACCTTGTGATAGAAGGTGGCCTTCAGTGTTTGAATGTTTAAATCATTTCTTACAGAAGGTAGGTTGTAATTTTTAGCTTTTATTAATCTGTGGCCTTTCCCTCCAAATGCAAATTGTCTTGTTAGTAAATGGTCTGTGTCTTGTGGCGATGAAAGTGCATTAATTGAAACAGAAAGCATCAGAAAGGAAAAGGACAGCAAATGGAGCATGGAAGAACAGCCAGCTACTGGGAAATAAATAACCCAGATTATTCACAAGATTCTGTAAATCAGTTACTGATGAGACCACTGATTTCCTAGAAAACTTGGGGAAAGGATTTGTGTAATTTCAAAAGTTATTGCACCACTGCAGAAAGAGATGAAGCTCTTGGATGGATGCATGTGTTTGACGTGAGGTGCACACGTGCTCTTAGCAAAGGAACATGGGAAGAGATGCAAATCTTCTCTTCCCCACAGCTGACCTTGTGTCCTCAGTATTTTATTTTTCTCAGTCTCCACATGCTGTCTGACACCACTTTCAATACATAGAGAAGAGATAAGTGTCCTCTAGTAAGGATCACTCAGACACCTGGTTCCTTCTTTGAGGTCCTTCTTTGAGCCTCAGTTTATGTGCAAAATTCCTCTCTTATAGGGAATTTACCTGAACTCACAGGAATTTCAGGACCCTCATTCCTCACATCATAAAATGATAACGTGCTGTAGTATGTTTTTTTATTTATTGTCACAGTGATTAGCCATTTATAATTGCAGTTACATTCCAGAGAGGATATTTTTATATGTGTAATTGGTGTTGCAGGGTTTTTTTTAAAGAAAAATGCCATTGAAGTCTTAATTGCATTTTTTGTTTTGTGGGGAATTGAGCAGTTAGGCTTGTGGGTTTTGGGGTTTTTTATGTCCTCCTAATCCCTTCATGCAACTGGAGCCAATTCTCTTCTGAATTGTCAGAATTACTTAGCCCATGCTTACGTAGGAATAGCTTTGGTTTACTTCCTTGTCCTTTAATGTCCTTGAACAACACAGGTTTCCTATGGCATGGAAGGCACCAGACACTTCCCATGTCACTACTGAACTCATCTAAGTCATCAAAAACTTTTCTAATGAATGTAGAGAAGCAAATGAACATTGCATTTCTATGCCTGTGTGCAGTTAGTATTTGAGGTTCCTCATTACCACATCTTTCTAATTGGCTGACAGGATCACCAGATAAAATACAGCCAAAATTTGATCTGCAAATGGAATGCAAAAAACCATATGCAATTTAGCATACATTAATCTACTTTTTATCCATGGCAGTGAGGACCAGAACTGCATCCTAGGTGGTATCAAGAAGGAAGCTTAAATATATCAAAACCTACAACTTCAGTAAAGAGTTTGATACAGTAGGTTTTCTCCTGAGTTTATGTCAGTGTTTTGCTTGCTCACAGTAGAGAGTCTCTTGAGACATGCTCTGAAAGCAGCCTGCAGTTCTGCAAAATGGTGGGGATTTTTGAGTAGCTCTGAACACCCTCATATACCCATTGTCTCCACTGTTCTTCAGGCATTCAGTTTGCATTTTGCAGTCTCAAAAGTCTGATGGTGTTGGATGGGAATATTCTACTTATTACTGGTGACATATCTGTAAAATCAATGAAATTATGAAGCTGTAAGAGACATCAACTTAATAAGCCACCTCCACCATGTTGATGATGTGATACAGTACTGTGACAGGCTTACATGCTTTTTTTAAAATTTTTTTCTTCTACTTTGTTCCTAATATTTTATTTAAAATAATCCTACAGAGGGCAGTAGACATCTGTGGGAAAAATTACAGTATTCCTGTGGATTGAATGTTAAATAAAATCTCAGTAGAAAAAAACCGTATTACCAGACTTTGCCCATTTCTGCTTGAAATCAAAGGAAGTGTTTATTACTCAGGTTTATAAAGAAGGTAGGTTGATGTCAGGTTTCTCTTAGATCAGAAAAAGGAAAAAAAACCCAAGAATACATGCCTACAGATTCAGATAGTGAGAAGAAATAAATAACTGTTTTCATAGCAGTGTCCATATGGGCAGGAGATCAGAAAAGTGTGTGTTCCTCTCATTTTATTTTATTTTATTTTATTTTATTTTATTTTATTTTATTTTATTTTATTTTATTTTATTTTATTTTATTTATTTTATTTCATTTCTTTTCTTTTTTTTAATTTTATTTCTTTCAAATTTTGGGTAAACCTTTTTAACTTGGAACACTGTATGTATTTAATAAATGTCTTTTTATATGTAAAGGGTAGTCACTATGTTCACAAGGATGTGTGATGACAGTTCCAGGGGCACACATTCCTTTAGGGGAAATCAAAAGTCTGGAAATAGGAATAAAGAAGAATATGAGAAGTTTGTCCAGAGAAGGGGTCAGATTTCACTTGCTTGGAAGTATTTAGGACTTGCCTTGACAGGGCCCTGGCTAATCTCATCTCAGGTTACCCAGGCTATCCCCATCTCCTGCTTTCAGGTGAAGCTTGGGAGAAATATCTCCAGAGGGTTCTTGTGACCTACACTGCTTACCACATTTTGATGCCTACAAATATTATTTCCTTCTAAATTTTTTCTTAAGTGTAAACTACTGAAATAGGAAGAGTTACTAAGGCATTTTGAAGGACAGTTAAGGAATTTCTTTCCTCTTTTTAACTTCATGTTATGAAAATAGGACTGACTGCCATCAGTAAAATGTTAGCAAGGAAATGTCAGCCCCACTGCAGTGAGCAAACTGGTGTATGGTTACACATGCCACATGTGTGCTAAAAATGTGTGTAGGCAGTTATATTTATCAGGTTCAGGAGGCCAGGGCACCAGGTTCAAGGGCACAGTCCAAGAGGCCATGGCAGATCTTGTCAGAGCTTCAGCAGGAAAGGCTCTTCAGAGTTAAATCAGTATCTTCATGTCAACTGGGAAATCCATATTTATTCCTCTAAATGCCCTCTTGTGAAAGAGTAGAAAATCCTAAATCTGGAAATGAGCCATTGGAATTTCTACTCCTGATGATAAAAATGTTTCATATTCAATCCTGTACTGATATAAAAATGCATGACAATACCCTCCCAGGACTTGGTTCTGTGCGATACTGAGCTTGTCTTGAACTCAGCATTGCTTAAGGTCATTTAAAATGGCAGATTTGGATTATGTCAAACCCTCAGATTCAATTGAAAAGGGCTACTTTAGCAACTGAGAGGAAAAACTCTCATCTTCATGTAAAGCAAGGCGAGAAATGTGTATAAGGAGATGAAAACTCAGAGTTCGTGTGGGTAATGTCTTGAAGGCTGAGATATTCATAGTATTCAAATGGGCTTTGAAACAGGGGGATGCTGATAAAACAGAAAGAGCTCTGCCTAAATAGAGCTTTGGAAAATCTCTTTTGCTGGTTGGTATTTGAAGGGTTAATTTATGCTCTTTGTCTAAAAGAAAGGTTACAAGGCTCCCTTTTTACCTACAAAATACCTGCAGTGACATTTATAGCAATAACAATTCTTCCTTATCTCAACAGATAGTGTGTGGGTATCCATTTCCCAGGAATTTGATATTGGATCAATTAAGACCACAAATTGGATAGAAATTTTAAGAATGAGGGTGTTTAGCCATTGGAAGAGATTAAATCAGACATAATGGGTCAAAAATTAATATTTGCCCAGAGCTGGTGTTCAGACTGAGGTTCCAGTTTTGGCTCAGAAATTACTGAGCCCTTTTGTCTTTAAGATCAACATAAATGATCTGGAAAATTTACCTGAAAGAAAAATCTTTCATTCAAGCACATTAAAATGGAGGACAAGTCTTCTTTTGTAGCTTTATGTAAAATGAGATGAAATATTTGATGTTCTGAATGATTGGATTTGGCTTCTGTACCAAGTAAAGGATAATGTAGTGACATTGCACAAACTTCCTTGCTGGAAACATTCTGTTTAACCTCATGCAGTTTTTCCGCTCCAAATAAATTAATAATTATAAAGAGAGACAAAACCCAGGCTTTTGCCTTTGTACCCAGTAGTAGTATAAGAACTACAAAACTCAGAAGTGGTGAAAAAAGAGCTCTGAGCATGATAGAAATTTGTCTTAGGGCATTTAAAATTTTTTTCTACCCATTTATAGAAGCATTCAGCCTGGATGGGAAAGAGAAGGCTTTTTATGTCTTCAGGTGCAGGGGTAGTTATCAGGATGGAAGCTGGGATGTTGGATGCAATTCCTGTGGCATGGAGCCAGCTGACCTAGGGCTAGCAGAAGGTCACTGGGATGGCTGAACAGACTCTTTTTTTTTACCACAGGCTGTTTGACAAGGGCAGCTTGTGACAGGGTAATGGGGGAGTGACTTGGAACTGACAGAAGGTGGGTTTAGATTAGATATTAGGAAGAAATGTTTTCCTGTGAGGGTGGTGAGGCACTGGCACAGGGTTTTGCTGTGGCTGCCCTATCCCTGGAAGGGTTCAAGGCCAAGCTGAATGGGACCTGGAGCAAAAGGGTCTAGGGGGATAGAAGTTAAGTAAATAAAGGTAGTATAGAAAGTAGTCTTACCCCCTAAAGAGTTGCAGCTGAGCCAATTATTAAGGATTAGGAGCAGGCCTGACTTTAACAGGTCACACCTGTAGCCAATCAGAAGAGTGTTATAAAAGAGTGGATTGGTTGGCCAAGGGGGAACTGGAGCCAGTTGGCTGCTGTGAGGGCAAGGAAGAGTCAGTGCCTGGAGGAGCTGCCTGCAAGAAACATCAAGGAGGTACAAAACTCTGGCCATATGGAACCCTTGTAATATAATGACAATAGAAATCTTGCTATATATGAGAACAAATGGTGACCCTGACGTGATTTGGGAGTAAAAGGACTTGGCTATATGACCCCATGGATTCAGGGATATAGGACTCAACTATATGACCCTGTGGATTCAGGTAAAAAGGACTTGAATACTAAACTGTTGGTAAAATATATCAATTGCAGCTATTAGTGTTTGTTAAATATGAGTATAAAAGATTTTGAAGATAGGTACTTTATAAACTGAGAAAAGCTGCAAAACTGAACCAACACTCAAAAATACATATATATTTGTACCATAATATGTTGTCTGAACATTTGTCTGATTATTAGCTCTGAATGAAATATATGAATGTGTCATAATGTTAATTTATTTGAACATGTCCTTCTAGAAATGCTGCAACTCCATAATAAAAAAGGGGGAATTGTAGAGGGATAGGACTTAAAGGTAGTATAGAAAGGGATCTTACCCCCTAACAAGTTGCAGCTGAGCCAATTATTTCAGATTAGGAGCAGGCCTGATGTTAACAGGCTGCAGCTGTAGCCAATAATAAGAGTGTTATAAAAGAGTGGATTGGTTGGCCAAGGGGGAACTGGAGTCATTTGGCTGCTGTGAGGACAAGGAGGAGTCAGTGCCTGGAGGAGCTGCCTGCAAGAAACATCAAGTAGGCACAAAACTCTGGCCATATGGAACCCTTGCAATGTAATGACAGTAGAAATCTTGCTGTATATGAGAACAAAAGGGGATAGTGGAAGGTGTAGCCATGGCAGGAGGTGGGACTGGATCATCATTCAGGTCCCTTCCAACCCAGCCACTGTCCTGTGATTCTGGTATTACGTAACCATTGTTACAATAGGTCTAATATTTTGAATTACATCTTTTACTAATCAAAGACTGGCTAGTGCTGAAGTGTTCAGGTCCTTGATGCCCTGTAGAAGGGAGAGTCCACACACACCCATAGTTAGTTTTTGCAGTGCTCCCTGATGAGTGAGTCACTGTAGGATCCAGTGGCACACAGATAGGCTATAAATGTGAAATTTTAAGCCTGGTGTCTCAACCCATGTCCTCTGTAGGCTGAGGATTTCCAGCTGAGGACTCTCTTGCACTACAGTTGATACTGAAAAGGCATTGACCCTTTTGGTACCAGCTGCCAGCTCATCCCTGAGCCTGTTTTTAGCTGTGCCAGTGGGTTGGTGCTGGGCCCAGCTCTGCGAGGCTGCTGGGAAGGACTGGGGACAGGAGTGAGGAAAGCTTTGGAAACCAGGAGCAGCAGAAAGATCTGAACAGTTCACTTGAGACTAGCAAAAACAGGTAGAGTTCCTGAGATTGAAAGATCCCTGTGCTTATGAATGAACAGTATATGGATGTCAGAAAGGTGGGAATTCATTTTACAGAATGAAACAATTGGCTTGTGCAGCATAGAACAGTAAGTTAATTTTTTCTTATTTATTATTTTGGGTAGCTATAACTTTCTTAATGACTGAAAATTATGTTCTTATAGGCTTAGAAAAAATTCCCTTTCTTTGACATTTTGAAACAGTTACTTTCACTCTTGTTCTATATCCATCTTGGGGGAAGTATTATTTTTTTATTATTTTATTTTCTCTTTCTTTAGAAATGAATTTAATAATTTATTGAGAAATGAATCTAGTGTTGAATGAATCTTATATTTGCTTTTGAAATGATGACTTGATAAGAGTGTGCAAAATTCACTAAGATTAAAAGGGTTGCAAAAGTAGAAAAGATTTTCTATTTTAAAGAGGCATAAATCCATAAAATATGAAACCAGTTTGCCCACACTTTCAAATTTTCACTGGGAAATAAATGTGAGTTTCTCAACACTGTGAAAATGTGATAATTACTTAAATTTCAGTCATCCTACCCTGTAAAAATGTTTCAGTTCTTCATTTAGGTCAGACATGAAGCAAACATCATATTCTACTTCGTGTTTAGGGTGCTGCCTCTGTGCTGGCATTCAAGAGATGCTCTGGTTTATTGACCAAGGGTTTTCCCTGTAAATCTGACATGTAAAATGAATTTACAGGATTTGTCTCAATAAATCCATTACCAGAGTAATGGGTGATTTCTGTTGTTCTGCTGTGTGCATTACCAAAAGCAGATGCTGGAGTAACCCTATCCACTTTTATGAATACAATATACATTGCAAGTATTTACCAAATGCTCAGGGTGATTTATTTTGCCTTGCATATAGTACAGTGACCACGAATTTGATGATGCAAGAGTAAAAACAAAAACACAGAGAGAAAGGAAGGACTGTGAGGTTATCTGATATGCTGAGGAACCTGGTACTTTCTTTTGCTGAGTCACGACTCTGAAGTACAGATATGGCTCCTGGCTTTAGCTCTGTTTAAAGAACTCTGCTTAAAATTTTCACAAGTTTGCAGCTTACACTAAATGTTTGTAGAATTGCTGCCGTAAAGAACATGGGGAGTCTGTGCTCCAGCTCTGAAGGAAAATCAACTGTATCCATGGAGGAAAAATTTCTTCATTGTTTTATGAATTTCTAAAGCTTATACCAACTATGTTCAAAGTCCTGTGGTCTTGTAAAGCTCCACTTCAGCCATGACTAAGCCTTCAGCCAGGCTTTGTCTTGGTAGAAGAGGACATATTTCTAAATGCCAGATTCAGCCAGCTGACAGGTGTTCACAAGTCTGTTCTGAAATGTCTCATGACAGCAATGTGACCATCTCTTCAACTGTATCCCTTCCAGTGTCCATTTGGTCTTTAAAGTAGCTATTAAAAACATACATCTAAAACCATTCTGTCTGCCTAAAAATAAGGCATATTTTTGCTCTTCCTTGATCTCTGTCCTGTTTATAAGAGCCTTCATGTATTTGAAGGCTTAAAATGTCTCCCTTCAGCCTTTTCTCTTCTAGACTAAGCTATCTTTACTGCTCCATCCTTTTTCTTATAGGTTCCTTGTGATAAATCCCTTTAATGTGATAAATCTCTTTTATGTCTTGAGGGTCTCTACTGGCTCCTTTCCAGTCTGTTAGTCTCTTTTAGAGGGGTGCTGGAGCTGGACACAGCACTCCACCTGATGCCTTATTTTGCTGCCGAACAGCATGGAGTAGTTAAGTTCTATGTCTTCTATTCTATGATTCTCAAAACCTCTGATTCCATATGTGATGCTCCTAAAGCATTTCTGAGTGACATTTGTATTCCTTTAGTATTCCTTTACATTTCTGAGTGACATTTGTATTCCACATTATGGAGTGTGCAGCTGCATTCTGCTGCGACTCCTTTTGCTGCAGTGGAGTTG
Source organism: Agelaius phoeniceus (assembly GCF_051311805.1). NCBI lineage: Eukaryota > Metazoa > Chordata > Aves > Passeriformes > Icteridae > Agelaius > Agelaius phoeniceus. Next base: position 2,879,155 of record NC_135270.1, read on the forward strand.
CACAGTTGTTGTTTGACCTTTTAGATTTAGGCATTCAATTTCTTCTTTCTCAGCACACACCTCTTCATTCAGCCTCCGTGAATGAAGTCTTAGTGTCTCAAGTTTATTTCTCCAGTTTACCAAACGTATTAAGGCTGAGAAATTCCTCTGAGATAAGGCTCCTGCCTTGTGTCAGAAGGTGACCCTTGTAAGAGTCATTAGTGTCAAACAAAATACTCATCTTTGGCCAGCTGAGATAGATGTGTATCCTGTGGTATTGTTTGCACCCTTTCACTTTTCTAATCAAAGATGCTTTTGAAAGATTGGCTCATCTCAGTAAATCCTCAGTGACATATTTATGTTGGGTGTGTGCCCATCAAACAGCTTAAAGACAGGAAATAGCAAGCAGCATGGCATGTGTATAGGGCAAGATAGGAGTCTGCAGTGAATCATATTTGTGCTTAATTTTACAACTGTTCAGCTGGCTGAATCTGGCATTTAAAAATATGTCTTCTTCTACCAAGACAAAGCCTGGCTGTAGGCTTAATCATGGCTGAAGTGGAGCTTTACAAGACCACAGGACTTAGAACATAGTTGGTATAAGCTTTAGAAATACATAAAATGAGGCAAAAATGTATTTAAACAAAGTTTCAGGGAAAAAAATACCCTAAAAATACTAGGCAGTGACATGTTCTTAACAGTACAGTTCATGAGGATAAAGATCCTGAGCTTTGAAGTAAAATTTAACCTTGAGAAGCTGCTTCTTGCCCAGTGTACATCTGCATGGCTGCGTTGGAGGTGGTGGAACCATGTTAATTTATACCAGCTGAAGAGCTGGTCCAGCATTTCATGGCCTCTGTAGTGCCTATATGTTTCCTTTTAAAATAAATATTTACAATTTCTCATAAATTTATTGTTGGGTGCAGTGTGCCAGAAAAGCAGCCATGGAAACAAAGGTTCACTATTAAATCGTGGGAAAGCAAAGAGCAGTGGTGCTACATCCCAGACTTCCCCAAATGCCAGCATGTTTCTACCACCTCTGTAGAAGCCCCTTCTCCTTGGGTAGGAGCACTTTCAGCCTCCCTGGGCCCTTCCATTTGTGGCTTCTCTGCTGAGCCTTTTGCCTGTTCCTCATCCATAACCAAATATTCCTGAAGAATCTGTGGCTGGCAGCAGAGAGCAGAAAGGAAGAAGACCCCACCATAAATTGCAGTATGTGTCTGTCATTTGGTTTTGATACAAATGGGCAATATTTCCTGACTGCAGTTCCCAGCCCACTGATTTTCACAGTGCCAATTTCATACAACCTGCAGGAGAGATGTGTCAGAGCAAGGTTGCTAAGTGTACATATAGTCCTCTTGAAGTATAAAGTCTAATGAAAGACTCAGTAACAGCTTCCTGCCTGGAATTCATTAATGCTTTTAAATAAGTCTGTTATGAGATGTCTTGGGGGATTAAATTGTACAAATAGAAGGAAATGGAGAAGAATGAACAAGAATGGTGTTTGTCTAGTATAAAATGGAGCGTGCAACTTGTTTTGAATGGCACAGTAAACTTGGTTTCGTTATTTTTGTGATCATCTAACTGGTATGTGCTCAACAGAGGTCCCTCCAACCTTTTTTAGGCATTCATGTCAACAGCATTTTGAATTTTACAGTAGCTAAACAAAAACAACAAGGAATTCAAATGTCTTAGTTGGTTATGGCGAGACAATGAGAAAAGGGGCTGCCTGTGCTCCAGTTTCATTTCCCCTCACCTCAGCAAAAATGCTGAGTCTTGGCTAAGTGAGCCAGCCAACAGCAGAACCCTTGTTCCATGTGCTGGAGCTCTGTGTGAATGGAGGCAGCTTGGCAGAAACGTGGGAGCTGAGTTTCTGACATATCCCTGGGCTTTGGTGAGGGCTTTCAGGGATAGAACATATTTCTGTGAATGCCTGGAACTGCTGTTGAAGTTACACAGCTTACAGCACTGGGATTGGAGAAGTAGATATGATGGAAGGGAAGAAAAATGTCACAGAGTAAAGGTAATTTTTCTGTTGTGTTACAGTGAATTCAGTCACAGTTGAAGGGAAAATCAGTGGGCAGAAGTTGAAGGAAACAATTCTGCTCAGTTAGAAAGGGTCCTGAGCATCCTGGTCTAGTGGAAGGTGCTCCTGCCCATGGCAGGGAGATGATCTTTAAGGTCTCTTCCAATATAGTTCCAGCTATGATTCTAAGGTTTCATCCTCAGCAAAGCAAAAATATTCCCTATTCAGGTTTTTCTCGGGTTATGCAGAATTTCCCTATCTGGCAATCTCTGCTTTAAAAAGATAATTTCTGTTGGGTTTTTTTGTGGTGCAGAATAGAAGAGAGAACAGAAAGCTTCAGTCATCCTGTGGGTGGAGGCCATGCCCACCCCTTGATGGTAGCTCAGCCAGCTGCAGGTCTCCCAGTGTTGCAATGGAAATGGAAATTTCTGTGGGCCACAAGAGTTGTGCTTATTTTGAGGAGGGACTGAGTGCCAGGTTGCTCTTGTTGGGAATGTTCTGCTCTACCTGCTTGTGGTTTGGGTTATGGAAAGATTGGGATTTTTACAGTTGGCTCCTGGCAGGAATGCAGACATTTCCATACTTAGAGGGTTTGATAAATGGTCATTGGAGAAGAGAACAACTCAGCTAAGAAGTTCTTCTCTGTAGGGCTTTATGTATAGTGCTTTAAAGGAGAATCTTCTGGTGGGTGGATGGGAAGGGTCAAGATTCACCATTTATTCTTCTAGCTGGGATATGATGAAACTGCCACAGTGGTTTCTGCAGTTCTGACGCTGCAATGTCATAGAGCAGAGCTGCTTTTATTTCCTAAATTAGAATCTGGTTGTGGATTTACTTTCACAGCTGTTATCTAATCTATGGGCTGCACTAAAAGATATTTCTCTTCATTAGAACTTTTCCCATAGTTGTGAAATAAAAAATAAAAGTTTGTTCATTCAAAAATGGGTAAAAAATGCTTTTAAGTTCTTGACCCTCCTAAGGAGAGTAACTATGAGAACATCCTTTGTCTGTGTGTTGCCTTTCATGCTTATAATGATGGATTTTGAAAGTTTTCAGTTATAGCAAATCAAAGTCCACTTACTTAGAGTGAACATGACAAATGATGGGAAATTGCATATATTTTCTCCTGACCTTATTATAACATAAGCTCTCAAAGACTTCTGTGGAAGAATTAAATCATAAGCTTTCCGATTCTTTTTTTTTTCTTCTTCACACACGGGTGGGTTTGCAGATGCAGCTCAGTCTTTGCAGGAGCAGCTGAAATCAGATTTACCCATGCTGCAGTGTGTATTGGCATTGGAACTGGACCACCAACATCTTTTTTAACAGGAATACTAGGAACAAAATAGATTTCAGGCCAAGATTTGACTTTGAAAAGAGGAAAGTGATCATTATTTATTGTAGACTGTAGCTTGAGTTTGAAAACATTTCTTTTATAGTCAGTTTTAGTTAATGCAGGTTGCTGAAGAAAGAAAATACCTCCCTCACAAAGGAACACATGGGAAATAATAAGCTTATTAACTGAATGCATGAAACCTGCTCCCCTTTTCATGAAAGAAGGGTCTATGCTATGCTGAATAAAACTTTCCCCTCTGCATGCTGATGTGTGCTCCACGAATTGATGTTGCTGCTTCATTAGGAAACCCAGCATTTGAAGCTGCATTCTGGCAGCAGAATTCCTTTTGCTTACCAAACTTGGCCAGAGGAGTAAAAGAGCCAGCGCTTGTTCATAAGGAAGAAACAGAGAGTCTCAAAAACTGAAGTTTTCTTAAGCTGGAGCAATTTTTCATGTGTTTCAGGGTGAACCTTTAATTTCTTGCAGTAACTGTGTGTGGTGCAATGTAATAAATCACTTGAGGATGTTCAATTTCTAATTTCACTGTGTTTGACCCAAGTACAAATCAAAATCCACTGCAGCTGTGTAAGAAAGTACCTTCTTTCCTTTCTCAAAGTGTTGCTGCTTAACTGTAGGCTTTGTGAATATTTTTTATTCATTTCAGGTGCATAGCATCCAGTATTCACAGAATTCACTTTGTGGAAAGTGAACGTTAAGTAGAAACTCTGAAAATTACATTACTGTTGCAATATATTCTATTTTTTTTGATGTTACAGTCATAGTATTGTCCTAATTCTGGTTTCTCTGACATGTTTGTAAATGGAGCTGCTCTGTGCTCCTCCTACGCCACTGGCAACAGAAGCAAAATTCACTTCCAGACAGGAGGGTGGATGTGGGGGTGTTGGGACAAAGAGAGCGTTGTGTTTATAAACAAATAAACTGGGAAAAACATATTTTAGTCAGTGACCAAACATAAATAAAAAAATAAAAAGATTTCCTGAAAACATTAAAAAATAATTACAAAAAAAGGAGAAATTGAGAAGTTCTGGATTTTGCTGGGAAATAAATTTTGAGCAATGCATTGGGATTTGGAAAGCAAGCCATTTCACTTGATCCAAGCCAAGCGTCTTTTCCCTGAGGTCTGTGAACTGGAGCACTCATCTGTGCTGTTAGGATGTAGTTGAGGTCCCAAGTCAAGCAACCCCTTCCATTCACTTCCAGAAGAACGTTGTGGAGCTGGTCAGAGCCCTGTTTGGATGTGGTGGCCTCTGCTGCTGTGCAGTGACCCAACAGCCAGCTCAGTGTCTGAAACAGGGTCAGGTTTCTCAGCCAGGTTATGGACCTGGCTCTCAGGTCCCTCCTGTCTCAGGTGAGTGACTCTGTGTAGGCTCTGAGTGCTGGGGAATGCAGGCTGGCTTTGTCCATCCCAAACACACGTTTCCTGTATTGTTCTCAAACTGTTGTGAAGTACCTGTGTGAGAATATGTTGTACTAGCAGGGTGTACAACCAGCTCTTCTACTTTATTGACACAACCCTTACTGGTCATTTTTATTTTGTCACCCTTCTATTGCCCCAGTCCTGTTTTTCTGAGCAAGCGAAGGCTTCCCTGCCCATATTGCTCAGAGCATTGGGTCCCTCCCAGGGCCTGGTTGTAAATCCATCCTAGGCATGTTCATGAATCCCAGACAGCTATGATGATTTCTGGGCATGGCTGTTCTATGTGCTGAGATTTGTTTAGCATGATGAGGCCAGAAGATGTGGGTTAAAAAACTTAGTGTTGAAAGTACCGTCAATCTCCAGTTCCTATGGCAATATCTCAATATTGAGATGGGCTATTACTATTTAAAAAAATAATCTATACAAATTAACTGTACAATATGCACAGTTGGGATTTTCATGAAGCTTTCACTTCAGTGCTGGACGTCTTCTGTGGAAGGCAGGCTGAGACAAAGGCTTGCTTGTTCTGAGTGTGCAAAAGGAGCCTGGTGCGGTGTGGGGATGGGAAGTAGACTGTGATGAGCAGGAGGACTTCAGGAAATGAAAACAAAAACAAAGAAGCAGTGTATGGTAAGAGGCACGAAGGAAAGAGCAGTGGTGCAGCTTCTGAAAGCAGAGTGAGGAGCTCTGCTGGCAGCTTGTGAAGAGGTTGTCACCTTCCTTCCTCTCTGTGTCAGGGCACTGTGTCAGGTCACTGCTGCTGCTCACACTGGAGCTCACGGGGACTCCTCCCACAGTGGTGGAATCCCTGGAAGGGCTCAGAGAAAGGTGTAGGTGTGGTGCTTAGGGATGTGGTTAGTGGTGGGCTTGGCTGTCTGGTGTTAATGGTTGGACTCGATCTTGGTTGTCTTTTCCAACCTTAATGATTCTCTGACTCCTGTGCCGTTATCTTTCTGGTCCTCCTTAACACATTGGGTTGGATTCAGCAGGCTTGAGTAGAGCAGCAATAAGCCAGATATCAATGTTTGAGATATTTGGTGGCTTGATTTTCCTTCTCTGTCAAACAGGAGCAATGCCCTGGAAGTCAGCAGGCTGGCACAAGTTTAAAAGCAGTGTAAGTCCTGTCTGTGTCTGTAATCCAGCTCCTGATTCCTTCCAGCTCCATGTGGGTACTTGGCCATAGGAAAAGGACTAGCAAATAGTTCCTGGTTAAGAGTCCTGGAAACCTTCTGTCTTCAGTAATAGTTTTAAAAGTACCATTAGTTCCTGCTATTCCACTTCGTCCATAACCATGTGAAATGGCTGAGTATATTATTAAGGAGTCTCCAATATTGTTAGAAACTCAATTCTGTGCTAAGTCAGGAAGATGTATGTGACTGAAATCTTCAGTAGATCTGGTTTGGATCAGAGGAGGGAGGTTAACAGAGCCGTATCTTCACTGAGCAACTGAAAGTGAAGTAAAACAGTCCCTGTGTGGCTGCAGCAGCTCGTGATTTACAGGGCTGGATTCACAGGGCTGCTCCTGCTGCCGAGAACGCACGCTCTCCACTGCTGTTGATTTTTGAATTAAAAAAATGCAGCTCTGTACACAGTTTACTTTCGTGCTAGAGGGCAGGGAAATATAGGTAAGAGCCGTTAATCCCCAGCAGGCTGCTGGGCAGGCGAACAGACACAGATGACAAAATTTAATTGGAAACATGAGCAGTTTAACAGAAAACATATTTGTGATAATTGAGAGAGTAACATCTCCAAAAGGGAAACTCTGCAAAGAGGAACTGGTTCAGAGGAGAAGTGGCCACTGGTAGGTGAGTGTGATTTTTCAAGCTCTCTTTAGGCTCGGAACTAATTTCTTAATAAGAACAAATGACATTAGAAGAAACTAACTAAATAATGGATTTGTTTTCTCTGTGGGGGAGGGCTGTACAGTAACTGCCACAAGTTTCTCTTACAGCTGTATTAGGATATGTAGTAGTACTTAATTTAGGTTCTTTACAAAAGGGTACAATTGGTTTTATTTTTGTACGTGGAGTTTTCTTCTACCTTTGCATTGTGAAGATATTACCACCCCCACCCCTAATAACTGAAAGGATTTTAGTTTTACTTTTTTTTCCTTACTCCTGCATTTTTTTATGTTTGAGGTTTTTCTAAGAATCAAACTTGGACAGCGAGTATTTTGCCAAAAACAGAGGGAACCCTTAGTTACAAAATAGTGCTCTGTTCTTGCTAATGAAAACGTATTGTGGACTTAATAAGGGAGAGCACATTGCAGAACACATTTTGGTTTGAATTGGAAGAGATTCCTTTTCTTCCTTCTTTTTCTTGAAACAGCAAGTAAATGTAAATTATACAGTAGGAGCTCATTGCTGCTCTGCTGGGTAGGAAAAGAAAGCTGGCTTTTATTTTCTCTGGGTTTCACTGATATTGAAAATACTGATGTGTCTTTTTAATGTTATCGGTGTGAAATTCTTGATGTTTCATTACAGACAGAATCTCACAGTAGCTCTAATACCAGGTACTACCATGTTGATTTATTGGGTTGTTTTCTGTGTTTTTTTTCCAGAGCCTGCAGACAGCACAGCCTCCCAGCCCACAGGAATGAATGAAAATGTCTCATCCTCAGTTCAAAGCTGCGGGAGTGCTGTTCCTTGCAATAACTCCTCAGCCATCCCTCAGCCCAGCTCTGCTATTAAACCTTGGCGCAGCAAGTCCCTCAGTGCCAAGCACACAGCGACGTCTTCCATGCTATCCGTGAAGCAGCCGGCAGTGGAGCCTCCAAAGCCTCCCTCGGAAATCACCAAAGCACCTCCCAACAGTCAGAAATCCATGCTGGAAAAACTAAAACTCTTCAACAGCAAGGGGGGCTCCAAAGCAGGAGTGTCCGGGACAACGCCGGAGTGTCCGGGCTCTCGGGACAACAGCTGTGAAAAGCTGGAGGCGCTTCTCAGCTTTGAGGAGAGCGAAGAGATCGATGCCACCAGCCAGAATGTGAACAACCCGGGATCCATGTCCAGCAGCCCCAAAATTGCACTCAAGGGAATCGCACAAAGGACTTTCAGCCGCGCACTGACTAATAAGAAAAGTTCTCCAAAGGGTAGTGAGAAGGAGAAAGAGAAACAAAAAGAGAAAGAAAAGGATAAAAGTAAAGACATTACAAAGAGAACATCCATCACGGAGAAGCTGGAGCTGAAGGAGGAACCTAAAGAAGAACAGACAGCACTAACAACAACAGAGATGCCAAAAAAGTCCTCCAAGATCGCAAGCTTTATCCCCAAAGGAGGGAAGCTGAACAGTGCCAAGAAGGAGGCCTCTGCCCCTTCTCACAGCGGAATACCAAAACCAGGAATGAAAAACACCACAGGGAAATCCTCAAGTGCCCCTGTTCCTGCCAAGGAAGGCGAGAGGAGCCGTGGCGGGAAGGCCGGCTCGGGGCTCTCGCATCAGAAGTCCCAGCTGGACAGCCGTCATTCCAGCTCCTCCTCCAGCCTGGCTTCCTCCGAGGGGAAGGGCGCGGGGGGCCTGCACGGCAGCAGCAGCAGCCAGGCCGTGAACGGGCCCGCGGTGAGCACGCACACCACGGGCAGCAACACCGTGAGCGTGCAGCTACCTCAGCCCCAGCAGCAATACAGCCACCCCAACACCGCCACCGTCGCGCCCTTCATGTACAGGTACGGCGCCGCCACCACGCTCCTCCTCACACGGAGAAGCTAAGGCACAGTTCTTCCCAAGGGTTTCTGGGATTCGCATCCTCTTGATGGGAAAACAGTTCTTATCTCATTTGCTGTGCCCGTGTTTGTGCCACAGCAGAATGCAACATGGAGATTGTTCACCCACAGTGATGGTGTTCTGTTCCCTTGGCCTGTCAGGGCCAGGTGTGTGTGTGTGTGTGTGTGGGGGGGGACTGTGGGTGACAGCCACGAGATTCTGGGCAGTGTGAGCAGGTGAGTGCAGAATGAGTGCTTGGCAGATTCAGCTTAGGTGTAACGTAATGCAGTGTAATATAGTATTATATAGAGTAACACAGAATATTAAAAAGTATTTATAATACTATGTTACTCTATTACATAGAATAATATAGTATTATAAAGTAATTAGCCTTCTGATAAAGTGATTAATTAGCCTTCAGTGCAGTGCAGTTGTGTGCAGGGTTGAGTGCTTGGCAGATTCAGCTTAGATGTAATGTAATAAAGTATAATATAGTATAGAATAATATGATAAAGTATGATAAAGTAATTAATTAGCCTTCTGATAAAGTGATTAATTAGCCTTCAGTGTGGTGCAGTGCAGGTGTGTGCCAAGTGAGTGCTTGGCAGATTCAGCTTAGATGTAATGTAATAAAGTGTAATATAGTATAGAATAATATGATAAAGAATGATAAGGTAATTAATTAACCCTCTGATAAGATGGAGTCCTCCTCATCATCCCTCCTTCATCAGGGCCCACAGGACACATCCCTGGGGGCTGCAGGACTGGGGTGCTCAGGAGGGGCATTCTGGACACTTCCAGTGGGTAGAAGCAGCAAGGTAAATGCTAAATCATGGAGATGCCTCTTGCTTCAAGAGTGTAGGCAATTCATGGATTTTCACAAAAACTGATAGCACCAGACTTTGTCAACTTTGTTCATGTCTGAAGGATTATATAGATGTAATTTAACTTCATATAACTCAACTGTCCCGTAGGATTAAGGATGGCAAACCAGATATATTTATATGAGAATAAATTATTTATTTTGATAATGATTAGACTAATAGTTTTCAATCAGAATTGTTTGCTACACAGTACAGGCAGCCATGATTACTAGTATAGTATAATTAACTATTTTTGAATCAATATCAAAGCAATGATGTTGAAGTTATATTAAAAGCAATTATTCAGTGGAGATTGATGTTATTCACCCATACCAATGTGAGCACATCTCTTTTGCTCACCCTGCAGGATGTCCCCACTCCAGGAGGACTCTGCACACACTCCAAGGAGGGGTGTGTTAGAAGACCCTGCCAATAAAGAGTGGGATTGGCCTTTTCTAGTACAAAGTGACATCAGCCATGTGTGTCCTGGCCTTTTCTAGTACAAAGTGACATCAGCCATGTGTGTCCTGGCCAGCTGTGCCAGCCCAGCATCCCCAGTTATCAGTGGTGTCACTGCTGGTTCCTTTCTCAGGTGCTTTACCAGGTCTGCCCCATCTTCCCCTCCCTGTGGGGAGGCTGAGCTCTGGCCTTGGTGAGTCAGGCTGGTTTCAGCGTTGTTCAACACCAAAAGCAGCAAAAGGCCCCTTCTCCTTCTGCCCCAGACAACTCTGTAAACAGGGCATGGTTCCAGTTGGTTTACCCCCACTCCAGGCACAGCATCCTGCTACAAGAGTCAGGTGAAATTCAGAGCACTGCAATAGTAATTCCCCACTGTGTCTTTTTACTTTTTTACAGCAGCACTTACCCTTGGGGCAGGAGAACTTCCAGCTGCCTGTTGGTGTGGCTCTGTGAGCACAACACAGCACAACTTGTACAGTGAAATGAGTCACAGTATCTTAGTCAAATCTGACAGTAGATCCTTAGATCACCTTTCATTACCTGGCAGCCATAACATCAGACAATAAATTGGAGTTTGAAGTTGGTTTTGCCCAGTCATTTCTCTTAACATGGAAGTGATGTTGAAGAGAACCTAGCAGGAGTGTAACATGACATCACATGCTTTGTCTTCATGCAATACATGATGCTCCCTGCTTTATCTTCATGAAATACAGGCTTTATTGGAGAGGATCAGATTAGCTACAACAACTGATGTTATTGATAATTAAGATACATCTGGAAATCCAAGTGTTTTAAGAGACTCCATCTGATGAGCTGTGAAGCCTATCTTCGACTATGAATTTTTTATTTTTTACAGCTGAGTGCTTGTTTCCATTTCTAGGACATAATTCAACATGGGACTAATGAATTATGTAAAACCAGTCTGCTGGTGTGTTCTGGAGAGTGGGACAGAGTGGCTGAGGGCAGGTGCACTCGTTGTTATCCTTGAGGTACTTTGGATGGAGAGTGGCTGCACATCCCTGTTTTGTTTTGCTTTCCAGATCTCAGACAGACAATGAAGGGAACGTAACAGCCGAGGCCAGCACAGGAGGGGTCAGCATGGATTCTGCTCTTTATGTCAAAACTGCCCAGCCTGCCCTCGAGGACCTCTCAGGTAAGTCTTGCAGCATGACCCATTACTGACTGTGGTCTGGTTAAACATGAATGGGCTAGAGCAAGTTGATTTATTCCTACTGCTTTCATTCTTAATAACTCTATTTCTGTCAGCTCTTCAGCAGTGAACTGGGTGTCAATACTTTGAACTCTAGATGCTTAAGTTCAGCACAGGTGTGCTCCCCAAATTTCTTGAAATCACCAGGAATTCTGCCTGCTTAATGAGATGTGCAGCATTTATTAGGCTTAAACTACTATAAGGATCCTAAGCATTCTCAAGCATTTCATATGCATTGTCTGGTTTTAAAAACTTCATTTCAGAGCTTATAGAACAGACTGTGTTCATTTCCTTGATGTTTTGATTTGGAGGAATCTTACTATCACTCATATGAATCTGATGAATTTGAGAAACAACCTTTGCACCAATAGGGCACCAAAATCCAACTGCCCAGCATACAGAAGCTGAAGCAGGTTGTGGCTAGAATATGAGTAGTCTAAATTAGAAAGTACCTGGTATATGTATCTAGAATTCCTGCTACTGTAAGTATATGCTAGTTAGAAAAATAAATTAAGCTTACCGATATAACAAAGTGATTTTCAGCAACCATATTTGGTTAGAATATACTAGATTCTACTAATGTGGTCTAAAATGTATTTTTAAAGTCACAGTCTGATCTCCTATGCCCATTTCAGCAATATCTATGACTTTGCTTACTGTGTGCTATTGCAGGATATCTCATCTGTAGAATCTCTCAGGTTTTTTTTTTTTTTCCATCTACTTAGTCTTGGTGTCCCCCAGTTTAATGTGGGGTTTGAAACTGAATGCCCTCCTTGGAAAAGTGATGTGGCTGAAAGTTTCACAATGAGATTCATTTCATGCTGCATTGCAAATTCTATCAATACTACCTGTGTGCTGATGGCAAAGGTGAGAGGCAGAGCCACTGGAGAGGAAAAGGGCTGCAGGAATGCCTAAGTGAACCTACCTGTGTGTACGATTTACACATAGGTGGATTAAGTACGTAAAAAGCACAAGGGGTAAAATCCCTGAGAACGTTTTTGGGTTCATATTTAAATATGAGAGTTGCAAGTAAGAAATGCAGTGTCCAGCTGCTGAAACTTTTTCAGCATTACCTCTTAATCATCATATTGGCTGGGCTGGATGTATTTCAGCCTGCAAACTGAGAAGTGTTTCTAGATCACAAAAGATACTCAGTCTCTAATGACAGATGTTTTGTAAGTACAAACTATTACTCAACTAGAATATGTAAGTTTTGGGATCCAGAGGCAGAAGACAGCTGAAAAACTCAAACAAGGGAGATGCAAACCTCAGCTGTGCACAGCCAGACCAGACAGCAGCATCCATGGAGGGGCCTTGGGGGAAACAAAGCAAACTAAACAAAACAGTCCCTCAGCACAAATGCATTATAAGAAATAAGGCACAGATATCTTCTCTCCCTGCATAGCAGCTATTGATGCTGTTGATTTAAAAGCACATATAAAACAGAAGAGAGCATAAGTAGAGAAAAATGGAAGCAGAATTGTTTAAGGATGCTGCCTGCTCATAAGGAGCTAAGTGATTTCAGAATTGAACTCTAGGGGCCAACTGTCCAATATCTGTCTCTAAAGTATACTTTCAATTTAAGCAGTGGAATGTCATTTAAGTGAAAATTTGGTATCAATTTAGGCATAAGAGTGATCTCAGTAGAAATTGCTTTAGTTTGTCTCCTGTGTGTTTTCCTAAGAAGTTACCTACCATTTGCCTTCACATATGTGAGAGAAATGATCTGTAAAAGAGCGCTGTGACATTTGTTAAGCTCAAGGCCTATAAATATTTTATGGTTTTTACTACAAAAATTTGTAGATCCATGAGTATAGAAAATGTTTTCTGTCCCAGAGACCCACTGGCTAAAGTAATCAGTCTTGTTAGGTGGATGTTTTCAGTCCAGCCAGACCATAATTGTTTGACCCTCTGGCTTAAGTGAATTGTAACTCAAGGAGGTGGTTTCCCAGAGAGTAGAGACTAAATGAAATGAAAGATTAAATGAAAAATGCCCACATGGGCACTAAGCACTTTGGTGAGTAGTTTGTAGCACTGCTGCTTTGCAGGCAAGAGTGTGTGAGTGGGTTTTTCTGTGCCACCAACGTGACATCTTTTAGAAGCATGAAATTTAAAGCAGAGAATGTAGAAAGTTCCAACAACAGCTTTTTTTATCTGGTTCTTCACATTTCTATGTGTGTAATATATAGATATCCATCTAAACTAGCAATTGTGAGGGTGCCCAGCATCCTAACAACTCAAAAATGCATCACATGTACAGAGAAGGCTGATACAAAATGTGAAAAGTTTTACATTTACTGTAGTATTTTCTTTAGCCATGAGTTGTAAACCCTTTAGAATGAAATAATTTCCTTCTGTGCCCAACAGAAGCTTTGTGACAGTTTTTTGGAGGTTTACTGTTCCAGCTTTCAGCTTACAAAGAATAGGCTGGCACTGCTAGAAATTCACTTCTCTTTAGCCTCTTAGAGGATTTAACTCTATAAAGCTCAGCTGAGGTAGTGACCAAAGCATTTCTGAATTGACAGCTGAGAGCACGTAAATAAATTATGCTGAAGCACTAATTAAATTATTAATTTGATAAAATGAAATTATGCTGAAACAGTAGGAAGACTTTATTTTTTGTGTACATAAACTCTACTTTTAAGGAGCAGGACATGAGTGTGTTTTAGAACAAAGTATTTCAAGAACAGGATTTCTAAATGCCGTGAAAACTAAGTCATCCCCCAACTTTGTGTCATGTAGCACATTTTAGGAACAGTAACTGTGTTATGTTGACCAGCAAAACCTTTTGTTCTTTTACCTGAAAAATCACTCAGCATGGAGCAGCCACCCAGTCAGCACAGTTTAGTTTGTGGAAAGCTGTTACTGTAGGACAAAGAAGATCTGGTGAAAACACAGCATTGGAGAAATTGCCTGTGTCAGGTTAATGTTAATTGCATCAATATATGAGATGGAAAGGGTGGTATTGATGGAGTGTGTATTCTAATGAGGTTGAAAGTTAACCAGAATTTAAACTGGGTCAGCAACATCTCAAAGGCAGCAATGAGGGTAACCCTGCAGGGCTCATTTCAGTCACGATGTGATGACGGCAGGTGCCTGCTGAGGGCAATGGAATCTCAGTCAAACCAGCTTAGAAAGTCAGAAAAAGTGCATTTGAGTCAGGCATGGCCAGCAGCTCAGTTCTGTGCTGTTCCCTGCCTGCTCCTTACTCATGGCTTCCTTTGCCTGCAGGAGAGGATCCAGAGACGCGGCGGCTGCGGACGGTGAAGAACATCGCTGACCTGCGGCAGAACCTGGAGGAAACCATGTCCAGCTTGCGGGGAACCCAGGTCACCCACAGGTAGGGGCACCTCTGGGCTCCCAACAAAATGGAAAATGGAGTCAGCATCCCTGGGTGTGTTTAAAAAGAGACTGGATGTGGCACTGGGTGCCAGGCTTTAGTCGAGGTGTTAGGACATGGGTTGGACTTGATCTTGGAGGTCTCTTCCATTCCAGTGATTCTGTGAATTCTGCTCCTACTTTACGTCTCTTACACCTGGGCTGCATCCTTAGAAAAATTATTAACACTGACAGTGAGAGATACTGATCTTGTAATTTTTGTCTTTAATGCACAGAATTTGAATAATGTTTGCTAGTTACTGAGATGTATGAAGAGGAATTGAAGTGATGGGATGGGGTGTGTATTGACTCAAAGGTCAAGAATAATCACTTCTTGTTAAATGTGTGAGGTGATGTTTGAATATAAGTTACAGTTTAAAATGTTTCTTTTTACTGTTGAGTAACTTCAGTGCATTACACCTCTCTCCCCGCTATGTGTAATATTTTGTTTAAATAAGAGGTGAACTGTGCTTGACCCATATTATCAAGTGCATAACTTAAATTCCTGACCAAACTTTAGGCAAACTAACAATATTAGAAGAATTTGTCATCCCCTGAATGTAACTGCTTTTTATTTTTGTAAAGCAGCATTTGGAAATCTTCAGCAATATTTAAAATATGCTGAAAATAAACAAAGATTGCTATTACATTTAAACATTATGTGAGTTAGATCTCTGCAGTGTTGAACAGGACATTTTGGAGAATAAGCTTTGTTTTTTTTAT
Organism: Agelaius phoeniceus; assembly: GCF_051311805.1. Taxonomy (NCBI): domain Eukaryota; kingdom Metazoa; phylum Chordata; class Aves; order Passeriformes; family Icteridae; genus Agelaius; species Agelaius phoeniceus. Next base: position 2,894,269 of record NC_135270.1, read on the forward strand.
GTTTGGCCCATGATGAGGTCGGGGTCCTACCTAATGCTTGGTGCCTTATGTACCCCAGCCCTACATGAGTTTATTGGGGGAACACTTTGTGTTTTGTCCTTGTGTCTGAAACTGAAGCAGAGCTTGCAAAGATGAACTCCCAAAGCTGTTTTTTTTTTTTGCAAATGTCAATAATGTGACAGCTCTCCATGGTTTAATTGCTTTAACCAGAGAATACAGAGGTTTTTTGCTTATATGTAACATCGGGAATGGTACAATGCTGTTTATTTTGACTAATATCCACAATAAGTAAAAAAAAGTGGCACTTAGTTGAGCAGGAAAGGAAAAGAGGTGCTCGTGTGGGTAAGAGAAGTTGCAGCTATGGATTAGCCTCAAATAAATTCACTACAATTCAGTTATGAGTATTTAGGGTGTAGTCTTGCAATCTGTACACATCACCTGAAAACTCATGGTGTAGTCCCATTTTTAGGGTTTCATATATAAATATTAACAATATTTAAAAATATATATATAACTCATGAATATATGAGTCATTTATTGTTTTTTCTGGTTTTGGTTTGAACATCTTCAAAGCAGTTCATATTTCACTATTGATTTGTTATTATACAAAATATATCCTGAAGAAAAAAAATTGGACCTTTCTTCTTACTTTTTTCATTTGCTCCTCTTCATCTTGAAGAAATAGCTTCCATTTGGTGCTGGACACATCTCCAGAGTTAAAATTATCATGAATGCAGACAATAAAAGGAAATATATCAGAAAAATAGAACTTCAGCAGGTTTTCCTTTAGCAGCTTATTGGTCTCTTGCCTGGACTGGCAAAACCATAGTGTAATGAAGTTGTGTGCTTGAAGATGAGAAAGTTACACTTTGAAACCGTGGATAATCCATTAAAAAGTCCTGCTTAAGTCTTTTGACATGTATGTGTCAGAGCACCTGGTTGCCTGGGTGCAAGAGTCTCTTTAGGATCATTGGGGAGAGACCTGAAAAGTGAAAAGAAAGGATCTCCCCCAGTGCTGCAGCAGTCAATTTTTGGTGCTGTTACATACAGCCAGTAACTTGGTGAGTGTTCAGGGCCTTGGAAGCACCTGAAATCTCACACAGCATTCCATGTAAGAGCCACATTTGATCCAGTGCATCTGAGGCCTTGGGGTTGCTACCTGGAACAAACACTTGACAAGATTAAGGGAAAAAAGTGGGTATTTATTAAAGGCCTTCAAACCCCTTGGGCAGTCAGAAGCCTTCCAGAGGCTACACCCAAGATGGACGATGGCCACGAGTTTTTCAGACAGTGATAAGTTTGGTCCATTTACATATTGGCAGATAATTCTCCAATTGCAGCTTCAGGTAATGAAGTCATATTCCCCCAGTTTGCTCCCCTCAATTCACCTTTGTTTATACTTTTCGGGGCCTGAGGCAGTGAGGTGTCTTTGAATTTTGGGTCTAGAAGGATCTTTTTGTCTACCAGAGAGACACCTTTGGCTAGCTGGATGCTGCAGCTGGGCGCTTGGAGGCAAGTCCAGGCATGCAGGAGCTCAGGTTTACCTCAGGGGAGAAGCCTAAAGGTGATGGTGAAGGAAAGGAGTTGGTTCTGCTGGAGGGTTTGGGTCCAGAGCTTTGTTCCTGGCCCACAGGCCTCTGAATCCTGTAACAGCTCTAAGAGAACCTCTCAAACCGAACCGTGTGGTTGCTGTTCCTTTGAACCCCGGGGAGAGGGGGAGGGAAGGGGTAGGGATCCCACCAACCAGGTAAGAGAGTGGAAGTCTCAAGGGACAAATGACACCTGAATGGCCCAATGTCCCCCAGGGGTGGACGGCATCTCTTGAACTCTGCCAATCACTGACAGCACTCAGCAGGGGCCAAGGGAGGGGGAGGGAGAGGTGATTGGCACACCTGGGCAAGTCTACAGGGAGAAACCTGAGGTATCTGAGACAAACCATGACATCACACCGCAACATCTCCCCCTTGTTTTGTTTAAAATGAAGAGCACTGAGTTTGGGGCACAGAATGCTTGCCGAACCACAGTTGGTAAATTGGTTCCTCCTTTTCAGGAGGGTCGGTGTTTTGCACTGAGGCATCCATGTCACCCATTGGAGCACTAAGGGCTTCCAAATGGTAGACTTGAGGAGGGGAAGATGAGCTTGAAGTTAGCTTGTAAACCATGTGCTTGATTAGTCCAAAAACAATGCTAACAACTACAATACCAATAACTAGAATAAACAATACTAAAATTAGACCAAAATGTGAAGTCAGCCAGCTAACTTTATATGGAGTTTAGAGTTATGTGCTAAAGCAGTACAGGATTGGAAACCTATAAAAGCTAAGGGGTTTTATCCACGTCTCTCCCTTCAAGCACCTTGGAGACCACGTTTGACACCAACGTCACCACCGAGATCAGTGGCCGCAGCATCCTCAGCCTGACGGGGCGGCCGACGCCGCTGTCCTGGCGGCTGGGCCAGTCCAGCCCGCGGCTGCAGGCGGGCGACGCGCCGTCCACGGGCAGCGGCTACGCACCCTCCCCAGGCAGCGCCTACCTGCCCTCCCCGGGCAGCGCCTACCCGCCGCGGGGCAGCGCCGGCCGCTTCGTCAGCGCCGAGCCGGGCGCCGCGCGCTACCTGTACCCGGCGCCGCTGCGGCGGCAGCTGGCCACGCGCGGCAGCGGCCTCTGCCACGTGGACATCGCCGACAAGGCCGGCGACGACATCGACCTCGAGGGCATCGCCATGGACGCCACCGGCTACATGAGCGACGGCGACGTGCTGGGCAAGAACATCAGGGCTGACGACATCACCAGCGGGTGAGTTCGAACTTCTCGTGACTCTTTGTCGCTGTTGTGTGCTCCGAAAAATCCCTTCGCCGGCGTTTCTTCTCCTGGGAAAATGAGAAGCCTCAGAGAAAATATTATCTCATAATATCAACGAAATGAGATAATATATATATAATATAATATTAAAATTTGCTTAATATTATATATTAATATAATCTCCTTTGCTTAATATTACAAAATAATATTATCTATTATATCTATAGATATATAATAGATATATCTATATGTACTATATAACATTATCTATAAAATTTGCTTAATATTATATTGTTGTATTGCCAAGGATTACTGCATTATGTAATAATATTATCTCATTTGCTTCTCCCGGGAAGATGAGAAGCCTTAAAGAAAATATTATCTCATAATATGTTTTATCATATTATCTAATTTGCTTAACATTATATAATAATATTATCTATTATATCTATAGATGTATAATAGATGTATCTATATCTATCATATTATAATATCTCATTTGGTTAATAGTATATAATATTAAAATTTGCTTAATATAATATAACAATATTATCTATTAGATCTATAGATATATAATAGATAGATCTATATTATATAATCATATTATCTATAAAATTTGCTTAATATTACATGTTATCTAATTTTCTTAACATTGTATAATATCATCTATTAGATCTATAGATATATAATAGATGTATCTATATCTATTATATTATCTCATTTACTTAATATTATATAATATCTATTATATCTATAGATAGAATTAATATATCTATAGATATTATATAATAGTATTATCTGTAAAATTTGCTTAATATTATATGATAATTTTATCTCATTTGCATCTCCTGGGAAGATGAGACACCTTAGGGAAAATATTATCTCATAATATACGATAATATTATTTCATTTGGTTAATATTATATAATACTAAAATTTGCTTAATATTATATAATAATATTCTCTCATTTGCTTCTTCTGTGTTTGCTGCTTTGAATGTGGTCTGGAGATCGTTTACCAACAGGTGCATGTTTGATTGGTTCCATGTGAATTGTTTTTACTCAATGACCAATCACCATCAGCTTTGTCGGGTCTCTGAGGAGTCAGTCATGAGTTTTTCATTATCATTCTTGTTAAGCCTTCTGTCTGTATCCTTCTCTCTTTCTTTAGTATAGTTTTAGTACAGATTTCTTTAATAGAAGTACATAAAATTAATCAGCCTTCTGAGAACATGGAGTCAGATTCTCATCTCTCACCTTGTCCTGGGGATCTCAGCAAACTCAACAACTCTTCCATTCTGTTTATAGCCCTGTATTTCCGTGATTATTTCAAGAAATGAAAGCCAACACCAAAGATGTTCTACTAGTTTTAACAGGTCTTTGGAAAGACAACCCGTTAGCACAGAGGGGTTTGAACAAAATTCAAGTTTTTAAGCCCATATTAAGAAAGTATTCCTAGATGTGAAGATATTCAGGCATGTGATTAAACGTTTTCCAGAGTCAAGACTCACAGAGGTTGCAACATTGATTCGTGCCCACGAGATGGAGGGAGTGAGGCACGTTTTGTACTTAGCTGAACTCTTTTGCTGCCTCAACTCTGACAGGCTATTTTGCTGGAAGGAAATGAGTTTGCATCTCGGTGCTGGGTAAAATGGTAGCAAAGCAAGAAAACATTTAAAGAACAAGTCAGTGTGCAGAAATATGAAGTGACAGACAATTATCAACAAGGTTTTACATCAATATTTTATCTCTGCCTTGAGTGGAAAAAGCATTTGTTCTTTGCTCCAGAGTCAGTTTTCAATTAGTCTATTTGCAGTTCCTACTATAAAAGTAATTTTTTCTTAGCTCAAGTACATTAGCATTGGACTGATGTTAAAAATTATCTTTGGGATTTAAATGGTTTGGTGTTTTGTTTGTTTTTTCTTGTTTGGTTTGGTGGGGTTTTTTTGTTTGTTTCTTTGTTTCTGTGGGGTTTGTTTTTGGGTTGGTTTGTTTGTTTGTTTGTTGGTTTGGTTTAGGTTTTTTTTGGTGCTGCTGGTTTTTTTTGGTCTGACCATCTTGCATCTTTTGCTTTTTTGTAATTTGTTTTTATTAGTGACATTTCTAGTGCTGTTTGCTTTTTTAAAAGACATAATGTCACTTACTGGAATCCAGCTGCTGCTTTGTGATTAACTTAACCAGTTCAGTTACACCATCTGGAAGCCTCCATTAATTCTGCCTGTTATGAATATTTGGATATTTTCACACTTTTTGAGAAGTCCAACACCTTCTTTATATGCTTCATTAGGGAAGCATATAGTAAAGTAGCTGATGCAAAAATCAGTGTGAAATTCTGTTTCAGATAAAACACCAGTAGCTCTTGCTGCATTAATAATGCATCAAATCTCTAAAGCACCTTGTGTGTTTTCTCATATACATCAACTTACACCTGGATTTTGTAATGTTTTTTGTAGGAACAGTTACTGCTTTTCCTCTGGACTATGAATTCTATTTAAATTTGTGGCTGTAGTTTTGGTCTGGAAGCGAGGAAAGCACATTCTAAGTAGCACTGTGGTTTCCATAAAACACCTTGAGTGGTAGTTGAGAATTATCCCTGGCAGAACTGTGTCAGCTCAGACTTCTGCTGCTCAGAGAGGAGCCCTACTCTTTGCAGACCTTTACTTAGTGTATAAAATTCAGATTCCAGGTTGAGGAAAAGGAAAGAAATCGAAAAGCTGTCAAATTTATGAATGATTTAGGCAGAGAAATCTGTACCTTTGCTCATCTCTGTGTATCATTTCCTTTTCTATGTCTGGTCATCCTGCAGGGTAAATATTGGGAGTCTCCATAGTCTGAAAGTACAAGAGTGGTGTTCAGATTCTGGGCAAGAAAATGCTTTTGCCAGTTGGTACCTCTGTCACCAAAACAGTGAGTTATATACCCAGAATGATTAACATAGCCCAAGAGTCATACACTCTGCCCTACCTCACTCCTGGCCTTCAGTGCTGGGGTATCTTTAACTGAGTATCTGACTCTTTTTCCCCACTAGTTTTTAAAGGAGTGAGATACTTTTCACTTTTTACTCATGTAGTATCTACATACTGATAAGTGAGATCTCAATTTAAGGTTCTTAGGACAAGAAGTGCGTACAAGTAAGTTTTTCTTTTCCACATCTTTTGCCTTTAGCTACAGGAGTCTGTTTTGCTAAATAGTGTGAGTTGATTTGTCAATTCATATAGCACTGTTGGAGTCATTGACTAATTTCCAATTGGTATTGTAGGTAAATCCATTGTTGGAAAGATGCAGCTCCATTTCCAGGTTGTAGACAGGGTTTGGAGATGGGCAGTTTGGGGTTCCTTACTTGCTGCACTCGTGGGCATTTGGAGGAAGCCTTGCTGCAAGCAGCCCCACAAGCCTGGGGTTGCAGTCTGTGGAGGGTAATCATGTGAGAAGGGAATATTGCAGTTTTAAATTGCAATAACAGCATTCCAATATTAATGGAGAAGAATAAAAAACAAGGTTGTTACCTTTGGTGACCCCTAATGACACTGGGTTGCCATCTCTAGCGTGAGCAGATGTTTGGTAGCCTCTTCTGTAAGTTATGTTCCCCAATGTGTGTTTAATTCAAATAGTAAGAAAAAATAGGATGGCGTTGTGTTTTTGTGGGAGAGGAGTAATAAACTGCTTAGAAATCAGAGAGGTTGCTTGTAGGGAAAGTATCCGTGTGACTTGCTGCAGAGCAAATCACCAAGATCAATGGTAGGGCAAACAGGCTCAACATTTCCAGAAGCCCAGCTACACTCTGTGCAGAGCAGCACAAGAGGGTATTTAGAGCATGAATAGCTCTTTATTAGCTGCTATGTGTTTCACTTTGTCATTTTTCAGAGTTGCTACAATCCCGGAGTCTGAAAACCTTGGATCTGTGTTTTCATTGGCAAACTGATAGGGAAGGAAGCCAAAATATTTGTTACAGCCAAAATAAATCCAATAGCCAAGAAAAACTAGTTTAGCCCTGTGATCCTGGTGCTTTCTCTGAAATTTACTGGGTCATGGGAAGCTTCATTTGGCCTCCCTTAATGAGTCTGCTCAAGCAGAGCTCTGGCAGACACCAAGATTGCTTTCTTAGGGTTAAGGAAGAGAATCTTTGCCAAAGGGACAGAGGACAGCTCTTAAACTAAGCAAGTCTCCAGGGGGTGGATCAAAGGTAAGGAGTTGCCTTTTTGCAGGGTCTAAAACATAACCCAGTGATGAAGCAACAGGAGCAGGATTTGTGTGAGCTGGGGAGCGAGCCTGCAGCCCGCTCCTTTTGGTGGCTGGCTAAGCTGGAGGCTCAGAGCCTCATTGGAAGGTGGCACCTCAGAGCCCAGAATTGCCTCCCCTCTCACCCCAAAGATTGTCCCAGGTGGAGGACATTAATTCTCATGGACTTTTTTGCATTTGTTCAGAAGGTTTTTGTCCACTTCAGTCTCCCTCTGGCTACTAACATACATATTCCTACCTTTTTTTTTTTGGTCTCCTTAGCCGCAGTTTTCTCTAATGAGATGTAGAGTTAATTTCCTTTATATCTCTTACTGGAATGCAGCAACAGGGCTGTTGATCCAAAAAAAGAGCCTTTTGTAATTATTTTCTTTTCATTTGATTAATGCTCTGTCCCTGTTTTCATCACCTGAAGTGTGCAGCTTTCTATGCAGAATTAACAGCATGGATATACTGATTAGTGCTGGTCACAAGTTTTCTCAGGAAATGGCTTTGGGTCTGCAAACACGCCTTTGCCAAAATAATTTTTTGCAGAAGCATGGCTGTTCCAGCTGTGTTCTAACAATGGCCAGGGCACTGTGCTAAAATTCTCCACCTCCTGTGGGTGCAGTGGTTATTGTTGGGGGATACATTTTACTATTTTATTAATCTTCCCATATTTGATGATTTGGTGGTGATATATTCCCATCCCACATCTGTTTCCATAACCTCTTAATGTGTTTGCATGCACAATCCTCATAGAGTTATGATTGCTTCTTGTTTATTCAAACCTTTATGCTCCCTGGAGATTGTTTTACAAGCACTGGGAGCAGTTGGATTTGGAACATGCATGAAGGATGCTAAAAGGGAGACCAGGCCACTTTGGGCTGGGGACTCAGACTCTGCCCCTGCTTCTGCTCAGGTCTCAAACTCATCCAGAAACACTGTGCCCTTCATGGACCACAACCATCATTGAAGAAGAGTTCTGAAGTAGGCTTACATTTAGGAGTTACATCTGTTGGGAGGCATAAAAGAGCTGAAGTTGAGGACTGATTTCACAGAATGTTCAAGTGTAGTTGGTATTTGTAGGATTCTTGCAGCTGTTCCGTGGTTTTGTCATATTTAAAAGTCAGACAGTGACGCATTTTCTTTAGATGTCAGGGTCACAGGTGGTATAACAGACCTCCCTTGGGCTGAGTTTTCACAGGAGGAGGAGGCCTCTGCAATTTGCTGCTAATGAGAGTTTGTTGTTGGTAACAGCAAGTGAGGGAAACCCTTTCCTTCTAAGCTGTCTGCAGCAGGAGTGGTTCCCGCTCCAGGTAACTTGTGGCTGGCTGGAAATCAGGGGTGCCTGATCTAATCTTGGTCTGAGTGAGAATTTGGGTGCCCTGTGCATTGGTTCAAGGTTCCTCTATCTCTAGGCTTTTCTGACCTATCTCTTTCCATAGTTATTACCACTGTATTTTTTCTGTACACTTTGGGTTACTGTGTATTAGTCATTTACTGGACACTGCTCTTTAAATGATATGGTTTTAGTGATAAGCTTTCCTCTAAATGCAGTGGATGAGTGAAACTGCATTCCTTTTATGGCTCTAGCACTTCAACATGTCTAAGACTCATTAGGAGGTTTATGTTATTTTTCTTCTGTGTTTGAGCAGAGTGTTTATTTGAACTGCCTTTCATCTTGCTAGGGCTGGCTATTGCTACATTGTGATCTTTTCAACATTGCAGAATTGTATCTGTATATGGTAAAAGGATAATTAACAGCAATAATGAAGGGGTCAGGCAAGCAAACTCAAAAGTTTGACTTTCATGAAAAGGAATAAGGAAACATTAACTTCTGACTTTATAGCAAACAAGGTTGCAACTGAGTTTAGATTTAAAGTCAGAGATTACCTGGTGCTGTAAAAATGAAAAGAAAAAAATTCTGGCAGATGTTTAAATAAAGATAGTATTCTTATTCCAAGAACTATACTTGCAGTTCTTTTCAGGCGATAGGAGTATGATATTGCACAAGCATATTCAATTTTTTTACTTTTCTATAGTGTTTTAAGTATTCTTAAATATTGCACTCATTTCAGGAATAGTTCTTGTGTCAGCTTCATCAATAGGACAGCGTTTATCATTTATCTGAAGTGATATTTCAGATCACACACTCTCACAGAACCTTTCTTGCAGCATGATTCAGCATAGGAAGACAACATAGTTATATGAGTTATAACCTTATACATCAGCTTTTTTTTTCCCCAGTATATATTTGGTCATATGTAGTGTTAATCAAGAGAGTGAATGCAATAGCTGTGGTTTTTTATTTTTGTTTACTTCTACACACTGACCTACTGTTAACAATTACCAAAATACCATTCAATAGCAGTTATCCCGTTTTGGGCTTTCTTCTGTAAGAAACACCTCAGCAGTGTTTGAACTGCTGCATCAGTGCCAGCAGGTTGTTGTAATTTGAGTGAAGGGACAGCTTCTAAGGGACAAAATAAGGTCCCAGTCCGGGGCTAGCCAGTAGAGGGGGATGCAGTCATTCACACTGTGTTGATGTGGATGACTGCAGGGAAAGAGTGGGCAGGAGGGAGTAATCCAAAATCTCTGTGGAGTTACTCTTGCTCTGCTGTTGACACTACTGAGAACCTCTAGAGAAGCTGCACCCCCTCCTTAAATCCTGTTTGGTCACTGGTCTTTCCTCTCCTGAATTGAAGAGGGTGGTGAAAAATGGATCACTTATTCTATAGCTTAGTTCTGTGATTTTCAATTGAAATGGACTCTGAGAAAGAATTTGGGCATTGAAATTAAAATTGGCACGGGCAAAGCCCCATTGAACAACTGCCTGGTTCTGGTGGGCCTTCAGCTGCTTGGTGGGTGTGAGTTTCCACCTGTGTTTCCCTGGGGTGCAGAGTGGCATTTGCACACCTGAAAGGATTTGACCTCTTGTCTTGTTTTCCAGTCTTACTCCAGCCCAGTCTGTCTGGGCTGATTAGATTTTAAAAGGAGTTTTAAAAGCCGTGGTGGAGCAGGCCTCCTCCTTGAGGTGAAGGTGAATTTGTGGTGAAGGTGCCCTTGGCTGACAGATGGAGTGAGTGTTGGAAAGAGGATCATGCACTGGAGAGACTCTCCTCTGGAGCAGGAATGGCTGCAGCCATATGAGAGACACTTCCTTGCAGTCCAATATTGACAGCTTCTCTTTGACTATGGATATCTAAGACTGCTCATTCCACACAAAACTGGTTTCTTCAAAAGCTCTGTCAGAAGCTGTTGTTCTGACAGAGGATGGATGTGGAGGAGCAGCAGCCACCCAACTCCCTCATAGGCTGCACTGTCCTTGGAATTCCTTGCCTGCAGACTGCATGAAGCTAAGAAGACATAGGAAAAAAAAATAGCCTTGGACAGTGGTGCCCAAAAATTGTTATTTGATGGCTGCTGAAGGACATATGTGCCAGGCAGCTTTAATATAACTCCAGACAGAAGAGTATTGATTTCAGAGAAGCCACTTATTTCTGCAGATTCTCTTTTTTTTTTTTCTTCATGGAAAAAGCTCTGAGCATTAAGTAGGTAATGAGATGAACTTGTTTTGCTTCTAGACTGAATAAGCAGCACCAAATCACCATCAGTGATTTACACGTGAGAGGTTTCTCTAAATAAACTATGAAACTAATATATACTGATTAAGTTTTGCATATTCTCATTTTTCCTGTCTTACCTGTTGGTGGAACAGGTATCTCCTCCTTTCCAGCAGTGATTAGGATTTTTGAGTCTGCAGGTAATTTGTTCAGGTCCTCCTTATGTTTGGGTTAAGCATCTGCAAAACAATTCATATTTCATTCATTAGTTTGTTAATTATAAATAGTTACTGATTATGGATAAAAGTCTATTAATTTCTAAACTATAGGCTACCTTAAATATAAATTCCATTTTATTAAATGAGCAATAGGTTTGCCTTTCTATGAATCTGAAATGTAATATTAGGGTCTAATATTAGAGATTAAGGCATTGTATTGGAGTCCCTACCTGCAAGTTCAGGACCTAATCCTGTTCTTGAATGTTCTTGTTGAAATTCACAGGGATCAATAATGGAATTTAAACCAACCACAGGCTTGTAGACAGTGTCTGTGTCCAACCCTTTGGCTAGAGAGATCAAGTACTTACCAAGTACTGACTCAAGTCAGGCAAGAATAGTGATTGGAAAGACTTTGGGGGATATAAACATGGGAAAAGCCCATATGGTTTAATGCCGGTGTTACATGAAAAATACAGATCAAATTGATACTAAACTGAGAAATTTGCAGTTGTCACCATCCAGCTGCTGGGGTAGCATTTCTTTTTAAGTCAGATTTAGGGCATATAGTTGCAATAACAGGATGGTTGTGATCCCATCCAGCGTATTTCAGAAACAGCACTGGGGAACTCTCTGCTGTGGGTTTTTAGCACTGGCAAAGTCAGAGTTGTTCTTTGATACTCAAAGCTCATTAAGCCTCTTGATCTCGTTTAACTGACTGTAATGACGAGACAGATGAAGCCTAGCGAAAATGGAGATTTAAAGGAAAGCATTAGGGATAACAGTGTTACTGCTACATCAATAAGAGAACATTTCCTCCTGTCAAAGCCAATGTTGATGTATGAAATAATTCCCTCAAGCTTTTTGTTTCCTAAAGTTTCAAGCTCTTGGATTGCTGGGCAAGTTCTCTGCCCAGGAGACAGCTGGGCAGCTTTTTCCACACCAGCCTGTAACCCAAAGCACCAAGATGAAGGCAAGAGCTCCTGAGCTGCCAGTCAGGTCCCATTTGAGGCATGTTGCTGTTCTCCTGCTTGTGGGATTGGGATTATGGAGCTGCAGGATCCAGAGCAGATCAGGGTAGGCTTGCCTGGTCTGTTATGTGTTGCTGATTTACCTGCTGCTCCTTCTCTTCCTAATCCTTAAATAAAGAATGCTTTTCCCTTGGCTGTTTGTTTTCAAACTTGGAAAATTCATATTCATGCATTAAGGAGCGAAATGAATATATATGAAGTGGTAGAGCTGTCTGACCATAAAAGTAAGTGTGCTGTTGGCTGGCTGCATCTGTCAGCAAGCAGGGAGTGCAGACAGGAGTCAAGTGATTCAGCCCACTGGATTTTGCTGATCCTTGGCATGACCCATTCCTGTTTCTTCAGTGTGCCTTTCAGGAAAGGGGAATAAATCACTTCAGCAGCAGAAATACCCTAAAAATACTATGCTTGGAAGGGCTTGTTATGGTACTCAAAATTTGAGAGGCACAGAAAGGGTGTATTTGGCTAAAGAAAAGAGAAGCTTAAAGGTCCAGGTTGTCCAAAGTAAATTACTTTATGCCTGTAATGCAGGGCAGGGAGCCACTTTCTAATAGGAAAAAAATGTCACCTAGAAAGTGGGCTAGAAGTACTAATTGTATGTTAGAAATGCATAATACTGCTCTTGTTTAACCTGAGTCTTTTCATATTGACAGAAATTTGGTTGGGTCTTTTTCCCTTGCTGATGAAGAGCGAAGCTATAGTGATGAGTATTTGTACATTAATTCCTGGAAAGATCAGAAACTCCTTTTAACCAATTTCATCACTGTTTCACTTTCCATTTATTAAATATTATTATATTGAGCTTCATTAAAGCAGTCATTCCTCCCTGGCTGTTGGTACCATTCATAAAGCAGCTGTGAGATTAAGTTTTTTGTACAATTACCTATCTCTATAAAACTCAGAGTCTGTATACTATACTTTTCCCTAGATAATATATTTAAACTTTTTCTTATTTTGGGGCAGGTAAAAGAATACTTTCAAGTCCTGTTTGTTTTTTCACTGAACGTGCTTGCAGAATTCTTAGCAGTCATGAAGCTAGCAAGGCTTTTAGTGTAAATTTTGTAATGGTTTTTAATATGAAAAGTTAGATAAATTACACTTAGGCCTAGTACAGTTGTTTGAACTGCAGTGTGTCATTGTAGAGGAGAGGCCAGTATTCTTGGGTTCCACATTGTGTGGATGTGATAGCACAATAAATTCCAATAACTCTGAATACTGTTACAGTTATATACAGGATAATATTTCCTTGGTCTTGTTTCCCATTGAGTAAAACATTGGAAGACTTCTTTTAGGAAAATGTGCCCTCATTATATTCTTCTTTCCCATAAAGCAAAAATCTGCAGCAATAATAATGTATGCATAAGGGCAAGATAGTTTCTTAAAGCCAAGCAGGCGAAGTTTGAAGGGATGGAGAGGAAGGAAATGAAAGCAATGGCTGGAGGTTTGTGGCACCAGGAGCTTTAAATCTCCTCTGTGCTAACCAATGGATAATTACACGGGTTTTTTTTTCATTTATTTTAAATGTGTTTTTCTCCACAGACTTCAGAGGCTAGTGCCTTTCCTTGTTCCTTCACCTTGCTGTTGCATGCAGGACTTCAGGCATCATTGGTTTGGGCATCTTTTCTGAATTAAACATTCCTGGGTAGAGGATATTGTGTGAAATAAAAATAAGATATAAAGCTTTCAAACTGTGATTACACAAGCCTGTTTCAAAATACAGAAGTGTATCCTGTGTTGTTCTGGCATGTAAGAAACTTGTCTTATTGGTATGGGGGTAAAAGTCATTGTTTCTGGCTGTGCTTTTTCACAGCCATGAACAATGGACTTGTTTAGGAAAGTGTCATGATCTAGTTGTCAGAGGTGCTAAAGCCATCCAGCTTCCATTGGCTCATGTGAGATTTATCAGTGCTTGAAACCAGTTCCAATTTGAGCTCCTGCAGTGTTACTCTAATCTTTTAGCTTGCTGGGCTTCTGTGTAGAAGATGAAATTCGCTGATTCTGGTGAAAAGGCATTGATTTCAGCATGGCTAACTCTTAAGAGTACTACATTAATTTCCACATGTTCTGAGTGATAGGTATGAAAAACAATCTATTTCAGCTGTAACAGATCTTTTTGTATCAAAGGACCAAGATGCCAAGAATCTGACAGCAAAGCCAGCAACTCCAGCACGTGCAAAGAGTTTTCATACAGAAACTTGTGCAGACAAGTAGCTGCAGTAAAGTAATTAGTGCATGTACATTAGATGTTTTTGCAAAATACTCTTTGCGTGTTTGTAGAACACTATGGTCTGAAGCCATTTTTCTCTTCTTCCCCCTTATTTTGGTAGCTTAAGGAAAAAACATATTTTTCCATGATAAAATATTTATAAACTGTCAAACACAGGTTAGAATGCCAAACCTGAGGCAAATTCTACCTGCTACAGTGCAACTCTTCCTTGTGCTTTTTACACTCTTTGTTTATGGGTTGGGAGAGTCCCCATGGATTTGCTGGATGGGGAATAGACTTGATGATCTTGGCAACCTCTTTGTTAGACTCTACAGAGACTCCTGGGTTGCTGCTGGGATGGCTCTGTACAGATTTATACACTAATAAATCAGCAGATTGGCCAAGGCTTCCCAACTGCTCACCATCCCATTTTTATAAATGTAGGAATCAAATTTGGGTTGGGTAAAGCACACGTGCACAGTGAGATCTTGCCAGCAGAGACACTGCTGCCTGCAGCTCGGAGCATCTCCTCTTTCCTGCTGTGGGTGAGGGTTGTCTCACTATCAGAGAGAAAGCTGTGTGCCTTCTTAAGCCAGAGGAAGGTGTCCTGAGTATCTGGACATTATTCTGCGGTCTGCTGTCGATTTACTAAGAGTGGCTAAGGGATTGAGGAGATGCAGTCCTGCCAGCTGCTGTCTCTGTGGGGTATGGTGCTTGTCCAGCAGCCTGCTGGAAACAGTGAGCCTAGTGCCGGGGTTGTTGGAGCTGTTTCAGTCTCAGGTGTGTGAAAATCCTCACAGTGTGTTCACCCAGCTGCCAGTGCTGCTCACCTACACCTGCATGAGCTGATGGTGGTAACACGGGGCTCGCTACGTGCCATCTCTGTGCAATTTAACATTAATTGTTCATTTGTCTAAACCAGAAGGTAAGAAATGTGCTGTCTTAGCAATTTCTGAGGCGCCGTAGGTACACCTGGCACTTACTAATGCCTAAGAAGGCTGAAAAAAACTTTTCATCCATGATGATGTCTGCAAGTTGTGGAATACTTTAGGTTTGTTGTTCATTGACAAAGTCTAGAGATTAAGTCAATGTGATTTTTGCGCATAACTTGTAGAAGTTTTGAAATTTTGATTGTGTTTTAGCCCATGCAGAAAAATTCAGGGCGTTACAAACCATGTATATTTTGGGCAAGAAGGGAACATTAATGATAGGACTCACAAATATTTAATTACTTCCATATAGGTATCCTTAATGAAAGTTAGGTTTTCTTTGTTGCTATCTTATTGCAGGGGTTGTTGTCTCCTTATTGCAAAAATTTCACACCTTCTTGGTGTTTTCTCATGGGCATCTCCTCAGAGCACTGACTCTTTCTTCTTCACAAAGCAGACAAGTGATTCCAGTTTCCTTTTCAACACCAACCCACTCTTTTATAGCACTCTTCTTCTCATTGGGTACAGCTGTCGCTTGTTCCTAATCTTTGATAATGGGCCCAGCTGCAACTCCTTAGGGGTAAGATTACTTTCTAGACTATCTTTATTTTCTTATATTCTATCCCCCTAAATTTCTTTAAGTATCCTTCATCACATTTACGTTGAAATTCAAGCCTTGGTGATGGGAGAGCGTGCAAAGTGAAATGGAGAACCCAACGGAGGAGAACTCTGACATAATCAAGAGTGAACGTTTTGCTTGTGTAACGTAAAAACGGGGAAACCACGACACCGGTGCTGTTATGACGTGTGGATTTGTGCTGTGATACTGAGCAGGGTGTTTTGTCCCCAGGTACCTGACGGACGGTGGGCTGGGGCTGTACACGCGGCGGCTGAACCGGCTGCCCGACGGCATGGCCACGGTGCGCGAGACGCTGCAGCGCGGCACCGCCCTCCGGCTCGGCGACGCCGACAGGTAGGGAGGGAGGGGGCGGCACAAACCCTCGGCGATCCGGCCCTCGGCACCCGGGTGGGAATTTCTCCGGGGCGTTGGAAAAGATGAAAGTTTGGCGAGAAAGTTTCACGGATATGTGTGCTTGGTAGAAAGCTCTCTGAATGTAGAGCCTGAGAACGGTGTTGTCGTTGCAGGGGTTCCATGCTGTTGTCTCCTTATCACAAAAGTTCCATGCCCTCTTGGTGTTTCTCGTGGGCAGCTCCTCAGAGCATTGACTCTTTGTTCTTCACCAAGTAGCTAACACACTCCAGTTCCCTTCTCACCCAGCCACCCCATTCTTTTATAGCACTCTTCTTCTCATTGGTTACAGCTGTGGCCTGTTAAAGTCAGGCCTGCTCCTAATCTTTGATAATTGGCCCAGCTGCAACTCCTTAGGGGTGAGATTACTTCCTACACTATCTTTATTTCCTTATATTCTATCCCCATACAGAACGGAATAGAGGTGGAAGCAGGTTTTGATATAGAAGAACAGCAGATGTCTAAATTGACAATTGTTGGACTGATGCAGTTCATTTGGGGGGAAGGCCAGCGGGTCCCTGGGGGCCCCCTAAGCTGTGTGTTCCCTGGTGACAGCAGGCAGGCAAGGAGACTCCACACAGCTTCTGAGGGTGCTCATTAGATGAGGATTTATTGGGGGTCCCACTCCCAGGAGCAGCCTGGCTTCTGAGGGAGAAGGGGGAGACAGGGAGAGCCAAGGGAAAAAGGGCCAGGAGATCCTCCCCCCACAGCTTAACAGGGACGTTCAAAGTGGGCACAGAATAAGACTTGGGCCAATGGGATTGCAGATCCATGATACTTCGGGGAGGATCACAGGCTTGGAACAAACCCTATGTTTTCAAGGGGTGAGACAGAGCAAACCATTTAACTAACATGTAACACCACAATTAAGAAAGCAAAGGCTAAGTTGAGTTGGAAGGAATCTCCTCTGTTTTATGACTAGAGTAAAGGATATGTTGGCCACTACCAAAAAAGATGTTTTTACCAAGCAGAAATAGGTCTTAGGAAAAGCAGAAAGATACCACAGACAAACAAACAAGCTGGTATGTCAAGCAGAAGAAAGGTCGAAGAATTTTCCACTGCAAGAAAACTGAAAAACTACTTTAAGCTTAAACTGTAACATACTAACTCATGTGATTGGATAATATTGACCATAATATGGTATTGATGGTGGTTATGATAGGCTGTAGGTAATAGCAAAGGTGTTGTAGATGATGCTGATTGGTTGTTATGTATTAAGATAGTCAGCAAAGAAATATAAATAATGCATTGTAACCAGAAGTAAAGGGTCTTCAGGCTTGCCTGTAGCTGGAGCTGACAGCTGTAGGCATGGCTCTGTCACCCACGGCCCTGGACTGCTGTACACAATAAACAGCATTTTGAAGAGCTGCCTGGGGTCCCACATCTCTCATCTCAGGCTCTTACACCCAAGTATTTTAGGTTTTGTGTTCATAGAGGTGTTGGGAGAAATGCTGGTTTTGTGTCTCCTGAGTGCTTTGCTGGAATCTCCCCAGTGTTTTTGTGGATGGGACACAGCACAAGAAAGTGTTGAACTCCTGTTTTAGTAGTGCTTGAAATAGAAATGACCAAGTTCTCTACTCATGTCCATTGATTCTCCTCCAGTTCCAGTGATTCAATGTGAACAGTGAAGGCCAAATGTCAAGAATTAGAGGACTGGAAATCCATAATTCATGGGAGTGCAGTCACAAAGGAACCCAGTGAAATATTCTATTAATGTTGATATAAATGGGTTAAATACTGTTGCTTTTAACAAGGTCAGCATATGGCTGCTTCTTCCCTTCCATAGCCTGATCAGTATTACTGCTGATGCAGTAAGTGACCTGTATCCTTTTTCTTCCATGAGGGGCCTCTAAGTATAAAAAATGACTTTTGAGGTGCATGCTCAAACCAATTTTTGAATTAAGAGGTTTTTTTCTTTTTGCTATCTCTAAGTCATTCCCAGGACATGACTGAGCTTGGTATTACTGATACTTTATTCACTGTGATGCATATATTACTAAGGAAACACAAGTGATGGAGAATCTAGCCTTGTTTTCTAAGCAAACTAAATCTAAATCTGCCAAGATTTAGAACTAAATCTGCTTTGGTGTCCTTGCGATATTAGCAAAGAGCAGGATGTCAAATGTAAACAAAAGAACTAAAACCTCTCAGAGAATCCCAGCTCAGTTTGAATTACAGGTCAACATATGCTTGCCAGTTGTAAAATATGCCTGGATTTTTCCAGGAGCTCATATCTCTTTCTGAAATTTGCAGCTTGAAACCCAACCAGCACTCACTGCTGTCCTATGGGTGAGGGTGTTGCCGCCTTGTGATGCAGCTGGAGAGGAATCAAGTGTCATCTTCTTCTGCTGCTGTGGCTTCTGAACCAATATTGCCACAGTAGCAAAAGCATCTGTTTAAAATTCAGCGTTTGTCTAAGATAAAGTATATTGTTGTTTAAGTAACAGCTTTTCTGGAGGGTCAGTGATAGGAACCAATTCCTGTCATTGGTTCCTTCCCTCATCCAATATTTTCTGTGCTTGCAACACTTCTTGTTTGCTGAGCTCCTTTCCTGAAGATGCCACACATCAGGCACCAATTAGGAACATTTGACAAGAGGGATTATTTGTGTTTAAATGTACTACACCTAGAATGGGGCTGAAGTGCAATCCCTAGGTTGTCATTTGTTTCAGCTTTGAAAACCATCCTTTCTGTTCGCTTGGAGGGGGACAGACTTTACACACAATGAACACTCTGCGTGGCAGAAAAATTACCCTTGGTCCCAGAGCTAGTAATACTATGATGTGTTGCTTTGATTATTTAGTCTTTTCCATTTAGAATACAATACCTTATGCAGGAGATGAGGGGTTTCTGACAGTAGGGCAATGATTTAAAAAGAGCTCCTCTTTGCTTGCTGGGTGACCATGATGTGCAGTTTAAACAAAAAATTAATCTTAGTTCAAGGTGTTTTCTGGGGTGAAAGTGGGCCTCAGGAAAAGGAGTTGAATAAAACTGTGCATAATTGTTTTCTTCATTCTGTGAGGCAGTGAGCAGAGGTGCTGAGTTGCTTTATTGGTACATGCAGAAAACATATTAAGATTCAATTTAACTTGTTCAAAGCAGATGTTAATTGAATGCATGGGAGAACAAGTGTGAAAGACTGTGAACCTGTGAGCATGAGGTTAATCATTAAAAAGTTATCAGAAGAATTTTTGCAATATGCTAGCAACTTCAGTTTCTTATGCTATTAGTTGCAGAAGTTTAGTTGTGAGGCTTTTACTCATTGGCTCTGGTAAGGTAAAGCACAGACCTTACATTTTCCCCTGCAGCAGGGAAATCCAGACAAGGGCATTGAATTTAATGCTTGATTGCAAGGTTAATGGAATCATTGCACAACACAGCTGAGCTTACTTTCTGGCTTCAAGAGAATTTCAGTTTGCCTAGAACAAAGGCATTTTAAATTTAAAAAGGCATTAAAATACCTTTTTATTTAGTTTGTGATTGTTTTTTAAATTTAGTTTGGGATTATTTTTTCAAGGTTGGAAATAAATATCCTATTGTTTTGTCAATTCTGTATATATGGACATGACGTGTGCCATCTGGTTATTTAAGTTGATTTCACATTGTCAGACACAGCTGCTCCATCTGAGACTAAATCTGGCCCTTGCCTTCATATATATAGCTTGAGTTTGTAATATGTGTAGGTAAATTAGATCTGAATTAATCTTTCTGTAGTTGCTTACCTGTGTAAGCTGTTATTTAGAGGAGGTTATTCAGACCTGATTTATCACAAACCTGTGGCTGGGACAGGAGAGTCTGATGTGAGCTTGTCAAGAGTAACTTTAATGCTATGAGCGAAGTGTCTATATGACCTTTCAAAAATCATCACCGATGAAGTGCTTCAAAACCCACTGCTGAGCATGATTAACTTTGGCTGCTTCCCTTTTACAGTTCCATTTGAGGGTGCATGCATTACCTGGCTCTGCATAAAGCCATAGAAGGCTTTTTCCAGCTCCTGATTGTAATGTCTTGTCAGGAGTGGATTGTGTTGTCTTGGTGCTTCCAGCAGCTACAGCATTGATGGACTGTAGGTAAAACAGTAAAAACAGTGCTGAGCTTGCTCTTCAAAAGTGTGTCTGTATCCTGATCACATCTGATGAATGCAGCTTGGTTAAAAACAAGCCCACATTCAGATTAACTCCTAGGCAGATTTGTGACTGAAGCTGCTTCCTGGCAGTCAGCATTTTAGAAGTATTTCCTGCTTTTGGAAAGATCTTTGAGTAATCCCAGGGGAGACTGTGGACCCTGGACAGGAGGTGGACAGGAAAGAAGAATTGGAAGTGGAGCAGAAACCAAGCAGAAAGCCAGAGGACATTCCATGCAGAGCACTCATACTTTGCTATTAATAAGAATGTCATTAAGTGCAGTACAAATGGTAAAAATTATGGCTTTCAAAAATAGCTGAAGAATAGTATTTTGCTGCTATTTTGCATTTTATAAAAACAGATTAAAATTATTCATGTGTCTTGACTCAGGTAATAGCCAGTATTTCACATTTGTGGAGTAAACTCCTGTGTCTGGCACGTGTTTAAATTCACTAATTGCAATTTAATTTCTTGAATCCTGCTACAGTGATGAGATTACTAAAAGATGGGCTAGTTCTTGGTGGTGGAGGGAGATTGTTGGATTGCCTTCACAACCAAGGGGATTTGGATCACACTTCAGAAGGGCTGAAAAGCAAGCTGAAGCAAGTCATCAAGTTGGGGGAAATACTGGCCTGTTTTGAAAAGTGAGGAGAGAAGATGTCACTGCTTTTTGGAGGAGGCAGATTCCACTGAAAGCAGAATTAGAATCATGGTGCTGATGGATGTTGCTTAAGAAGTTTGCATCAAATTTCCTATAAGCTGCACCAAATTTCCCTTTTTTTTTTTGTTACGTGCTAATTTATTGTAGACAATGGAAATAAGGAAAATAAGGGAATGAAAAAAAGGAAATTTTTGTTAAGATATCCTTTATGTAGTTTTATGGTAGGATAAGACAGCTCAAAGTCCTGACTGTGGTTTCAGTTTTTCTTCTTAATTGAGACAGTGAAGCTGAAGTTAAATGAAGGTGTAGCAGAACTACTCCATCACTCCCCATCTCATCATTGCTGGATTCTACTGCTCTAGCAGTGGCACCACAATACATTAGAAAAGGGGCAAACCAGAGAAAATGGTGCTGGAATAGATATCTATAGACACATTGACTGGGTAGTCTTCATCCTGAATTGTTAGAACATGACTGGGTTATATCTTCAGCTTCAGGTGGACCCCATTGCTATAATAATGTGTAGAAATAGATATTCCTGCCTCGTAATGGCAGTGGAATTCCCATCATGTCCTTCCCCTGCTGCATCTCCCTGCCCTGCAGTGCTGTCTCAGGAGTGTTGACATGTTTGTGGAGTTTCCCTGTAAAGGAATTGCAGGGAGATCCCTCTGGTGTTCTGTGTCAATGGGTTTGCAGGGGGAGGATGTCCCTTCTGTCAGGAGAAGGAGTAACTACATCCACTGAAATCACCTACAGACCTCAGGAGGTCTCAGCTGAGGAAGCTGCTGCCACACTATTTCCACTCTGCCTGGAAGATTCCATGCCATCAGTTCACTTCCAGAACATCCTGGCAGTTGCACTTGAATTAAGTTGCTACAATTAAGATAAATTACAAGCTCCACTTTGCCCATTTCTTTTCCTTACTGGGACAGTGAAACACCCCTGTATAAGGATCCTGTACACTAAATAAGTATAATTTCCTAAAAATAACTTAACCTCTCTATGTTTTTTTAGGATAGTACGGATAAAAAGTGGTTTTGAGCATTCCTTGCTCGCTGTGTCTCTGCTGTGAGTCACTGCAGTTTGTGTATATATGCCCATCTAGAGTTGCTTAACAGCAAAGTCACAGGACTGGTGAGATGATTCATGCCCAGCAGATTAGCTGCCCTGTTTGACCATCTGTTTGGATTTTATCACTAAATGAGAAAAATGTGCTATTGCTTCTAAATATGCGAAATGTACCTTGGTACCTGTAGATATCCATCTCTCTGTCTTTGAAAGATCCCACATTTATCTTGAAAACTGACTCTCAGAAGCAGGAGACATTCACATTGCAAAGATTCTTTGAAGTTTATGGCCCTGGGATCTGCTGATTAGAATCACAATACCATATACTTTTATTTTCCATGGAATCTTTTCACAAGCTGCAATCCAAAGTGGTTTTAGATTCCATAGAGTAATTGCAAAGTTAAGCAACAACTAGTAGTTCAAAACAAAGGTGTAGCAGCCGTACCAGGGGGCAGAAATGAGCATTACCACAAGGAAGAAAAGGACACTCCACATACAAACATGCCAAGGTTAGTCAAGGGAAGCAGTGTCTTTGACAGATCTGTTTCAGTGGTCTAAAAGACAACAAACTACTTGTGAAGTTTTCGTCAGGTCTAGAAGCAAATATTTTCATTCCGTAATACAAGCTTTGTGTGAGTTTGTTCAGCAGACACAATGTTTTTCTTTTTACACATTGTTTTGGGGGATGTACATGTGGTACACTGGATGAAGTATTCTGGGCAGTGCTTCTGTAGGATTTGGTAGCGTTAGTTCTGTTCAGGGAGGAATAATGGAATGGAAACAGGTTTGAAAGTTTCGTTTGTTTCTTAGGCTTGGTCTAATTTTACTCATTGCACGATGGCAGCTAAGAGTGTGATTCCAACAACCAACTTAGTGAGGTTGGAAGCTGTTGGAAGGCTAGAGAGAGTTTTGAGGAGGGGATGACTTAAGGAAGTTGATAATTTTTCAGCTGAGATTGTGTTTGTGTAGAAAATTCTATCCAGGCTCCAAAATACCACATCATGTAGCAATAGCAGATGTATGACTGACTTGTGGGGGCTAGCTGCAAAGCAGTTTTATACCTATAAGTTAACTAACTTTTTGTAAAATTAGAATTGGTTTTCCTTGGGGACAGTTCCTTCTTTGTGTATTCATGGCCACAAAAAAAGAGCAGGTTTTACTGCAGTATGGACCTGTGTGCATTCAAGAAGCCAAGAATTATCCTGTTCTTCTCTTACTCGGGTACTCAGGTATTCTCTAATACCTGGTTTAGTATCTCCACAGGCTGACAAGGCACTGAGAGCAGTTCTTTGCCTTTTTCAAGAATTCTTCATATGAGAAGGTGCCACTTCTCAGAATTTACCACTCAGTACTAAACCCAACCAAACAAAACACCCTACAACTGCAAGCTCTTCCCTCCAAAGTAATTTGATTGGGCAATCTTCACATGCTTGGTTATCACTCAAGTTCTAATCCTCTTCAGAATTGCCTGTTTTGATTAGATGTAAACATATGTAAGAGATAGTCTGGACCTAGGCTTTAGGAGCTGCATTTCTAGTTGAAACCTCTCCCCTGGTGTCATGCCCCTTGCTTTTGTAGCTGTGATTCTCACTCTGCACTCCTTTATATTTTAAGGGCATATTTACATCTTTCCTGTAGCATCTAAATAAAATGTTTAGGCCAGCAGCTGCTGTTCACTACAAAGCTAAAGAAGGTGGGAGGTGCCCTCAAGGGAGCAACTCATGGTGACTAAGCCAGGCTTTTCTTTTTGCCCATGCAAACAGTTTGTGCTTCCCTGGAAGGCTGCACAGGTGAAGGGACCTTGCCTTTTCCAGAACTGTTGGTGCTGATTCTGTGTAAACAGGGAAAACTGCCTGATTAAAGCAGATGAATAATTTACATCTAGATTTTCCTGAAGAGATGCTTCCTTTCACACACCCGCGCTCCAAGTATATAAGGGTAAAGTTGATGTCAGTGCTGTTTTAGAGGCTCTTCTGAAACCCTCTATTTCTGGTTCCACTGCCAGAGATTAGCACTGTCTTTTCTGTTGCATGAAGTGGCTTTCAAAACACTTTAGACATGTGGGAAATTAAGCTTGTATTCCAAGGGTAAACAAGATTGTAGATACAAAGAGCATTTTGAACTGTATCAGGGTCTTTGTGCTTTGCATGACAAACCGAAGAATGTGAAATGCTTGCTGACACAGAGCAGACTTTGTTGTTTGGTTTTCCATGTCAAATGGCAAGAGAGTCAACACAGTCTCACAACTGACCTACACCAGTAACCTCTGAGTTTGGGATTTGGAGATTGAATAGATAAAACTAATAGCAGACAGCTGTCAGCCTCCCAAAGCAGAATCCCAGTTTGGGGGTTTGAGGAGCGTGGAAGCTCATTGTGGCTGTGAAGCATATTTCTGGACTGGTGATTTTTTGCAAATGTTGTGTTTATTACTAAATATTGCATTGCTGGAAAACTTAAACATTCACCTTTTGATCTTAGTTTGTCTTTGTTGTCCATAATTGTAAATTTTAATATTTATTTGTTTTTCCTTCTGGTATACAGCTATGCATTATCCTGTGATTATAACACTAGTTTGTTAGTATTTGCTTCCATGGTAATAGAAATATTAATGTTAATAGCCAGGATCTAAGCACCCTTTTTAGCAGGTGAATGTTTCCTGTAATGGTATTGTTTAGAAAATCATATCAGAATTCCGAGTCCAAATGTAAGATGCATGTGTTTGCCTTTCTGCATGCTCTTCTGAGCTTTCTTTCTTTCTTTCGTCCATCGTTTATTCCCATTTTTGTCCCCTCCAGTGAAGAGATTTCAAACACTGCAGGTGGGGTGAAGGGTCTCCATCAGTGAGACCCCTCCAAGGAATTCAGAATATCTGGATGCTTTGATCCATTGCATATACACGGCAATGAGACTCCTACATTGGACAGTTAAATGTCTGAAGCTGGATGGTACTACTACACTGGTATGTCCAATAAATATCCACACCTGCAGCATGGCAGAAGAAACTCCATGGTATCTACAACTTTAGGCTCATATTTGAAATTCTGTGTATTTTGCAGTTATCTGCTTCAGCTGTCCTGAATGGCAGCTCTTATGTTTTTAGAAGGTAATGAAGTAAGCAGGGGGTGCTTTTGGGCTTACTGATACCAAAGAAAGTAAAAGCATCCCTGACCTGGCACTTGTGGAGGCAGAAGATGCCTTCAGCTAAAATGAAGGTTCCTTCCCTGTTTCCATGGCACTTCACAAAGAGGTGCACTCTTTTCCTTCTGCCACAGGCCTGATATGTCACTTATAGCTGGGTTTTCAAAGAGCAGGGAATGTCCCATTTCCCATGTATGTCCACAGGCAGAAGTGCAGAGGACAGAGTGTATGGACCATGTGGAATGAATGTCTGTGCCCAATGGAAGGAAATTCCCCCTCTGTGCAGCAGCTGTGCTGCATTTTACCAGTCACTGAGTGGAGGGACAGGGACAAAAGACTGTAACTATTTATTTGCTGCCCCAGGATTCTTGGAGCTGCAGCTTATGTCACATCATTCCTTGGTGTCATGATAATTTCCTTGGTGTCCAACTAGATATTCCATACTGGGGGTCCATACACTTCTTATCTGTAGATCCTATCCTGTTTCTCTTAATTCCTCAGCCTCCTCACGACGTAGGGATTTTTCAGCAGTATGATAAGGTGACTTTGTGACCTTTTTATGACAGCTAATAAGATTCACAGTGACGTTGAGGCTCCACAGAACAAGCAGTCACTTTGCTCCTGATCTTTCTGCACTGAGCTCCAACATCCTGAGGCTTAAACTGCTCAGTGCTACACAGCTCCATGGGGCTTAAAAACACTCTGCTGTTGTATAAACAGGCATTAAGGCTTCCACATGATGTTCTTATGTTGCTTAAGTATATGCAGTTAAATATACATTTGGCCAGGATAAATAATTGCACACTCCACAGTGGAAACACTTGGAGTGACATTGTGCTGCTACTGCAGTATTATGAGAAGTTGTGTAATTTGTTTTTATTACTCAACGATTTTTTAAAATATATTCTTACTATAAATAAAACCTCTAATTTTATTTAAACTGGTTGCTGCAGTTTGAGGCCAATTAATTGGACATAAGTGGCATTGGAATGCGTGAAACCTGTGTGCAGGGTTAGCACAGGGAGCCTCAGTAACCACCCTTTTGCTAGAGGCTGTGTTTATGTGTGTCCAGGTATAGATGGTCAATAAGTAGCCAGGGGATAAATGCTAAACATTGGAAGTCTGATTAGTGCCTGAGCAAAGTCCAAGGGCTGAGGTCAGCTCTTTTTAACAATATGTTATTTTTTTTGTTGTTCCTTAACGTACAAAGGCTCAGCTCGGCAGCTACTGTGGAGTTACCATGTGCTCTCATCAGCCCCAAGTAATATTTTAATATTTTTAATCTAATTTTAACTTTAAAGTTTATCTTTCCTGATTATGTTGTTAGTTTAAGTTAATTTTCAGATATATCAACTAATTCATTCGTTTTGGTTTGGGGGAAATGAGCAAACCACCTTGAGTGTTCAAAAAGGTTTCATTCTCTCTTTCATGTTCATTGTCAAGGTTGATTTATTCTTGTTATGAGACTTGCAGCTAGAAATACTCTTCATAACATGACTTAATGCTTTAAACATTTCTTTGAAACCATTCATGTTATTTGATACCATCTGATATGCACATGCATAGTTTCATGTTTCATTTGCATTTTTATGCAAAGACTTAATTTTTGTTTTCAGGGACATCTGAAACATAATATTGCATTTGCAGAACTGAAACTGTTTTGAATGCAGAAGGGATGAATAGAATATTATCAGGAAATGGCTGGAGATGTATTTATAGGCAACTGTGTATCTCTGTGGAAAAAGATGAGAGGGAAAAGGAGAAGGAAGAATCACCAACATGAGCCTACGGGAAAGAAATACGAGTATACCATGCCAGGTCAAGTTCACAGAGGTTACATTCACGCAGGGAAGCCTTAAATTCCACTTGACCCATGGTTTGGGACTGTGTGTATCCTCTGTCTACTCCTAGGGAGAGAATTTATTCATTTGTGCTTTGAGAGTATTTCTGAAGCAAAGGACTCATGAGAGGGATCAGGTGGTAGAAAGAAATCTGCATTTACACATTTCTAATGTCTTAAATGTGCACGCAAAGGAAAGACAGAAATTTTCTGAAATCAAAAGACTGATTTCAAACTGAAGTCAGTCTGTGACTTTCATGCTTCTATTTCTGTTGAAATTCTTTGTTGGCTTCTAACTATAACCACTGAGTAATTTCTTTGTTAATAGAGGTTAAAAGCCAAAATGCCATATGGCAGCAAGAAGTTGTTTGTTATTCCTTTAGGTCTAAGTGTGCTGGTGGCTTGACCACCAACACCCAGAGGGCAAAATCAGAGGTGTCCTCCACGCTGTGACTTAAAAGTTTTGGTCCCTTTCTGCTGTTACTTCTGACAAATTCTTGATTTTAGTGACATTCTCATTTCTCATATCGTGTTTGTATGGGCTGACTTTACATCAGCTGTAGTGAGCTAAACATGTGACTGATAAAATCACTTTTCTGTGAGTCATACCATATGTTTCCCTCTTTCCACCAGCACAATTCTGGTCATTCTTTTCTGTGAGTTATTTTATCTGTCCTGCATCATCCCCTCTATGCCACCAGTTTGCTGCCCTTTGCAGCCATCCATCTCTTTCCAAACAATGCCTTGTAATTTCATCACCTCTACCTGTATCCTCAGCAAATTACTGCAGCCCAGCTTTGCCCATGAAATGTGTTTGAATCTTTAAGTTGCTCCCCACTTTGGGTACATTCTTCTCTTATTTTTTGACATTGGGCTCTGATTTCACCTCCAGATTTGAACATCCTTAATATGAGGGGTTTGCAATGTATCGTGATGTGGTTGAAATTATTATGGCAACGTGTATGCTATCAAATCGTTTAGGAACAAGGGATTATTTTAGAAATTAAAAAATAAGAGCCAAAGGTAACTTATGACTTGGCTAAGCAAGACAGGGTGAGATCATGGGAGGAGAATGAAACTTTCTTTGGACATTTTCAGGAACAGTAGTGAACTGTAGCTATAACTTTCCTAGCATGGATTCAAGGCAGACAAGAAGAACAGGGTGATTAGAAGAAAAGCTTCTGTGGACTTACTATCTTATAAACTAATCTCTGAGAACTCTGTTCCTTGTTTCTTTAAAAATCTATTTGAACCAAAGCACAATCACACATGAGAGGGAAAGCGGAGGGAATAGCCAAGAAGGGGTTTTCCAGATGAATCTTTGTTTATTTCTTAATTAATCTCAAAGGCAAGGAGTTTCTTCAGTTTCTTAGGTGTGCCTGTTAAAATGCTAAATATGAATGTGTGCATTAATCTAATTAGTAATCTGGTTTTTTAACTGAGGTGGAGGACAGGATACACCTACTGACTTTTGTCCTTTCATCCTGTCTTCCCTTGTGTGGTTCAGTTCACTGAAGTCTCCAAACAGATATATCCAATGACCACTCCTTAATTGTAGAGGAATTCACTGAAACAGAGCTGTGTTTATCAGTCCTAGTTTAGGTCTCTGATAGCAAAGTGAGCCACCATTTCACAGCTCAGCCTTAACCAGGTGGCCACACTCTGCCAATGTTTAAATAGGACAGAGAAACGACAGGCTGGTTTAGAATGATTTCATTATTGTACATGGATAAAACAGAGAATAAGGGCTTGGGTTTTGTTCTTGTTTTTTTCCTTACAGTGTTGTGATGTAATGATTAAGGTCACAATGTACAAGGTTTAGTTGAGGTCGCTTCTGTGCCTGACTGGAGCAAGGATCTCTGTTTTGGCTTCCTGTGTTAGGGTTGTTTCTGTAAGAATATTTCTCACTGTCTCTCCTGCCAAATTATTTGCTGGAAATAATATCAACACAAGATACTGAAAGGTGTTGATTGGACTCTTGACTACTGGGGAGCTATCAGAACAGGAAGTGGGATGGAAAGAATTCAGGTTGAAGTCCTTGAACTCCCACATCTCCCCCAGCTAATTTAACTATGAAAATTAACAGGGGTCCAAGGGAGTTGTCTTAGTGTTGTGAAGCAACATTTTTTCATAAACCAACAGGAAATTTAATAAAAGAATTCCAAATTTCTCTAAAGCAGAGATGTTTGCTCTAGCAGTATCAGAGCTGGCAGTTGGAGAGTTTTAGCTAAAAGCTTGATGAACCAGAGATAGTGTGACAGTGCCTTAAAGCCTCTTCTTAACAAAATAAATTTCTGACAGGAATCCAGTCACTTCTGGACATTTCTGGTCACTTCTCAGCTATGTGCCACCACTGTGGTGTAAAGGTGTCTCTGATCAAGGCAGACTGAGGGAGCTGTGGTTGTTCAGCCTGGAGAAGAGAAGGCTCCATGGAGAGCTGAGAGTCCCTTCAGTGCCTAAAGGGGCTACAGGAGAGGGACTTTAACAAGGGGGAATGGCTTCACTCTGACAGGGTGGGTTTAGAAGGGATATTTGGTAGAAGTCCTTTACTGTGAGGGTGGTGAGGCCCTGGCACAGGCTGTGAATGTTCATCCTTGGAAGTGTTCAAGGCCCGGCTGGATGGGGCCCATAGCAACCTGGTCTAGTGGAAGGTGGCCCTGCCCATGGCAGTGGGGTTGAATGAGATGATCTCTTTAAGGGCCCTTTGAACCCAAAGAGTTGTATGATTCTGTGCTGGTTCCCTGAGTTACAGCCATTTATCACTGTAGAGCAGTGAACCACCACCTCCAGCAGGCCCAACATTCGGCTCCAGACTTTCCATCTAAATTGGTTTTCACTTTTCTTTTCTTTTTCCAGTTACTCTTCACATTCTTGGCTTCCCTTTTCATGTCTTACCCTCTCTTGTTTTCCAGGGCCCTCCAGAACCAAATAAATGT
Source organism: Agelaius phoeniceus (assembly GCF_051311805.1). NCBI lineage: Eukaryota > Metazoa > Chordata > Aves > Passeriformes > Icteridae > Agelaius > Agelaius phoeniceus. The sequence continues at coordinate 2,924,026 of NC_135270.1, forward strand.
TCTGTATTGCAGGACAAGGTTTCTCAGGGAAGACCAGTACAACTCAATAGAAAAATCTCAGGGATGATCAGTACAACTCAATACAAAAATCATATCTTATTTTCTAATGGCTCTCGGGAATTGTTCTGTTTTTAACCAAGACCAAAGCCAATCCTTAGGTTGGCATGCAGCTTGGAAAATTTCAGGCCAAACATGTCAGTTTTGGCAAAGTGATAAATAATTGAACTCATTCCCCCTGCTAATTAGTTCATTTCTGTAACACAGCCATCTCTGAAGCAGTGGGTGTAGCCTCTGAGAGAACAAACAGGGCTGGGGAAGGGATTACTGGGCCAGGAACAGTTTTTGCTCTCACAGAAATACTGGGAAAGGTTAAGGAGTCCTGCAGAGACCCTGGGAATTCAGTGGGGTAGGGAAGCAGTGCTGGCAGCAGTGACCCAGAGCTCTCAGCAGGCGTGGCTGATGAAATGATCTAGCAAGCAAGCCTTGCTTACCTGCTGAAAAATAGTAAAATTGTGTTTTCCTGTTATATTTCATGGCTGGGACGATTAAAAGGTTAAATTCTTCTGAAGTGGGATAGGAGGAGTAGACATGATACTGGAAAGGTTTATGACTTTGCACAGTTGAGCTTTTGTTTTCTCACATTTTATTCCTTAAAAAAAAAGAAAAAAAAGATAGAGAAAGAAGCCTAGGTGGGTGCTGCTTTAAACTTGTTATCAGTTGGGAATGAGATAATGTGGGTGAAGGGGTGATTTGGGCAGGAGTTCAGTTCTGATGCTCGAGGGTAATTCAGCACTGAAGGATTCCAGCCCTAGAGAAAGGCTCAGGAGGGAGGCTCCCTGTTTGCTGTGCTGGTCATCAGCAGGAGAGAGGAGAATGTGGAAACCAAGAGAGAAAAGATGGTGCCAACGAAAGAAAAGAAAGAAAAGGTGGTGCAGTTGTGACTGAGGAAGTCAGACCCCAGCAGGATGCCTGCTCTAGTTGCATCTCAATAAATAATAAGTGCTTGTTATGCTAATAGTCACTATTTCCAATGGCATGATTTGCATACAGATCGTATGCATGTTAATTACGCTGTGCACACAGCCAGTAATGCACGTCTTAGGTCTTGTCTTCAGCATTTTCATGTGTAAAATGATGCAGCATGGAAATGAATATTGCAACGTTTTCACGTGCAAATAAATAGCTGATAGAATAAAGAGCCAGACAGGCCTGAGATAAGCAGGAATACCGAGGGCAATTGTGGAAGAAGCCCAGGATTAGTGTCACTTCTGGCTCTGACAACATCTGTCCTTGCACCTGATTGTAAAGAAAATAAAATGAAACAAAAGGTTGCCTGATAATGCCATGAGGCATGATAATAATTAACCCCTTGTTGGTTAATTACTAGGTGCATGCTTGTGAACATTGCTGGGCCTTTTACTAGAGCACAGAATTTAGTAGTTTTATTCTGAGTTGGGGAAGGGGGGGAGGTCAAACAGGTGCAACCTGGCTCTTTGGAGAGGTGGGATAATGTGGGCAGAGTTACTCCCTGGAAAAAATGCTTATCAGGTTATATGGCATTCAGACTAAATATTTAACATAGTTCATAAGGGATATGAAGGAAATATTTACCTGTTAGGAAACTGTAACAATATAATATAAAAGTTCATTACCTGGTTAATTTGTTAATTTTCCAAGTATCAGAAGACGATGTCAGGCATCAGATAATCTGGGCCCTGCAAGGCACAGGCATTTGGAATGAGTTCTGTTTCAAAAGAACACAGCTCTGTTTTCTGTTACATGCAGTAGCTCTCCATGTCAATATTCAGTTGTTATTGCCATCAGTTTTCCCCTGTCCTACTGCAATCTAAACGTGTGTATCTTCTGGTCAGCAAGAGCAGGTTTCATTGGTACCTTGATGTTTTCTCTATATGTGAGTCATCTTTGAGCAATGGAACTGGTGGAGTAGTTCAAAAGTTGACCTTTTGCTAAAAGCAAGTCTGCCAGCTGAATTTTCCTCCAGTCAAGCCCCTGTGAAGCTGGGCAGCTCTCTGAAATGCAGCTGATCTGAAGGACCATCCTCAGGTGATTTTCAGCTACGATTTTGTTAGGGCTTAGCTGAGGCCAGAAGTTCACCTGGGCAAGTTGTGTGCACCACAGATTATGGGATAAGGAGTTTCATGGAGAACACACAGCTGTGTTTTTAAATATGTAAATAAAATATTTAAATATTTTAATAATCAGCTGCAATTTTAAAATATTCATTTAAATTTAGTGCCTTATCGTTTATGCTTGGGCTTTTTTGTTGCTTAATTAAGAATCTCTATTTTGTTTCTAGAGCAATGAGTCCATAAGAGTTGTCAGCATTTTAAACAATACCTGAGAGCTAGGAGAAACTTTTGTTTAAAAGCATGCACTGGTTAGAGCTGCTGTCTTGTAGGTAAGTGGTTTGAGTCAGTTAATTTTGTGTTAGGAATATTATAAATCTAAAAAACCCTTAGTTTACATAACCAGGCATAGATAACAGTGGCAGGGAGGGGAAATGTCCAAAATTCTGTATTTCATTCAGAGTCTTACTGTGAATTTGCAAATGGCAAGTTAGTCTATTTGACGGACAGAAACAATAAAAATTAAAAAAAAAACCAAACAGTTCACATGAAAAAGCACACCCAAAAGAGTGGAAATACTTTGCAAGGTAACCTGAGAAGGAGTGATGCCTTTTGGCTCAGATACAGTCTATGCAACATCCTAGTGTAGGATGGGTGGAGTAGATTCTTTTGTTTTATAAGAAAAAAACACAAATGGACTCACAAAACTAAAGGAAAATAATTTTTTGTTGAAGTTGAGAGTTTGTGTCCCTGTTCTTTGCAGATTGTGCAGTTGAAGTGTTTATATGGTTTGAATGTTTGTAGACTCAGTGAGACAGAGGATTTGCAAACACTACAAAATGATGCTAACTTGATGTAGTAGTGGCATTTTCATTAGAATAAATGAGTTTTCTTTTCTGGTGGGATGTGCAAGCTTAAAAACATCCACAGCAACAATAAACAACTGTAAATTCAGAGACAGCTCTAATTAGGGGAAGGCTGAAGCAATTAAGATGGGTAAACTCTATTGATCACAACTGAACAAGATACATACAGATGACAGCAGTGGTTTTACAGTGGGTGCCCTGCCATGGTTAATGACTGCTATTGATTTCACAGTAATGATTTTAGTATTTTATTGGGGCAATGAGGGTAGGAAGGCTAAATCAAGTTTTATAGGGCTTCTCAAAACCATACTACAACCCCTTGGAGAGCTGCTTGTTCAGTCAGAAATATCTAATTCTGTAGCTATCACACTTGGCATATCCTTCTTGGGCCTGAATGCATCCTCTGACACAGAGCCCTGTACCTGCTGGCCAAAACAGAACCTGCAATTCAAATTTTCTCTCTTTCTGAGCTGTTCTCTACCTCACTGCTCCTGGGTGATGATTTGTGCAGCTTCTTTCATATCTGTTCCTGTTCTCCACTATATTGCTTGTTGGCACAGACATGATGTTAGAAAGCTCAGAAAACAAACTGTAAATGAAATATGGACATCTGTCATAGATTCACCCCCAAAGCATTTTTTTTTCAGAGTCCTGAGAAAAAGAATTCATGCCAGCTGCACAGTGTTTATAATTCCATTTGGTAGGGATCAAACTTAAAACCTTAATGGTTGCAGGAGACAGTTAAGTCCTAGAACATTGTAGCAGTTCCTCTTACTCTATTCAGCAGTCTAGATTGGAAGAATTACATTTTTTTCCTTAGTGAGTGGCATGTGTGTTAAAATCATGCTTGGCAGTGTTATGTTCTTAGGAAGGAGCGCTGATTTTTATAGTTTGGAGAAGGAGATGAAGAAAACTGCATTTAAAACAATGGTAATGATACATCATTCTTGTGTTTCACCACATGAACTGCACTTTAAGATCAGATTTTTGTCCATTTTATATTGACTGTTCTTACTAATGGGCTATTCGTCTTATATAATTTTAGTTGGGTTTATTTGTTATATCTGGCAATATTAGCATAGAAATCATAGATGCAAAGGCAAATACATGTGTATATAGTTAATATGTTGGTAATATTTCTCACTCAAGGAGTTTGAGACTTGGTAATGTGTTTAAATATAGAAACATTTTGGATCATCCATGTATAAGCCCTGGATTCAGCATTCATTTGGAATTCCTCTCAGATAAGAATATGCAAGCTAAATTGCTGTTCAACATCCTCCATTTTTATTGGATTTTCTCCAGTTCCCTGCCTTTCTTTTGCTTTTTAGAAAGTGGCCATTTGTGTTTTTTCACTCTGATGTGCTTATTCATTTCAAGTGGGCATAGTGAAAAGTTTGCCTCACAACTGTGTCAACACAAGTGCTCTGTGCAGGCTACTGGCATTTCTTAAACAATCTTTGAAGTACATGTTAAAATGCTATAAAACCATTTTTAATCATACATCACACACACACACACAAATAGTCTTTTCTTCTCCACCAGGCATGGATCTCACCTTGCTGGAGGAAGCTGGGGTATTCCTTAATGGTTGCCCAGTGAAAAGCAGCTCCTTGGAGGGGGATGCTAAATCTATCTCACACTGTGCAATAATTATTAATACACCCTGTATTTGAGTTTTCTGCTCAAATTCACAGTCTCCTGGGGGTCAGAATCCCCTTTCTCCAGTTCCTGTGCATTGCAATACATGCCCATGCAGCAGCACTCACTGATGGTTCCTTTTTACTTTCTCCTTCTGTGTGATGCCATCTGAGTGATTCAAACAAAACCCCCAAGTATACCCCCTTCATGTGTTCACTTATAAAAATAAATAAATCCACACAGCACCACCATAATATAATTATCTGCTCTCAGGAAAGCCTGAGGCAACAGAGGGTTCTTCCCATTGAGATTTAAGGATGTGAGGAGTGTTTCAGAGCACACATCTCTGCAAACTCAGTGCCTCTGAAGAATAAGAGGAATTAAAAATGAAGCTTCATTTTCCAGTCCTACTTTTCCTGTCTTCCAGGCTCCCTTTGGAACCTCACTTAAAACCCACATGGTTGTAGCAGATAGGGTTTATTTTCTACTACACCTCCTCCTAAGAGTTTATGTTGCTGCCAGTGTTCCTCTGATTTTAGGTAGAAATACCTTCCTAGGATTAACAATTACACATGAGTTCAGTAAGTCGGGGCTTCTTTGTTGTTTTTGTTTGATTTTTTAAACATTTAATGCATAGGTCATACATGGAGTTCTAGCCCTGTAGTATCATCTGTAAGAGTTGTAATGGTGCAGCAGTGCTGCTGTAATCCTGCTTTTATTTTCTCATGCAGATACTCAGTCAATGAAAGTGCTTTAAAAAGGTGTATTTTTGTTCCATGTGCTCTACTTCAAAGGGTAGAAGTGTGTTCAAAAGCATGTTTGAGTCTGTTCAGAATATGTTTTGTGTTACAAATGTTGGGGTTTTTTTTATTTATATAATCTTAATGTCCTTTAGGAGGAAAGAAATGAAAAACAAATCTTAAAAAAATTGCTGTTGAGATTATTTTAAGACATTGGTTTGCCCAGTGGTAATGGAGTCTCTTCCAGGCAAGATGTGGCAGATGCCTCCTGCCACACGTTATCTGGCAGGTTCCAAAGACTGTGAAGTGGGATATCTTTAAAGGCTATGCTGCCTCTATTACTTTTATAAGCATTCCAGTTATCAGATGCAAACATTTTATAAGGCTCTAACTGACAAATCTCAGCTACTGAGGAACAAAAACAAAAAGGATTTGGTGTATTGCAATAAACCCACAATTTTCAGGCATTTTGGTGTTGTCCAAGGGAGTATTTGAAATGCAGCAAGATTTGAGCTGCCTTAACCTAGAATGCAAACCCATAATTGTGGGTTTGGGCCTTTGCAAATAAAATGGAAGGAGGCATTTCTTTGATAAGTTTTTGTTCTGCTGCAAGCAGATTTATTTCACTTCTGCCCAGGATCACAGTTTTGCATGAGGTTAATGGGAATAGCACACGGGTGTGGGGGAAGGAACAAGGGCTTGGAGGTGCAGTGCTTTTATGACATTGAGTATTAGGACACTTTGCAGCCTTTTCTAAGCAGCTGTTCTTTGGGTAAATCAATACTGTGGGGTCTCTTTACTTCTCCCCAACTTTAACTACCATAAAAGAACTTCATGTAAAGCTGTTCACAGCTTATCTCACCCCATTGCTATGTGAAACTTCTAACACAAACGCTTTTGTGCGCTGCAGCCATAACACACTAATCTTCTGAACTTCCTGACCCATAAAACTGTGATTATTGCTACATGTAAAATTCATCTGGAAGTATCCCTCTGTATTTAGCCTTATGGGTATTACATTGCAAAATCCCTGCTTTGCAGTGGAATGACTGCCAGGGAAGGGAAGGACAATGTGGCTGTAGATGGATGTTAGTACAGTGCTGTTCCTTAATATTGTGATTTTGCCTTTATTTGGAGCTGGTGATTCAACAGATGGAGTGTCCTGATTTTTTTGCCCCCTAGATTACAATTTCAGATATGATTTTAAAAAAAAAAATTGAGTGTTTCTGGCTATTCTTACTTGCCATTAGCAGTGGGTCAGTCCCTAATTTCCTATACAACTGCATGGGCAGATAATTGAGAAACATCAATTGTAAAAGGAAGACAGGAAGGGTGTTAGGGGTGAATAGAAAGCTTTACTGTTGCAGTTGTGATTCTTTTAAGTACCTGTCATATCTGAGCATTAAGTCTGCTCACTATTCAGCAATTAAAATAAAGAATGAGAAGCAGTTTGCAGGATTGTTTGGTAAAGGGTAGCGGTTAAAATGCACCAGAGGCAAAAAAGGAGAAATAACATTCCATGAGGATCTTCTCCCTCTTTCTTTATGGGCCATACATAGGTTTCTTTTAAAAAAGCCATGTGATTCTTGTCTAATCTTCAGCAAAGATAGTGACATCAGCAGCTTTGCATTTGTACATCACAAAGGCAGTGGGTTGGCTGCACTCTAAGGTGCAGATGAACCAAAAAGCACAAGAGTCATGTTTCTACCTTTTTTTACTCATCAGACTAACATAATGTAGATAATCATCCAGCTGAAAAAAAAATCTAAAAAATTTATGAACAGGCCTTTTTAATTTTGAACCACAAAGGTTTGTGTTAAATGATGCTTTTCCCAAGCCACTTTTATTATTAGCATTGTTCAAAATTGCAAGTTGTCACATCCACCAGCCTCTAAATTACCCGTCCTCTGTGTTGCCATAGTTACACAGTAGCCACTAAAATACAGGCTCCAGTGTAAAAAGGCAAGCTCAGACTGAGACTCATTTATGTGAAGGTTTTGGCAGCAGAGTATCTCCACAAAGTCTTTGTTTTATAACCTTTGAATTCTTGCATTTTAACTCTTTCAACCAACGTTGCAGTGTTGTGCTGAAAGGTATGTTTTATTTAAGACAAGGGTACTCAACCTGAGTTAATAAATATATAATGGTGTAGTTGACTTCTCACTTCCTACTTTTCTTTTTGGTTTTGGGCTGAATGATCCATGATTTTCTTGAGGTGAGGCTAAGGCAACAGCATCGTGCCCTGTCCATTTTCTCCATCCTAAAGGCTTCCCACCTCCTTTCCAGAACAGGATCCCTTGCTGGTGATCTCGCTGGCAACAGAAATCCTGGCACTACTCAGCTGCTGTGATTTCCCATACTAGAAAAAAAAAAAGCCATCCCACATGTTCATCAGAATGCAGAGGTCTTGGTAGAATCCTGTCAGAAAATATTTATATTGGATTAAAATAAGAATTTTGAATGTTAACACCAGATTTTTTTATCAACCTCATATTTCTAAATAGCCATCTCTATTCTGTTTGAAATAAGGGGAAGTAATAATCCCTCTTGCTCTACAGTGCTAAATAAACAAGAGTCAGATTAATATTACATATCTTGTCTCAGTTTCTTAAGTTCTTAATTGGAGATACCAGTGGATAAATTGCTATTTTCTTTACCATTCCTATTGAAAATATTTTTCTGTACTACCACTCCCCCGGCATTAAAAAAAAAAAAATAAAGAAAGATTACCAGCATTCCAAATCTTTTGTATTAAAACATTTTAGGTATGTCTCCTGCTACATTCACATAAAACAACACTTGCTTCAGCAGTCACATTGTTGAACCCCTCTGTAGAAGCAGAGTGGGGAAAAATGCTTTTACAGGTTGCAGTCTTTCAGCTGGGATCAACCAGTGCCATTTGGTACCTCCGAGGGCAGGGCTGCTGGCATGAGCTTTTCCTTGGTGGGATGCAGTTCCTGACCCGGAGGCACCAGCCTGCCTGGTCACTGCCATCAGCTCCCAGCTTTCACACATGACCTGGTCCCGGCACCAAGCCTTGACCTCTCGCTTTTTCAGCACTTCAGAGGTTAATTTTGTTGAGGGATCAGATTTCTTTCCAGGGGAAGTTTCTGATGATCACCTTCTAGCCGGGTTTTACTTTGCAGTGTCTCTCAGAGCTGCTGACTCCGTGTGGAGGTCTCTATTGGAAAACAACCTTGCTCCAACTTTTTTTTTTTTTTTTCCAAGTCTCTTCCTAGATAGTCAAGTTACAGGCTGGTTTATTTAAGGGGGGGCATTGGATGGTAGCCTAATGAAGGTATCAACCTGCAAAATAAATCTGAGCCCCTTTCCTGGAATTCTTCATGGGCAACAAGGTGGAGAAGTGCTTTGGCTGGGGAATATTGCAAGGTAAGAGATTTTCTGCACTTTTGAAAACACGGGAGCGTGTTGTGTTACACCTTTGAGTAAGGGAGGTTTAACTGTGCAAATACTGGTGGCAGTGGAAACACATTAGATGATGGATAAATCTGAGCAGCTTTCTCCCTGCAGTGTTTCTTTTCAATCTCTGTATGCTGCATGAATTCAATACATTTTTAAGAGATTGCAAATATTTGAATAACATGGTAGAAAATTTCCTATGTGAGGACTGACAGCTATTGCTGTGTTTGCTTTTTCTGCCTTAATTTTGTGATTCTCTGAGGTTTATTGATATTCAAAGGTTGCAATCTAGCTGGCTATCTTTCCACTAGTGTTTCAGGCTTTTAGCCTCAGAAAACTGTGGGGCTTTGTTATATTTTAGCACTCTAAGTCTGGTTTCTGTGCAAAGGAGGAGCCTCTGTGGGAATGAGCTCACCCTGCAAGGAAACAAAGGCGTGTGTGATGTTTCAGGCCAGATCCCAGCCCAGAGTGCACTTGCTTTTTAGTACATAATATCCAGTTCTTATTCTCACTCCTGTGCAAATTTCTGGTGGCTTGCTGATTTGTTTTGAGTAAGGTTGTAAGATCTCTTTCCTTTTTGTAGTTCCTCCCAAATAAGCCTAATTTTAAAGGCTCACATGAACCAGGAGTTACTATCTAGAGTGTTGCAGTTCTGCTAGGACAAAAAACTGCTTTCAGGGTTGGTAGTAGCTGACATCTTCCCAGCAGCACAAAATAAACCATTTGACTTGATTATGTGTCTGTTTGTTCTGTAAATCACTGGTGGGATAACAACTCTTGTTTTTCAGTGCTTTGGTTTCCTGAGTGATAGTGCTGTGCCCTGTGATCAAATTAACACATTTTTATTGCCAAGTTCAGCCTTTATTTTAAGGCGTATTTCAGCAGGCTGTCATGCCTTCAGAAAGACAATTTCTGATGTTTTTCTCCTTTTTTCCTGATGGGACAACCATGTGCATTATCTTTTGTCTCCATGTGCTCAGCTCCAGCTGATGCTGCTGTGAGACAGGAGCAGTTCTCAGGTGTGAAATCACTTGTGCTGTGCACAGGTTTTGACCTTGATCAATTTATGTGGAAGCTTTGCAGCATCTTCTGAGTGGGGAAAAGCAGAATTGCTTTGAGTTTTTGTGCATATATATGTCTTGTCTTCAGGTTGTGCCTGTGTGTTTCTTGCTTGGGGTTACAGTCTGCAGGCCTGAAAGATTTGTGGGGTTACACAAGTCTAGTGTTAGGATGGATTAGAAGATGATGGGAAGAAAAGTAGCCATGCTTTTGTTACATCATTCCTGTAAGAATTTAGCTAATCTGTTCTTTTTCTTCTCGGTGTTTAACCCTGTTTTTATGATGTTTTGGAGCCTCTGCCAGGTGCCAGTAACTGCTGGTGAGGTGCTGAGCTCTCACCAGCTCAGCCCAGTGTTGGAGGAGCTTGAGGTGGGTGCCAGAAACTGTCTCTGTGTTCAGTGGCTGCTTCCCCCTTCTTTAAGTCTCAAATTGTGTCTTTGTACGAGGAGGTGATGTGATCCAGAGTATCTGCTTTTGGGGGAGAAGTAAGTGAGTAGTAAGAAAAAAGTACTGGTAAGTAAGGCAGGGTAAAAACCCTCCAAAATCAGGTAGTTGGTTTTCACAGCTCTATCCCCTGGGCAGGCCACCCTCTCTGCCTGCCTGCAGTGAGGAGGTGTTTGGGCTGGGACCTTGCTGAGAGGGAGCAGATTGCAGTGGTGACCTACACCCAGAGCTTTGCCAGGGGCCTCCTCCCCATTCCCTCATGCTGGGGGACTGCAGGGAGCTGGGCCAGTCCATCCCTGAATCCACAGTGCTCTGCGCTTGGCCTCACCTCTGCATTTGTCCAGGCCATTGCTGTCATGTGGACACTTCACAGGGATTTCTTTTCTGTATGCAAACAAGGATTTCTGACTTTGATTAGAAGACTCTTCTCAGCACTTCTTACTGTCGTGGAAACAAAGGCAGAACAAACAAAGCACTTTTTTTTAAGGTGATGACTGAGATTTAACACTGACCTTATTGTGATATGAAGACCCCGATTTTGTTTGCAGCTTTCTCTGGAGTCATCCTAGTGACAGAGACATGAGCAGGGACGAGCATCACTCCCATGGCTTCCAGATCAGGGAGGTGAGAGTGCAGCTGGCCAAGGGGTGCCCTGTGCACTCAGTGTAGAGCTGCTCTGTAAACAGCTGTACAAACACAGCAAGTCTTCAGACACAATAGTAGCTGGGAAAATACGGTTTATAGCTTGTGAATGCACGAAAAAGGGGCTGGCAGCTGGTTGTAGTTCTGTACAGTAAATTTTGCAGACTTAGCTGGGAGTTCCTCCAGCACCTGGGTCACATGCAGTGCCTTGCTTTTCTCCCCTTCCCCGAGGCTGTGGAGGTACCAGAGGAACCCTGTTTGTGAACAATGGCCAAAAAAACAAGTTCCACCAGTCAGGCATTTTGCAACTGAATAGGGTTGTGCTGGCTGGTGACCCCAGACAGCCGTGGAGCAAAGGTCTAGGTGGAGAAGGGACCTTTTGGAATTTCAGCTTCAGAGCAAGATGTGTGATGAATTTCGGTGGGAAGTCAAATCAGTTCATGAAAATTTAGGGTTTTCTAACTCCTTGAGATCAGGTGGATTTTTAGGAGGTCCTTTGTATGTGTGTTGTGTGTGTGTGTGCTCAGCTGTGTTCAAGTTTGTCAATGGCTTGGTCAAATTCCTGGTTAGATTTTAAGGGACAAAATAAAATCCAGTGTTATTTTTGTAAGGTTATTAGCACTGATCTAAGAAGATTAAATGAAAAGAGCATTTGCAGTTTTTTAGCTTCTCCAAATCTTTTCTTACCCGGATTTTTCAACACTGAATAATTTTGTTCTGTGAGTTATTCCCTTTACAAATAGGTATTTTAAATGTAAATCCTGAAACCTTATCTTGGATGAATTCTAAACAGAGCCTGACAGAGAGCTGCAGTTCAGCTTGCTGGCAGTAACCCCAATAGTCACTAAACATGAAAATGTCTGAGTAGCTCACAGCACACTTCCAGCACTTCAACTCTGCACCAAAAAAATGTCTTTTAAAGGATTAGATTCTGCTCCAGAAAGAACAACTGGAACTGCTCTGTATTCTTTTTTCCTGGTTTGCTTTTCTTGGTCTGACTTCCCTAAGTGTTTCAAGGTAACAGTCCTGTCCCTGGGCTCCTCTTTTGGTAAGAAACAAAGTGGTTTATGTTAAAATACCTATAGTGAGATGTAAGAAGAGAGTAACTGGAGACATGGGGGAGGTGGGTGATTAATAGCAGTGTAAAACACATTAATTAAATTAACTTCTCTTGAGGTAGATTGCCATCCATTCTTTTGCAAGTGGTTATGTTTCAGTTTCAGAGCAGTTTGAAAGGAAAACTGTGCAAGGGTCTGTGGGTGCTTTCTGGGTTTCTGGCCCAGTTCTCACTACTGTAGGAAATCCCAGGAGAAAACAGTGGAAGCTGTGGTATTTACTGTCTCATGTTATAGCACATTTAATTTTTCCTTTTAAATCTTTGAAGATGCTGGGAAGTTTCAATCGTTTTGTACCTTGATCTTTTTTGTTGTTGTTGTTGTTGTTCACCTATCAACTCATAAATAGTTAAATTTTTAAATAGAAGAGGATAATTGCCATGTTTCCACTTGAAATATTGTAGAGCCCCAAGGCCCTTTCTTGGACAAATGTATTTTTCAGCAGCTCATTGTAATTTTGGTTTTGAGTGAAGATCCAACAAAATTAAACTCCACACCCATCCGTAGAGAAAGGTGCATTTTCAGCCTTCAACAATAGCTTTATTTAGAAGGATTTTAATGATTCCTTTGCAAAGGGGGAGGATTTCTGCACTGAGAGGGGCTGTCCTGAGGATCACAGAATAACTTTCCGTGCTGTCCAAGTTGACAAAGGAGAGCCAATTGTGTGGATGATGATTATGCAAGATGGAAAAGTGCTGATAGACTGTGGAAAAATACAAGTCTGAGCCTAACAGCTTTGCAAAGCTGTTTGAAAAAGCAGCTTGGAGCTGTTATCTGGGGCTGCCCAGGGGCAATGTGTAGTAGCAGGGGGAGCAGAGAGAGGTGGGGAGGCTCAGGAAGCTGCTTGGGGTGCTGGGTTGCATGGAGAGCAGGAGGCAGCATCCTGGCAGTTTCCAAGTGGTGGTAGGGGTTTCAAATTATACAACCACCTACTTGAGTTTCAAGTAGGTGGTTGTATAATTTTCATATGTAATACACTTTTAAGATTTTAATTTTTTTTTTTTAATTTGCAATTTTCAGTAATCAAAGTAAAGTTTCAGGTGATTGATCAAATAAAGAAAGGAAAACCCAAACATTTCAGCTTCAGGTTAGGGTTGAGTAGACTTTTGCTGACATCAGAAATTTTTAATTGCACCAGCTAAATTACAAAGATGCTATCTGGGCTCTGGGAGCCAAGAACACCATAATTAGGGCTGTTAGATGCCCCATTCTGCTTCCTCACTTTTGACTTTAACCATCAAGGCACCGGATCCAGGTAAAAACGAACTGATTTACGTGGAGGGCTTGGGGTGGTGTCAGGAGCAGCTGAAACAAAAGCCTCAGTTTGTGACTGGTCCTGTCCCATGGAGGAGCCTTAACCAGAATGTGTGGGTTCATTGCATTACTTTGTAGCTGTATATGCTGGGTGCTCATAAAGTGGCTTTCATTGGCATTTATTTTAGAGATTTCAGTGAATTCTAGCAGCCCTTTCTAGTGCTGTTTCAAAGAGCAGCATCAGTAATGGTTTATGTAGGTTTACAAAATTATTTTCAGTTTCTTAAGGTGTTTTCATGTTTTCTTACATGCTGTTGTGTTTTTTCTAGCTAGAGACTGAGCTGAAGTGATATTTATTAAACAAAGCTCTCTGGGTTTAGGCAGATATGTGGGTTTACACATCCTGCCTTGTCAGAACAGCTTGGGCACCAGTGTCACCAGCATGCCAGCACGGGAGCTGTGCTGCTTGGCTTGTGGCACCCAAAATCTATCCAGACACCTGTCTTCAGACCTCAGAACAGCTAATCTTTTTAAATTTACTAACAGATTAGTGAGCTTGAAAATGCAGAGTTGGAATAGTTCATAGTTTCCACCAGAACATAAAGGACCTAAAGCCCAGGATACACAGGAAGGGAAGCCACAACCATCAATGTATTCAGGTGCATGCTTCTACCTTTGTCCTCAGGCACATGTCCCAGTTCAGAAGGGCACTCAAATATTTTCATAATGCCTTAGATTGCCCAACTGAAGCCAACAGGACTGGCTGATGGCAGAAAAACTACTTATGATTAACATTAAACACATTCTTTAGGTGCTGATTAACTGGGGCCTATGGTAGTTTAAGAATTGTGAGTGCTCAAAAATGAAATGTTTCAGTTCCTATACATTGAAGATGGGACTAGGAGTCAAACAGAAAAAAATTATTGAACTTAATATTTTTTTCTGCCCACTGCCATATCTCCATAAGAAGGAAACAAAACTATTAAACATAGAAAGCATTGGCATTGATGATATTATTAGTTATGATAGTTATTTTTTATAGCTTCAGAAATAGAAAATAAGTTTGTTGCTACACAGAACTGTGGAAAACAAGAAGTTTATTTTTTTATTCAGTGATTTCATTAACTATTTTGGTGCCTTATTTGTAGACTTACCTAGGAATTGTAAATGCTTTATGTGGTAGGTTTGGAAAGAGAAATAAATATCAGTTATAGGACCTGTTTTCAGAACTGAAATTTAGAAGTAATATGGCTTTTAATATTTTGCCTTGTGATTTTTAATTGCCTACTCTAAATAAAAAAGTGCTTCAAAAAAATCTTTCAATCCTTTTCCAGATTTTCAATTTTCCCCCTAGCATTTCTTGGCATGGGCAGCACATCTTTCATTCAGTTATGCTGGAAAAGATCTTTAAAAACAGCAAATAAGACTGGTGTGTCACATTTGCCTGCCTGGCTTTCTCAGATTCAGGAGGTCTCACATTGTGAATTTTATTTTAACATGGATTTCTAGTTTGTATTGCACCTTTTATCCAGGTGAAGGCAAATCTGGGAAAAATGTATCTCTTTCCTTTGAATTGTAGCATCACCAACAGTGTAGACTGCAGCATTCCTTTCCAATCACAAGAGCTGGAGTGTCTGCAGGTTTATCCAATAGCCTTTGGAAAATCTTCTTGGAATTCCTGTAGCTGGGACACTCCTGAGGGTCAGTCAGGGCTGGCTGCAGTGAATTCTCATGAGCTGGAGAAAAGATGAAGATGTGAAGGGTGATGAAGATGTGGGCCCAGGGCTCCATCCAGGAGGGCCTGTGGCAGGGGCCAGCAGTGTGTTCTGGTGTGTCCCTGTGCCAGCACAGCAGTGTGCCTGAGCACCCCACATTGCCTTTCCTGGCTTGCTGGAGCTGCTGATCTGAGCCTCCCAGCTGGCTCATCCACAGGGATGTGGGAGAAGGGACTGTGCTGACACCTTGGTGAGGCCCTTCCCTGGGAGCAGAGCAGCCAGCAAGTGTCAGAACTCAGTACATCCCTCTGGGTGTCCAGAGTTGCCAAGGACCCTGGCATGCAGCCCAGAACACCTGGGGATTTGATTCTGACCCCTGCAGCAAGTTGCCAGCTTTGTGTGAGGTCATGAAAGTCACACAGGTTTGGACAGTGTAAGAAC
This sequence comes from Agelaius phoeniceus, assembly GCF_051311805.1. Classification (NCBI taxonomy): domain Eukaryota; kingdom Metazoa; phylum Chordata; class Aves; order Passeriformes; family Icteridae; genus Agelaius; species Agelaius phoeniceus. The sequence goes on from NC_135270.1 coordinate 2,939,450, forward strand.
AAAATTATCACAGGGTGAAAATGTAGATTTTAGGATTTTTGGTATGGGGGCTATGGGGACAAGATGGAGGAACTTGGGCGTGTCCAGCCTTTCTCTTTCTTCTTCCTGTTCTCCACTTTCTGCAGTGCTGTTGGCACTTTGGGATTGGTTTAGAGTAGAGGTGCACTGTCTAACATGGGTGATAGGTATTGGGAATTTAGTGTCAATATGTTATACATAGTTTGCAGTATAAAAGGACAACAGCACCTCAGGGGTGGTCAGAGTGCCTGTGGCTGCCCTGCTGAGCAGAAAGAAAATTTTATAGATAAGAATTAATAAACAACCTCAAGACCAAACAGTGAAGAGTCCAGACTCGTTCTGCAGTTGTGTGGGCCGGAGCAGAGACATCCTGCACATCTCAGGGCAGCAATTATCAACCAAAACCCAAGAAGCAAGGAGCAGCTACCAGCTGTAACCCTTCCTGTGACATGCAGAGGAGGATGTCCCCATGGCCACACTTCATTTGTGGTTCAGCAAATTGTGCTGCTCTTCAAGCTGTGCTCAGTTCCCTAAAAGGCCTTGTACAGGTGTGGGTGAACATAGCACTCCCAAGTAAGGAAAAGCAATTAAAATTATTAAAGCAACGTTAAAAGTCACGCAGGAAGGCGTTTTGTAGTGCTAAGTGGGAAAAAATGAAATGCTTTCCATTTCAAAGCTGACAAAGTTTATGTAGAAAGGCTATAGCAAATCAGTGGTGAAGCTATGAATAAAGTTCAAGCAAACAGAGGTAGTTTGCCTTTCTTTACACAGTTCTCTTATCACAGGTTAAGACAGTTCAGGTTTAAATGCAAATGTTAACTGCTCAGTATATTCATTTGTGAATATAGCTTTCACTGCCCAGCCAGAAACCTCTCTGCAATCTCTTTGTTACAAGTTGGTAAAGCAAACAGAAATGCAACAGGGAGGAGAGTCTGGAGCTCCCAAAATCTGAAGCTGAGGTTATAAATAGCTAGAGAGCTGCCAGGTGATGAGCCCTTAATCTTTTGCAAATGACCTGTGATATATATATATATATATATATATATATATATATATATTTACATTTCCAGATTTCCGGCAATAGTTATCCAGTGGACAGTGGACTGAAATGTCTTCACAGAGCTCCTTCCAGGATAATATTTCAGTCCCAGCTTCATTGTTCTTGGAGATGGAGCACTTGTAAGCCAGTACATAAATCTCTTCCTTGAGCAGCTTACTTTTACAGGCATTTTACAAGTTGGAGCATCTGGCTCCATTTTTAGATCATTTTGATTCTTTTTGTTCTAACACTCAAATTGATTCAGGCAAGGTCTTTTTTTTGGTTGGTTGGTTGGTTGGTTTTTTTGTTTAGTTGGTTTTGGTTTTGTTTTGTTGGTGCTTTGTTTGTTCTAAACTTCCACTCAGACATTTCTCATTTACTGGAAAATGTTGAAGCTATCACATGCTGGAAGAAGGTAGTCCTGAATAGTTGCTCTTCTTGAAAAGGGCACTGAGGCTCAGGAAGGTTATTTGCCATCTGAAGAACTGAACTTGTAGTTGCTAAAGTTCTTTGAGGCTGGTGATACTGTTGGTGGTAGATCCAGGTCTGTGGAACACCCAGGTACAAAAGGTTGCTTCAGGGTGAATTTTTTTTTTCCTTGCATTTAAGTTCCACCTCTGTGTTACAGCTTAGCGAGTCAGTGCTGTGCCTGCTTGGAGATCACACAATCACAGAATGATTTGGGGTGGAAGAGACCTTAAAGCTCATCTTGTTCCAGCCCCCTGCCATGGGCAGGGACACCTTCCACTATCCCAGCTGGCTCAGAGCCCCATCCAGCCTGGCCTTGGACACTTTCCAGAGATGTGGCAGCCACAGCTTCCCTGGACAGCCTGTGCCAGGGCCTCACCACCCCCCAGGAAAAAATTCCCTGGTAATATCCCTTCATGCCAGTGCTTTCCCCTGCTCTGGGGACACAGATTTCAGACAGAGAAGACACACATTTCAGCTGAGTCAGGAAGAGCTGTGTCACTGGTGCCTTGGCTTGGTGACAGCGTGCCCTGGCCTTTCTGGCAACCACAAGTGGGCTAAGGGTTGTAGAAATAATACAGTCTTCCTTTTGAATGATGTCTTGTCTTTTGACCCTTGTTTTCTCCCTCTGCTGTGCTTTTTCTCCAGCTGGGATGACAGCAGCTCTGTCAGCAGTGGGATCAGTGACACCATAGACAATCTCAGTACTGATGACATTAACACCAGCTCCTCCATCAGCTCCTATGCCAACACTCCTGCCTCCTCCCGCAAGAACTTAGATGCACAGGTAAGAGCTTCGCTTTATTCAGCTAACCTTGATATTTGTTATTTTCTCTGTGCAGGAGGTGTAATTGCTTTATGTGACCGTGTTCACAGGGATTCTTGGTTGAGGGAAGAGATGAGGATCTGACTCCATGTTTCAGAAGGCTTGATTTATTATTTTATGATATATATTACATTCAAACTATACTAAAAGAATAGGAGAAAGGATTTAATCAGAAGGCTGGATAGAATAGAATAGGAAAGAATGATAACAAATGTTTGTGGCTTGGGCTCTCTGTCCGAGCCAGCTGGGCTGTGATTGGCCATTAATTAGAAATAACCACATGAGACTAATCACATACCCACCTGTTGCATTCCACAGCAGCAGATAACCATTGTTTACATTTTGTTCCTGAGGCCTCTCAGCTTCTCAGGAGGAAAAATCCTAAGGAAATTGTTTTCCATAAAAGATGTCTGTGACAGTTTTAGGTTGCTGAATTGAACACACAGCCAGCCTTCTGTATAGACAGTGTCAGTAATAACCACCTTGTCATCCATGGCATTTGCAAATATTTCCTCTGTGGGTGGAACCCAAGGCATCTCTGCCATGGTGATGTCACAACAATTGGGTCTTGTCTTCCTAGAGGCACTGCTGCACGGAAAACAGATGTAAATGGGATTTTATAGAGATATTTTTGAAATATCTATATAAATATATAGAATGAAATGGTATTATGTTTTTCATATAGAATATGAAATGGTATTACCTTTTTGTTTTAAATAATAGAATACAATAAAGTAAACATCAAAGTTCAAAGGTTCTATATGCTTTCATCAGAAATGTAAGCATGTTATGCAAATGAAATTGATTTTATTAAATATCCAGAGCTGTGTGTAATTGAAGGCTTTCTGTGGCTGCCAGCATTTCGTAGGAGGATAAACTTTGCCTCCATCAGCAGGGGATACATGTACACTTTGTGCTCAGACACCACACATCCAAAGAGGGTGGAACAAGTGAAGGCATCTAACAGTTTTTGATTGATCAAACAAACTACATAACACAGAGATTTGCACTAATACAAACTGCATTTTTCTTTTTTTACCAATTCCATAGATTTTTGTTTGGGAAAGTGCAGGACTAAAAAGTCCAGCTTTGTTCTGGTCCTGCTGGAGGGACTGGGGCGCTGTGTGCTGCAGCCACTGGGATGTGGTGACCTGGCAGTGCTGCAGGTGCAGGAGAGGGATCTCGGTGTGACCTGCTCCTCTGTTCCTTCCCTCTTTTAATCTTCTCCAGTCCTTTTCATCAGTGCCTCCTAAATCTGTTTTTGACATCAGTTTTGGTGGAGACCTGTGGTTGCTGTGAAGTATGGCTCTGTCTCCAGAGCTGTGGTGCAAGCACAGAGCAGTCTTTGTTCCCTTGCCATGCAGTGCATATTTGAGCCTGCACAAAGGGTTTCCAGGTAGCCTCTGTTTGCCTATCAGCCACTGCACAGGCACTTGGAACTGCTAATACAAGTCCCATACAAGCTGAGAGGAGTTAAGATCCATCAAGCATGTTTTTCAGAGTAAGATGGGCAACTGGAAGTATTTTTTGACAATTGTTACTGTCTCAACATTGTAATACTGTTGGGGGGGGAAAAAAAAGGAAGACTTAGGGAGATGTGACTAAACATTGACCTAAGGAAAAAAAATAGAAACTCATGTGACTTCTATCTTCTGATGGATCAGATTCTTGGAAACACCTCTGAGAGATCAAAATCTGTGTTGACAAACTCCTCTTCCTCCTCCACAACTATTACAGTATCCAAGAGGGTGCAGACAGACACCAGAAGAAAAGCAGCTGGAGCTTGTTCAGGCAGTAGAGCATAGTTATTGGCAGAGGAAACTGGGAGCCAAGAATGTGCAAGTGGTGTTTGCAGTTTTTTGGTGTGCTGTGTGTCTCTGACCTGCTTCTCTCCTCAGTTTTCATGAATGACAATCCTTATTCCAGGTCTTCTGTTATCTGCAAATTATTGCCCATAAAATAGTTCATTTTCAGTGGAACAAACTACCTGAATCTTGTCAGCCAGGGGAATGAAAAGAGCTTGGAGTGCTGAAATGCATGGCTTGCAGGGTTAATTTTTTGCTGCCCATTGTAAACCTCAGAGCTCATGATGCAGTGAATGCTGCAGAGACACCTTTTCTGTCTCTCCTGAAGGACTCTGTGATGGCCAGTGCCCAGGTTTTCCTTCCCCAGGAAGGAAAGCCACAAAGCCACAAAGGACTAGCACACATTTGTAGAAGGATGTGGACTTTTCTTCTGAGGGTGTCCTTTGCTTTGGTTCTCCTAAACAGTAGGTGCTTTTGAGCTGTTGTGATTCTGTCACATCTCTTTGAGAGGGTACAGGAGTTGGATTTCAGTTAATTAAGGAGGGAGCTTGAAGCTAATACAAGTGCAGCTGGGAGTCCAAGCAAATAATGCAGCAACATCAAAGGGAGAGAGTCCGAACATGTCAGTGTGTGCTGATAAAATCAGTAACTCAGGCAGAATCATCTCTGCAAAGAAAGGCATACTTGCAGTAGGAAAAAATCTCCGTTGAGATTTCCCTCTGATTTTCAGGGCTGATGAGTACCCTATACTCCAGAAGCTGCAGTTTCCCCATCTTTGAGAAACAGGACTTAAATATGATATTAACTCAATCTTCAGAGACATTCATAGCTGCATCCTCTTCATAGCAATGCAGTGAAGATGTTTGCAAGTTGTTTCTGAACAAGCTAGTGATGGGAACCAGAATTTGCCATGCCACATTCCCATGTCCTGCTGTGATTATGCCAAGTACCAAACCACTTTAATGTAGTTACAGGAGTTTTGGCACCCTAGTATTTTTCCTTTTTATTGCACAGAATTAAGTTACCTTTATCACAGTACTACGTATAGGTGTGCCTTTAAAGTCACATCATATGCATTCTTTTAAGAGAAATTAAGACCTGGTGGGCATTTGAAAATAACTTATTTAACTGAAATAAGATGGGAGAAGGAGACCAAGTAACAAATTCAATCATGTGATTGTAAAAAGATTGGAAGATAGAAAGGTTCCTTTAAATAGAAAACTGCAGCATCCCTAAGCAGTTGGATAAGACATCCTCTCAGGAAAGATGGGTTTGATCTGTTCACAGCTTCAGATTTACAAAAACTTTATGAGTGAGTTGAGAAATCCTGGTGGTTTGCTCCTAGCTGAGGCTTTGCTCTCAGCTTGTGCTCGCTGTGTCTTGCCATGACCTCCAGCCAGGAGTATTTCCACTTTCACCCTCCTGGGTGGGTGGAGTTTCAGCTGCAATCCCCAAGCCAGGTTTCACTGTGTTTTGCTTTTGATTCCTTAGTCATGTTTCTGTGCTGTTCTCAGTGTTTACCATTAAACAGAAACATCTCTGGCCAGAGGGTTTCAGAGGTGGAGGTGCAGCATTTCAAAGGCTGCAGGAAAGCTTTGGCTGTGGGTGTAGCAGTAGAATGAAAGGCAGGAGGGCAAAGGTAGAGAGGACTTCTTGCAGTGCTGTTCTCTCTCTGGAGACTGGCTGTACTAACCCTACAGATTAGGGGAGGGGAAATAGAAGGTACAGGAATATTTCCTAGTCAACCAAAACTAAAATAAGGCCTTTGCTAGCAGGTAGGTGTATTTCTTGTTCTTGAACACTAGCAGTGCATACACACAATTCCAGACAAGGAGCTTGGAACAAGATACTGAAGTGACCACGTGAGGAATGGTGTCTTTGAGGTGGCTTTGCTGGTTGATTATTGTGTACTTTTTGCCTGTGCTCTCTTCCAAGATTTGTGAATGTAGGAGCTGTTTGCATGAAATGGTGATTTTGGAGAGGCACAAGACGTAGGAACAGTCACACTGTGAATTTATTGCACACCTACTGATGGTCAGAAATAGAAAGGTGACCCACCAGCCCCAAACCTGGCAGGCACAGGAAGAGAAGGGAGTTAGAAAGCAGAGATCCACTCAAGCCTACACTGGGTTGCTCTCTTTGAATGGAGAGGTAGGGAAACAACATTTGCGTAGCACAAGGAAAATACAAGAATATAATATTACCTAAATCCATAATTCAAAATGCATGTTAGTCTAATGACTCAATATGTAGATAAATAACTCAAGCCCTGTTTCCTGACTGAAGAAAGACCGTTGTGATATGTGGTGTCAGCTTTCACACACTGATTGCTTAACTAGTTTTTCAGGCTTTAAAAAAAATTAGTTACAGTAAAAAGCAGAGGAAATTCAACCACAGTTCCCCTGAATTCTTTAATATTAATGGTGTGATCTGATAGGTAAAGGAAAGTCATAAACTTCAAACATTCTTTAGGAACTTAAAAGCTGAAAAGCGTGGTAAATAATCCTACAGCTTCTCCTGTGCTGTGTTTTTCTGATTTTCCAAAAGGAATAAAGGCTGTGAGCTTTATAATGCTTTGGGATATTTAAAATAATTTCCTTTTAAATAAATTATTCCTTTTGCCTACCACACAGTTCTGAGCACATTCACCTTCTGCTGAGGCTGCAGGGCAGAAGGTTGGCATCAAACCTCACCAAAACCCATCAGGCTGTACTTGGGAACTGCAGTCAGGTGCTGAATTGTCAGTCTCTTTCATGGTGCTTGGAGAACACTTCAGCTATGAATTTTTTATCCTGATCAGAGTCAAATGTGTGGATATTTGTCATTGCTTGATCACAAAATGGTTGGTTGTTGTGTTACCATATTCACCAAATTTAATCAACGGCATTTGACAGGAGTAGAATTCTAGAAGAGTAATCCTTAGCAGTGGGGAATATTAATGCATGGGGAATGTATAAAGTATACACATATATGTAGGGTAATATATTTAATTTAGGTATTTCTGACATTTTGGCAAAGGTTTGCTAATGAGAAATTTTTCTATTTAATATTGAGCTTAGCAAAATTCTCCATAAGAGACTGGTAACACTATCAATCTGTGCAAAGAGTAGGGGAAAAACAGTCTGCAAGAGAAACTAAAGTAATTTATGTATTGAAGTCAGTCTCAAGTATTGTTAGAAAGTTTTTCTTCAGTCCTTGGGTGTCCTTCTACCATGTTAGGTTAGAATTAAGAGCATTCCACATATTCGGATCTGTTCCAAAAGCTGCCTCCTCATGCTCTGGAGATCAGATTGCCAGACAAGAGATAAGAAAGCAGCAGGAACAAAGGAAGGCTGGCTGCACAGGTTTGAAATGCTTTTTTGGCATTGCAGTAAAAGGGTTTGTCAGAAATTTGAGATGGAGGATTATAAATGTCATGGAGCTGAATATGTCCTTTATACATCAAGTAGGGGTTTTTTTCCCCTTTATTTATTCCAAGGAGCGTGGCTGTTGTGTTTTTTTGTATTTTTCTTATAAAGCATATTCAAAAAATATTGCTGGGGTTAATTTCTTGCTGTGACATTTCTTCATCAAAAGCATGTAATGTGTGTTGGTACTCAGAGATGACTGCTGAGCTGATTAATCAGGGTGATGGTTCCTACTTACAAAGCTTCTTAAAAGAAAGACTTGCTCTGAAAGTTGCCTTGCAATTCCTTATCTGTCCTAGACCGACGCAGAGAAGCATTCCCAGGTGGAGCGGAATTCCTTGTGGTCGGGTGATGAAGTCAAGAAATCCGATGGGGGATCTGATAGCGGCATAAAAATGGAGCCGGGATCCAAATGGAGGCGGAACCCCTCTGATGTGTCGGATGAGTCTGATAAAAGCACTTCTGGTAGGAAGAACACTGTTATTGCCCAGACGGGCTCCTGGCGACGGGGCATGTCAGCTCAGGTTGGCATTACCACACCAAGGCCCAAACCTTCAACCACCTCAGGCACGTTAAAGACACCTGGAACAGGTGAGAAAAGGCGTGAGATGTAAACAAGCCAAAAATGTGTTCGGTGTGAAAACAGTTTTAAGTACTTTGCACAGGCAGAACTTGAACTTCAGGTAATCCTGTCTGTATTTTTAGGCATTGCTTTAACCTAAGCAGCATCTTGTACGTCCACATTTCTATTTCTGTCTGAAAATGTGTATTTCGAATTAGTACACCCTGCCAGTTGTTTTCATGAAAAACTCTGGTCTTAAGCCGAACTATTTATTTGGCACAGTATTGCTGTGTGAAGAATAAATAATATAATTTTTTATATTAAAATCACTGTTTTTGAAAATCACTGTTAACCAAGAGCATACAATATATATGGTTGAGGAGATTTCCCCCTGCCCCCCTTACTAAATAAGCATGTTTGTTTATACTAAACATGATTTCTGAATTTTCTTTTAAGTGTATTAATGATTTTAGCACTTGCAGATGTGTGAATGAAAATTGATTGAATTTGCATAATCAAGCAATATAATTTAATATCTCTCTTTTTATTAGGTCTTGTACACAATTGTATATCAAAAAGTTAACGTTATATACTGTTTTGAACAATACAAATGCTTTAACAATGCCTTTTAGGGAAATTATACTATCAACCTAACACTACTAGTGCGTAATGATAGAAATGATCGATCTGTGGTAGCTACAGAGAGAAACTTTTTTTTCTTATCTGTCACTATTACGTGAGGCTGTTCTGCTTTTCATATTCTCAAAGGCAAAGGCACCACATACTTTCTTTGGCAAGTCTGCATGTGTAACTCACTAGAGTGGCATGTAAGCTCAGTGCAGACTGGATCATAACTTTGAACCGCACTGCAGTGGCTAACACGCTTTTGCTTTTCATGCTGCTTTGAGTTTCATCATTTGCTTGATGTTTTCAAGTCATTAAATATTAGAATTCTTTTTCTATTTTTGTAGGGAAAACTGATGACGCCAAGGTATCAGAAAAGGGTAGACTATCTCCTAAAGCTGGACATGTTAAACGTTCCCCATCAGATGCAGGACGCAGCAGTGGTGATGAATCCAAAAAGCTTCCCACAAGTAACTCTAGGACAGCTGCTGCTAATGCTAATACATTTGGATTTAAGAAACAGAGCGGGTCAGCCGTAGGCATGACCATAATCACTGCCAGTGGGGCAACTCTCACCAGTAGATCGGCTACCTTGGGAAAGATCCCCAAGTCATCTGGACTCATGGGTAGGACCACTGGTCGGAAGACTAGTGTTGATGGCTCCCAGAACCAGGATGATGGCTACTTAGCACTTAGTGCACGAACTAATCTTCAGTACCGTAGCTTACCCCGGCCCAGTAAATCCAGTAGCAGAAGTGGAGCTGGGAATAGATCTAGCACGAGTAGCATAGACTCCAACATAAGCAGCAAGTCAGCTGGGCTGCCTGTCCCTAAAATCAGAGAGCCTGCCAAGGTAATCCTTGGAAGCTCTCTGCCAGGATTAGTCAATCAGACTGATAAAGAGAAAGGGATTTCGTCTGACAACGAAAGCGTGGCTTCATGTAATTCTGTTAAAGTGAACCCTGCATCACAGCCTGCTGCTAGCGGAGCTCAGAGTACCCACCAGCAAGGAGTCAAGTACCCCGATGTGGCCTCTCCCACCCTGCGCAGGTAGGCAACAAATTCCTCGCTTCTGCAGTGGTGTTAGTGGGAGCTCAATGAGCAGCACTCTGCCAGCCAGGCCCGGCTGGCTTCGGTGCAGCACTTTCTATGTAGTGTCCTACTTCAGGGTCTTGGTATTTACATTTAATTTCACATAAACAGCTTGGCCAGTGTTGTGGATACGTAGGGCGTCACGCGACAGCAGCAGAAGTCTAACGTTCAGGAAAAAAACCAAACCTGTCTGGCAGAAGCTTTGGCAATTACAATCTGAGTCACCTTGTTGCAGAAGCCATACCTGGAGGCTTTCATCTGTGCAGATATCACAGATATAAGAATTTTCTTACCTGAAGGTTACTGAAGAGTTCTTGCACAGATGTATATGTAACAAACCTGGAAATATTCCAGTCGTGGATCAAATAAACCAACAGCTGGAGGGTTATCTCAGATTTTCATGATGACAGTGGCATTGACCTGCCACACTTGGATTCACCCAAAGCAAACTATTATAGCTTGTGTGGATTAGCCCAGTATGTTGCAAGACTCAACATTTTAGCCTGTGAAGAAGAACCCTAAATAAAATTACTGTCTAAGCTGGGTTAAATTTTCTTATTTAATACTATTTTTTGGACAAAAATCCTCTCTGTCTTCTGTTTCTCCGAGAGTACCCCCCACACTAACATTAACAAATAGTTAGTGAGGAGCTAATTGTTGATGCAGTATATATCAGAGCCTTGATATTGGTGAAAAGTTCTGTTAATATTATTTTTCAACTGAATTTGAGTAGCTTGTGTGTTTCAAGTTGCAGTGTTTTGCATTTCATTTTGTCGTGACGCCCATAATACCCATACAGTTATGCTCCATCATCCTGCTTCCAGTGATGTGAGAAAGCCACATTCCATCTGAAGCACCAGTGCAAGCATAATGGCTGTGATGGCAGCTTAGGCTGATGCTGTAAACTGCTTTTAGATGGGTGGTTTTATTTGAAGAGTCTGTGTGAGGACAATTGAAGATACTTTATTTTGTACCTGGTTAACAATAGATAAGCCATGTACTTTGGAACATGTAATTTTCATCAATGGCTACTTAAAAACTCCAGTAGCCCTTTCACTTCTATAGGATACACAATGATAAATGCAGATTTTCAGTGTTTTCAGTGATTTCAGTGTGCCTCAGGAATGTGATTGGGAATTTTTTATTACTAAAAAGCTGCATTGCTGGCTGTGTAATTGAAATGCTACATTAGAAATACATGAAACTTCAAAGAGCAGACACTGAGGCTCAATTTAACTATTCCCCCATTTGATTTACAATTTCACACTTGAATTTTCACCAGCCTGTCAAAGTTGTCATGTGTTGAGATGCATCAGAGTTGAATTGGGCCTCGTCTGCTTATTACTGATTTCTAGGATGACAGTAAAGAAGATTTTGAGCTTAATTTTTGTAGTTGAGTTGCAGACATTGTTTTTTGCATATTTCCTCTTGGCCCTGTATATTTTTTTTGGTGTTACACGCTGAATTAGAATCCATACCTTTGTAATGGTACAGATTTACCTATAAGTTCACTAATATATATAACTTCCATGTTGTCATACATAAGGGGGTAGCTGAAAAACAGTTTATCAAACTGTTGTGTGGGTATTTGGAGTTTTTTGAGCTCTGGGATGCTTTCTTTCAGAGTGGCTTCCCCAGTGCAGCTGAAGAGGTTGTATGCTCTGGCACAGGAATACCTTGGGGAATGCCCTAAGCTTGTATAGCTGCTGAGAGCCATGGAATCATGGACTGGTTTGGGTCAGAAGGGACCCTGAAAATCATTTTATTCTGATTCCCCTGCCATGGGCAGAGAGACCTTCCACTATCCCAGCTCGTTCAAAGGCCCACCCCTCCTGGCTTTGAACACTTCCAGAGATGGGGCAGCCCCAGCTTCCCTGGGCAGCGTGTGCCAAGGCCTCACCGCCCTCACAAGGAAGAATTTCTTCCTTATGTCTGATCTAAACCTGCCCTCTCAGTTGGAAGTGTTGTCCAGGTGCCTTGTGGCAAGTATGCAGCAGCAGCTGCCCAGCTCAGGTGTGTTTCATGCACTGGAGCTGCAGGAAGCACCTATGCAGCCTGGACACTGCTGCTGGGCCATTCACAGCATTCATTCCACCACTGCTGGCAGAAGCTGGGCCCTAGCAAGGCTTCCTACTGCTGCTGCCTAAAACTCTGGTGAGGAAGCCTCTTGACTACTTAAACCCAAAAATAAGTCCTTGGAGAGGAAGGGAAACAGATCAGCTTCTCCTCCCGAGCTCTGGGAATGAGAGGCAACATCAGCTTGATGGTTTCATAGCTCCTATGTGTCCACTCTTCCCTCTCCCTGCTATAGCTGGGCAACAGGAGCTCTTTCTTTGAAAATGTGGGCTTGCTCCAGGTGCTGCAGGTGCCCAGCTCTAGCACAGACTGTGTTTCTGGGAAGTGATGGACAGTGGGACTTAGTGTCCAGGTGTCCCAACAACCTGGACATGCTCCAAAGCAGAGAAAGTTCTGCCTGGAGCACGCCTACCCCTAAGGCTTCAGGAGCACTTGTGTCTAAGTGCTGTAGTCCTCTATTCTGAAAGGTTTCATCCACAGTGAATGATAGAAAAGCAAATCTGTGCAGGTATGTGTGAGGAAAACCAAGGTTCCAAAGGTAGTTACAGGAGCCAAGAGGCAGAAACAAAAGCAGTGTTTTGGGGTGGAGTTTGAAGCTGGAGTGGAAGATACTCTTCCTTCCTAATTTTGAAGATCAGTTTTGGAATGATTGATTAGTTTACTACTGAGGCACTTGGGCACTTCTGAGAAGTTTTCCACTGACTGTTTTTGAGGGAGTGGGGGTCTTTGCTTCCTTGGCAGTGAGCTGCATCACAGGCAGCAGTGATGCTGTGGTCAGCCTCCTCCATCTCCTCCCTCCTCAACTTCTGGAACTCACCTAGCTTTTTACTAGCCAGTTCCAGGTGCCAAAAAGCAGGTAGCATCACATTCTCCACTAAAAAATACCGTTTCCAGCCAGCTTGGAATGAAGCAAGCCTACATTTGGTATGAGTACTTTGTTGCATCCCAGCAAAAGCTGCTTCTGTGCAGAGCATTTGGTGATTTGTGCAGAATTTACCTGGTCAGCAAGCTTCCAATCTCTAGTATTCCATACATCAGATTGTTTCTCTGGTGTCCTTTTTCTTTAAGGAATAGAAGAGGATGTGGTTATATCTTAGTTCTGTGGAGCTGTATTTTAGCTTTGTGGAAGTATTGGTTGGTGATTCAAAGGTGACACACCTGAGATAGATTTGGAGCTGTTGTAGTTACCTCTGGGCTTTGTTGAAAGGGACAGTGAACACAAGGAGATTATAAATGTATAGTTGCATATGTACAATCTAGGATCAGGTACTCAGTACTGGTTTTCTGAAGCTAAGATGAAATATAAGATATCCTTGTGTTTACTGTTCCATTTTATGTATTTTTCATGCTGTCTTCTTTTTTACAGACTTTTTGGTGGCAAGCCTAGTAAACAAGTTCCCATCACAACAGCTGAAAATATGAAAAACTCAGTAGTCATCTCCAACCCTCATGCTACCATGAACCAGCAGGGTAACCTTGACTCCCCATCTGGCAGTGGTGTGCTGAGCAGTGGGGGCAGCAGTCCCCTCTATGGTAAAAACACAGATCTCAACCAGTCTCCACTGGCTTCCAGCCCCAGCTCTGCACACTCAGCTCCTTCCAACAGCTTGACATGGGGTACCAACGCCAGTAGTTCTTCTGCAGTTAGCAAGGATGGCATGGGATACCAGTCTGTCAGCAGCCTTCACACCAGCTGTGAGTCCATAGACATCTCCCTGAGCAGTGGAGGTGGGCTGAGCCACAACTCCTCCAGTGGCTTGATTCCAGCCTCCAAGGATGATTCCCTGACTCCCTTCGTCCGAACCAACAGTGTTAAGACCACGTTGTCTGAAAGGTTAGTGGGTTTTTCTCTTCTTTCCATATGTTTGTATCTCCAGTGGGAATGAAGTCCTGGCAGCAGTAGCCAGATACAGATCAAGTAATGCCTCTTAGCAGGCAGTGCAGACTAGAACATACAGATAAGTTATTCCCAGAAAGGAGCCCAGGTCAGAGCAGGAGGATGGGTTCAGAACAGGTTTTTGTTTTGCTGTTGCAGCCAATGTGACAACTTTTTTTCACTACCAGATCCTTCCAAAGATCTACTGTTAATTGAGCTGGTAGTGGTATTTTTAAAAACCCTCCAATTTTGATTTCAAAAGTCAACCATTTCCTGTTAAGCTTTTTGATTGTAGAATTTGATGACTTTCAAACTGGAGGTGATGCTGAAAAGACAAGTCCCCATCTCTGTAGTCACTTGATCCCTTCTCATCCTCTCCCTGCTGTGTTGTCCTATCTCCAGTTGTTCACTACAATATTTCAGCACAAGCATTCGTGTGAATGCTTAGTGAATCCTATTGGAAGCTGGTTCCAAGTGAAAAACAATCAGCTGAATTGTATTTCAGACTGATCACTTCCCCAGCTCTGTGTACAATGAGATTCACTGGTACCTGTGTGGACACAGGGTAGGACCTGGGAGGAGGCTGAGCAGGAAGGAGGGAACAGGGATTTTCCAGTATCAGAGCTGGATTGGTGGCACACTGAGCTGAAGCTGACACTGGGGTGAGCTCTGCAGGTCTCTGAGGGACCTCTTGTAGGTGCAAGCAGAACCCTTCCAAGCACTGGATTTCAGCTATGTCCTGACCAGTAGTGATGAGTTCGGCTAGCAAGACATTTGTAGCTGCGTCTCAATGGAGAAAATTGCACCTGAATGTAATGTTCTGACAGTTTGGGGTTCTGTTTGTGTTTTATTATAATTCCTTTTTGTTCCTTCATCTTTTCATTCTAATAGTCCTTCTCTTGTTTTCTGTCTTGTTGGACTGCTCTTTCTAGCCCTCTTTCTTCCCCTGCTGCTAGCCCCAAATTCTGCCGAAATACTTTGCCCAGGAGACAGGACAGGTAATGCTGTCTCAGGACAGGAGTATGCTCAAGGCTGCAGGTTTTGTTGCCCATCTCAGTGAAGCAAATTGTTTTGTGCCAGACTGTGCTCAGTTGAGTGCTCTGTTGTGTTCATCATCCAGGTGTGAACTGACACAAAGACATGCCAGTGAGAGTCCCTGCAAACACCCATCTCCCCACCCAAATCAATCTGGAGAGTGGCATACAGCACAGTTGGCATGTTTTTGGTGTTGCTCTCATTTCTGGGAATGCCCTTTGGTTTGGGGGGCTATTTTTAACCCACCCTTCATATCTTTGCCAAAGGCAATTTGAAACTCGTGCCCTTTTTTTTTTTTTTTTTTTTTTCCTGCAAATCTAAACTCTCACTAGCATTTCAGCATTCCTCTGGCATGCTGCTTTTCCCACTGCCTTTCTGGCCTGTCCCTTTTGTTGTGAAGTCCCTGTGTCATTCAGTGTCGTCAGTCTCTTACTGCAGCTTGGCTCATGAGTGTTTTCCAAGTACTTTGGTACTTTACAGTCATCCTTGTACAAATGAATGTTAAAGTTGGGAAAAGATGACACAAATCTAAACATTCAAGCTCACCTTTTCTCACTGATGTCATTTTTATCCTAGTCCCATACTGTAACTTAGCTATAAGGGTTGTAATTTAATTCATTTACTTACCACGGGGGTATTTTCTTTAAAAACAAATTAACAAGCTCTGCTCATCAGTTGTAAAAACATAAACTGAAATAGTTGAGTTTTGGGCAACTGATCGGTCTATTATACTTTGCTAATGGAACTTAGGCTAAGATTTGGAAATTCAAACAGTCTGGGCTCAATACCTCTTTACAGTAATTAGGTGCATTCCCTAAAGGGTGTCTGCTGAAAGAAATGATGGGAAGGTGGTTTGGACTTGAATATTCCCATGAGGTTTTACCAATAGCCTGCTGAAAAGTGTATTTTTAAACACCCATTTGATGTCTAAAGAGCCATTTTTGTTCATTGTGGCTAGGAGAAACAGTGAAGTGAGGTTGTGAAGAGATGTGGTTCACTGGCATGGTAGCAGCTGCATGTTTGTGCAAACCCCACCTGGTGAGGAGGTCTGTGCATGTTTCTGTAGGGAGGCCCCAGCACCTTTTCCTCTGAAAAGGTGATGCAGATGTTTGTGCGTCCTTCGTCCTGATCTGATTCCTTCCCTTTTGTTCTTCTCTGAAGTTCTTTTCTTTTAACTTTTCTGCAGCGACCCACATCTTGATAGGAACACTTTGCCTAAGAAGGGACTCAGGTATTGGTGTTTCCACATGGTTTAATATCTTCTGTGGTGGCTTTGGAGTTTGCTTTGTGTTTCTGTTGTGGCTGGTGGTGATGGTCGCAGTTTGCAAGAGGTGGCAACAATGCTCTTCCCTTCTTCTTCCCTTCTTCTTCCCTTCTTCTTCCCTTCTTCTTCCCTTCTTCTTCCCTTCTTCTTTTTTTCTTCCTTTTCCCTTTTTTCTCCCGCTCTTCTCCCACTCTTCTCCCGCTCTTCTCCCGCTCTTCTCCCGCTCTTCTCCCTCTCTTCTCCCTCTCTTCTCCCTCTCTTCTCCCTCTCTTCTCCCTCTCTTCTCCCTCTCTTCTCCCTCTCTTCTCCCTCTCTTCTCCCTCTCTTCTCCCTCTCTTCTCCCTCTCTTCTCCCTCTCTTCTCCCTCTCTTCTCCCTCTCTTCTCCCTCTCTTCTCCCTCTCTTCTCCCTCTCTTCTCCCTCTCTTCTCCCTCTCTTCTCCCTCTCTTCTCCCTCTCTTCTCCCTCTCTTCTCCCTCTCTTCTCCCTCTCTTCTCCCTCTCTTCTCCCTCTCTTCTCCCTCTCTTCTCCCTCTCTTCTCCCTCTCTTCTCCCTCTCTTCTCCCTCTCTTCTCCCTCTCTTCTCCCTCTCTTCTCCCTCTCTTCTCCCTCTCTTCTCCCTCTCTTCTCCCTCTCTTCTCCCTCTCTTCTCCCTCTCTTCTCCCTCTCTTCTCCCTCTCTTCTCCCTCTCTTCTCCCTCTCTTCTCCCTCTCTTCTCCCTCTCTTCTCCCTCTCTTCTCCCTCTCTTCTCCCTCTCTTCTCCCTCTCTTCTCCCTTTTGCTTCCCTTTTTGCTTCCCTTTTTGCTTCCCTTTTTGCTTCCTTCTTTCTTGCTTTCTTTCAATCCTCAAAGAAAGCCATTGACAACTGAGCTTTTTTCATCCAGTGGCCTCACTGCTTGAGCAAGAACTGTGGCTTTTGCTGGCTTACTTGCTGGAAAGCATCTCAAACCATCCCTGGGCTTGATTTAAAAACAGAAATGTTGTTGTTTCTGTGCCTATTACATGGAATGACCTGAAATAGTTTTTTTAACCTTGAGAACCTTGTGTTGTGATATAAATAGAAAAGATTTACAAGATAACACCAAAACTTTCAGGATGAAATTGGACATATTAAATTTTTTTTTAAAATGCATCATAATACCTTAATCTATATATTATAATTTATAATCTATTTAATCTATACCTTATTCTCTACTCTCATAGAAAATAACAAAAAAAATCATCAAATGTACTTTAAGCTGTTGTCTTCTCACATATTTTGTACATCTGTGAGGTAGTGATTTTTATAACATACTTTTTTTTCCCCCATTGATACAAGCAATTCTAACCAGAATTACTATTAGCTATGCTAATTAAATGCTTTACATGTTAGAGAATTTACAGAAGGTATCTCTGACAATTAAGAAAATTCAGATTCTGAATTGCTTAATGCAGCATCTGTGATCACTGCCTCGAGACTGCATCTGTGATTTTTTTCTGTGCTGTGCATCTTGTTCTTCAGAGCAGCCTTGTCCCATGAAGCTGAGTACTAAAGCCTTTCTTAAAATGGCAATTTGTTTTAATGTTTCTATGGTCAACTGTGTCTCTAATAAATACTCTCTTCTAAGATCAAAACATTTGAGTGCTGAAGAGGTAGGTATTAATGCTGACAATAAAAATAAATCTGTAGTGTGTTAAGGTAACATGACTGCTTAAAGCCCCTTTCTAAATAAACTGATTTATATGCAAAGTTTAAGAGATGCAGATTGTCAGGGATTGCTGCTGAAGTGTTGAGGCATAAGCAGAAGAATGAATGCATTTTTTGAAAGCAGATTGACTTTTAAAATTATTGCAGTGTTCCCATTGATTTAAAATAATCTTAATAAGTGATATCTTACTGCAGGGCATTTACTTGAAGGGAATCAAATTAATTAAATAGATAATATCAGCAAATAATAGGGCTGTAAGTTTTTGGAAGGAGAGCTAAGAACTCATAAATATTTGTCCAAAGGCAATGGCATAGCCCAAGACAGACACTGAATTCCATCAGCAGAGAAGTGTTTCCATGAAGCTCTGGCTGTTGGTACCTGTGCCCTATCACGTAGCTCACAGAACACCTGTCCTAACATACCTATTTTTCACACATAGACACAATAAATGAAACCTAAGCTGAAGCCAGGGGTTTTTTTTTGCCACTGATGTTGGCATAGACCACGTTTCTGCTATTTTCTTTCCCTTCAGAAAAGGCTAAACATAGTCTGCTTTATGATGTTTCAGTGCTGTTGGTTTTGAACTAAATGGGATACGCCTCCACAGACCTTATTTGGATGTCTCTGGAATATGAAATATTGGGTCACAGCTTGTTTAAAAAAATCCTGATAATGGCTTTGTTGACTTGAATTTGGTTATAATATCACAAAGAGTCAGCTAAGGTTACTGATGTACCAAAGTATTTAAATAGTGTTAGAATTTTGGCATAACTGAGGGAAAGGTTTTCCAAGTTACAGTTTTATTTTTAAATCATGTGATGTAGCACACACTACATTTTATCCTACAGTGCTACACAGCACAACTTCTACCTGTAACTTTTGGTTCACTCTGGTTTGGTTACATCTGAAGCCATTGGAATGAAGTTTGTGGTTTGGTCTTTCCCCCCACCAAAGAGAGGCGAAATGAATTAGGAACATGTTAGAAGAGCTTGGAGCAGCTCCTTAATCCAGAATTCTATTTGGTTTAGATTATTTAATCCTTTAATTTCATATGAGGATTCTTTTTTTCTTTCTCTCTCTCTCCCACCCCAAGCCTTGTGACATTTCATGGTTGGTTTTTTTTTTTTTTTTTTTTGTTGTCTTTTTTTCTTTTTTAACAAAAAAGCCAGATAAAAAATAAAGTTCATGGTGAAAAACCTGTTTGTTTTTGCAGGTATACTCCATCCTCCCAGCTCCGTAGTCAAGAGGATGCAAAGGAATGGCTCCGGTCCCATTCAGCAGGAGGCCTGCAGGATACTGCTGCCAATTCTCCATTTTCATCTGGATCCAGCATAACATCACCCTCTGGAACCAGATTTAACTTCTCGCAGCTTGGTGAATAATTATCTGTTTGAATAATCACAGCAATGCATTGTGTGTCCTGAAAGCAGCATGTTGCACAAGATAATTTCCTTTCAGCAGCTCCAAGGCCCACATTGAACCTGTGGAAGCACTCTCACTGAAATGAGTGTGACGAATTAGCATTATTATCTCCTATGCCCAAAGGTGCCATTCTTGCAGTAACTTTGATTCTCTGGGACTAATCAGATTCTTTAATATAAACTGTGAGGTTTATAAAATGTTAAGTAGAGCTGTTGGTTGGTATCACCCATTGGGGTGCTTAGAGGACATATGATGTTGCCTGCAGATGTTGCAACATCTATAATCCTCTAAAATCCAAGCATTTTACATACTGTGTGTGCCAATCTCATCAGTTTGGTATTTTATCTTTTTCAAATGGCTCGTTGGAAAATTGCAGAAAGCTCAGTCAAGCAGTATATAAAAATCAGGGGAGTTTCAAGTCAGAAAAACTGCCATTCCTTCACCTAATGTCTTTGATAAACACATTTTAAATTAAGGAAACAATAAATGCTGATTGGCAGGATCCATGAAGCATTGCAGGTTCTAGTTGACTGTATCAGCAGTTGAAATAACCTGATTTAAAGTGCTAGTGGTGCTCATCTCTGTTGGGCTGCTTAAATATGACTTCATTGCTTTCAGTTTCTTCAGGTTTGTAAATTTAATCTTGAAGGAACTTTTGGAAAGAAAATACCTGTTTGTTTATGACTTTCAAAAGCCCCTCCATAATAATTAATATTGTTGTTTAGAATAAATATATTGTTTACAGTAACTAATTTATAGATAATAATTATGTGCAAAATAGTTAAGCTTGCACTTGTGAACTTCTTATGGGAATTTGGAGCAGATTGCACAGTCACTTATTTCTAGTGTCGTTTTGAGTTGCAGTAATGACATTCTAGAGCCTTTCCTTGGGTGTTCTGGAAAGAAACACTTTCAATACGTGGCTTTAAATAAACTGACACTTAGCAAAATTTCAGCTGAATTTACACACAGCATGGCTGCATTTCCAACAGCTAGCAAACTGTCAGGAAAATTCATGAAATTAAAAAAAAATAACCAAAAAGTGTTGTCATAAGCCCAGAAACTTAACTCTTTATGTACCATGTTGGAGATTATTTGTATTAGCTTCAAAAGCTCTTTGGCCACAAACTGCAATGAACACCAAAAAAAAAAAAAAAAAAGAAAATATGTTTTCCTATGTTTTCTATGTTTTTAAGATGAGAGCTTAGAGATATTGGAGTTAAGAAAGGTCATTGGATTTAATTTAAGAGCAAATGATGATATGGAAGTCAAGAATCTGTGAACTGAATTATCCTGTTTTCTACAATAGTCTGTATCAGTTGGTGGTCTATGTAAAACCAGGCAAGGACAGCACACCAAGAGGAACCAGATGAGCAATGATTTTGTTCTCTCTTTTTCCCCACAAATGAACTAATTCTTAGTAAATAGCAGGCATAATTTTAGCACAAAAGCTCTTTTGAGAAATGTGAGGTTACAGTACTTTTGTACTCTAAACACTGGCTCGAAGAATATTGGCTTTTAAGGCAAAATTAGTAATTTACAGTTCTCAGGACATCATAGCTGAAAGTTCTGAACTGTAATTATTAGGAAACTAAAGCTCTTTATATTTGTGACTAAAATACATAGAAAAATGTCATTTTCTTAGAACTCGAAGGCTTTGAAGAAGGTAAGTCCTGCTCTAGAGAGACAAAATACTACAATTTTTGTGGAAGAACAGTTCCAAATTAATTAATTAATTAATTAACTGATTAATGCATTAGTTTATGACAAGATAATTTTCTTTCATTCTCCCATGCCTGGGAGGTGTTAGTGAGGTGACTCAGCTTGTTTGTGGAATTACGGACACATGGACATTATGGACACACAGACAGTTTTTAAAATGACCTTAATTGACTTGAGTTTCCACATCCACTAGCCTTGTTTGCATACCCCTTACTTGAAAACCAATGGCGCCTGGAGAAGACAATACCAAAAATTTGTGTCTTGAAGTGGAGGGCGGGGGGGAAGCACCTTTGCTGGTGGAGGATGACAGAAGGAGAACAGGAGAGGCCGTGTTGGTGGCACTAAGGGTGTGTGTGGTGTTTGTGAGGGTCCCCAGGACGAGGGAAGAGATGAGAATTTTACTCCCATGTTCTCAGAAGGCTGATTTATTATTTTATGACACTATGTTATATTAAAGAATTCTATACTAAAACTGTACTAAAGAAGGAGAAAGCATACATCAGAAGGTTTAACAAAAATGAATAATAAATGCTCGTGACTGACTCAGAGAGTCTGACACAGCTGGACTGTGATTGGCCATCAATTAAAAACAATTCACATGTTTGGCTAAACAATCTCCAGCCCACATTCCAGAGCAGGCAAAAGATGGAGAAGCTGAGACTTCTCATCTTCCCAGGAGACGAAATCCTGGTGAAGGGGTTTTTTAGATAGTGTGACAGTGACAATGTGTAGCCATGATATTTTCTGAAAAATCCCTTCGCCAGGATTTTTCTCCTGAGAAGCTGAGAGGCCTCAGGAACAAAATGTAAACGATAATTGTCTGCTGCTGGGGAATGCAACAGGTGCATCTGAGACAGAGTAGAAATTCTCCAGAGTAGAAATCCATTTTGGTTTAAGTGAAATGTACGTCTTTGAGTTGAGTCTATAATTTGAAGACATAGCTATTTAGCCTGACTGCAAAAGCCTAAGCTCAGAGAAACTGCTTCAGTGAAAGACAGAGATAAGGGAGAGAGAGACAAAGAGTGATAAAGAGGGACAGAGACTGCTGTAAGAGCAGGTCAACCTGACCTAGAAATTATTTCTGATAAAGAACTAGCAGCAAATGTCATGTGAAATTAGTAAAAATGAATATGTATGAAACTATTGTGAAATTGTATGCATATGTATTTAAGAAGAAGATAAAAAAAGACCTGACATCCCCAAAAGTACGCATGTCTTTTAAAGAAAGCAATCTCCACATGCGTCCAGCGCTGTAATAAACATACCGGCTTTACAACTTGCACAGAGTTGTAGAGTTTTGTTTATCTCCGCAAAACACATCTGTGGTTGGTCTCATGTGGTTGTTTCTAATTAATGGCCAACCACAGTCCAGCTGTCTCAGACTGTCTGGTCAGTCACAAGATCCCTTTTCCCTTTTCCATCCCTTTTCCCTTTTCCCTTTTCCCTTTCCCCTTCCCTTCCCTTAACCTTTCCTTTCCCCTTTCCCCTTCCCTTTCCCCTTCCCTTTCCCCTTCCCTTTCCCCTTCCCTTTCCCCTTCCCTTTCCCCTTCCCTTTCCCCTTCCCTTTCCCCTTCCCTTTCCCCTTCCCTTTCCCCTTCCCTTTCCCCTTCCCTTTCCCCTTCCCTTTCCCCTTCCCTTTCCCGCCTCCTGATGAAATCCTTTCTTCTATTCTTTTAGTATAGCTTTAATATATCATTCTCTTTTAATATAACATATATCATAAAATAACAAAATCAACCTTCTGAAACACGGGGTGAAGATTCCTCAAGACACTCGTTTCTTCCCATGTCGGGACTGCTTGCAAACCGCCGCAGCAACACGTGTGTTTGTTGCTTGCTTTGCAGCGAGCCCCACGAGCGCGGCGCAGATGAGCCTGTCCAACCCCAGCATGCTGCGCACGCACAGCCTGTCCAACGCCGACGGCGCCTACGAGCCCTACGGCGACACGCGCCTCCGCAACAGCTCCGTGTCCCTGGACGACAAGAGCCGCACCATGAGCCGCTCCGGCTCCTTCCGCGACGGCTTCGAGGAGGGTCAGTGCGGGCCCACGGGGCTGGGCGTGCTCACGGGGGCCGGGGTTTGGCTGCTTCTTCTGCTTCTTCCGCCAAGGTCGCGGTTGAGGCGCTACAGACGGTGCTCCATGTTCGCACTCAGGGCGTTCATTGTTTCTTGTCTGTGTTACAAGTCGTTGTCAAGAGCCAGGACATTCCTCTGGCTGCCCTGGGTGATTCGAGACCCTGGCAAAGAGCTCAAAAACCTTGGCACCGAGTCAAAGACACCTGTGCCTTCTATTTTAGCCCATGGAGAAAATTGCCAACTTTGTGTGAGGAGATACAAGCCACAAGGGTTTGAGTAGAATGATAGTGAATTTATCACAGTGTGGAAAAGCAGAATTTTGGGGTTTTAGAATGGGAGTTCAAAGAGCAAGATGGAGGAATCTGGGTGTGTCCTGTCCTTCTTCTCCTTCTTCTTGCCTTCCATCTTCTGCTGTGATGGTGACACTTCTAGATTGGTTTAGAGTAGAGACAAACTGTCTAACATAGGTGATAGATATTGGAAAATTATTGTAAATAAAATACACATAGTCTGTAGTATAAAAAGCTGACACCACCCCAAGGGCAGGCACTGTGCCACAACCCGACCTGCTGGACAGATCTCAGCAGGTCAGAGAAGGAATGTCATAGAAAAGAAAAATAAACAGCCTTGAAAAACAAAACCAACTAATCTTGACTTCTTCAGTCACAAGGCTAAGAAAAAAAGGACTTTTTAATACCTTGGGGTCACCTCAACCACAGAAACCCAAAAGTTGAGTTCTGCAGTGTTCTACTAACAAGCTACAAAATGGCTATCTATCTTTCTGTACAAGGTCTTTTAAGGCTAACCTATCCAATTAAGAAATGACACCTAAATTATTTTCACTTTTAACCCAGTGACTAATCACTCAAAGTCTGCAATGTGGACTTTTCTGTGCAATTACAAAATACCACCCAAACCCAGGAAGAGGAAGGAATAAGAAGGTAAAGAAGAAGCATCAGCCTCTGCCCTAAAACTTCCATCTTACTTTATATATATATTACCATATTCCAAAACCCCAAACTCTATGTTTTCCCACCCTGTGACATTACACACTTCTAATCAACTACACACCTGTAATCCCAGTGCTATCAAACAATTTTTGAAGCCTTTTCCATGGCCTCAGGTCAAATACAGTGCTCTCCTGGGAGTCAGAGTCTCTCAACACAGAAAGTCTGAAATTCTCAGTGTCCAGAACTGCCAACACAGAGGGTGGCCTTTGCACAGGAACTGGGCCCTTCTCTGTTCAAGCACAGCTTTCTCAGTGTGGAGCTCTCAGTGTTAGCTAAAACCATAGTCCTGTTTGTGGCTGTTCTGATTGTAGAATCAGGGTGTTGGAAGAGACCCACTGGGATCATCAAATCCAACTCCTGGCCCTGCCCAGGGCACCCCAACAATCACCCCATGTGCCTGAGAGCGTTGTCCAAACACTTCTTAAACTCTGCCAGCCTTGCTGCTGTGACTGCTTCCCTGGGGAGCCTGTTCAGTGCCCAGTCACCCTTTGGGTGAAGAGCCTTTTCCTGATATCCAACCTGAACCTCCCTGACACAACTTGAGGACATTCCCTTGGGTCCTGTCACTGGTCACAGAGACAGATGTGAATGATGACAGAGAGAATGATGTTTTTTCAGTGATTGTGTTGGTCAGACACAGGAAATAAGTGTTGTACCTAGACCTTGACTGTTCAAGAAATGGCTTAAACATAACCTGTGCTTAATTTTTTGTGCTCTCAGAAGGACTATTTCAAGCTTAGAGTCAGCACATCAGTGTTTCTTCACTAGGGGTATTCTGAACTTGCACTTCCACATTTCTGCTTATAGTATAGATAAGTGATCAGTTGGACTGTTTCTCTCCCAGTAATTTTTCCAGTATTTAAACTGTACTCAAATAGCCTTTGCTTTTCATTTCTGCTGAATGTCCTGGCTTGATACAACAGATATTCCAAGGGGCATTGAGTAGTTCTTTGAAACATCTAGGCTTGTCTGTTTAGTGCTTCATCATCTTTTCAAATATGTAACCACACCCGATAAAAAGAACCCATGTTAAAATGGTAAGAAAAAGCATTTACCTAGAAAGGAATATTTAGTTTGGTTGCTCCTGATCAGGCATCCTTGCAGCTGTAGGAGGAGCAGCTGTGAGCACACATTAAAATCCTCAGGCATTGCACTTTGAAAAGTCAAGCGTGGAGGGGTTCATAGGAAGCATTTTCAACGTTAACCCTTTGAGTCTTAAATCTCCTTTCTGGCAAGGGTTGGGAGGATCTTGGTTGCACTTCACAAGCCTTTGATGGCTCTTTCCTGTGCTTCTGGAGACCTGCTCTTACTCAGCACTGTTAATACCAGTGCCCCATGGTTGTTGCTGCCCCAGAACCAGGCCTGCATGGGAGCCACACTTCAGTGCTTGCAGAAACCTTTGAGAGCTGCAAAGTGTCTTCCTGGAGATTCTAGTTATCCCATCATGGTTTTTTGCCATTGGAGAAGGTAGAGAATATGTATTGGATGTGTCTCTGGAAAGATTAATTAATTAATTGGTTATTGAATTTAGTTAGTCTAACTTCAATACAATAAAATACAATTTTATTGTATTTTAGAGGTCTGTGGCTAAGGATTTTTATTAGGGGTTGAAAATTATTATAATAATGCTACAGGGCTAAAAGCTGGGTCATGGCAGGAATTAACCTTTGTTTGCTCTCAGAAAGCTGAATGATCAGAAACAGTCAAAGGCTGCCAGATGCTCAGTCAGTCAGTATAATCTGGGAAGGAATTTGAGTCTCTGTATCTGTGTTACACTTCAGTGATTTACCAGAAGAGCTACTGCAGCAAAATTTGCTTGGGTTTTATTGAAGGCATCCTCCAAAAAATTGTAGCCTTAGTCTTTTAACTGTGCTCAAGATTGCAGCAAGTCCATTTTGGCACATTGGAGGTTAAACTCTCTCTTGTAGTTCAGAAGTTCTTTTCCAGCAGAGAGCCTGGTTTGGATAAACATTCAATAAGTATTGCATGTTTGAAGACAAACCATTAAAAAAAAAAAGAAGAAAAGGAAAATCTAAAAAAACGTAGGTGAAATGTTCTATGAAGTGCTTTTTATTCATTTGAAAAAAGTAATAAAAATGAAGTCCAAGAAATATCCACTAAGTTATGGACTTGCAAGTGGTTGGAAAATACCACTTTTGTATCTGAGGAACTAATTTGACCCTACAAGGGACATGCTGAAGATCCCTTTCAGATTTTCCTCAATTTTTGACACCTAAAAGGATAATAATATTTTACCATATGGATTGAATGTTTAGGTGTAGTCTCTGTACTTTTGTCTTCAGGAGGAAGGCCTTCCATCATTTCCCTGGCTGTAGAGAAGGCTTACTACTAAGCTAACCTGCTTATAGCTCCTGCTTATTTCTCAGGGTCTAAGTGGTTAAGTGTTTCTGAATATAGCAGAGGTTTGCCTTCACCTTGAGAGAATAGATTTAAAAGTATTATAGAAATTTAAATGTGATTAATGAACAAATTGATTTTATACAATCATCCAGTGTCAATGAAGCAAATCCAGGTCTTAAATGAAGCTTACCAACCTACTTCTTAATTATTTCCTAGCACATAGTATTACAAGGCATTTGTTTCTCATTAACCTCAAAGCAGGGCCAGGATTTATTCTTTCAAGCCTTTTCTTCTCCTGTCTCTGGGTATGAAGTACAGTCATGTTCTCTCACAGCACAGCAGGTAGGTGGGGAGGTTGCTCAGCCTTGCAGTAACTCTTGTGACAGACAGGGCCAGCAGGAGCAGCCTCCAAACTCACCAGAACCTCCTGGGGAAAAAACACAGCATAAGAACTGAGTGCTCTCCTGGCTCTCCAGTTTCCCCACTTTTCCAGCCAACAGTCTTCCCCAGGAGCTGGGCTGCCACTGGCTCCACCCTGATACTTCAGCCTCCAAGAGAAAAGCAAAGTTAAATTCTTTATCATTGGAATATAAATTGTTATTCCTTTTTGTGCCACTGACTGCAATACCAGTTTTTCTTTCTGCTCTCTGGGCAGATGGTCACAGCTAGAGCCTTTCTTTTCTAGCATTAAAAATGATACATGCTTGCCTGTGCATTTACAGTGCTTTAAAATAATAGCTCCAGACCAATTTGGGATTGTGGGCTGCATGCAGTTGCATGCTGGCTGCAAGAAACAGGAATTGCATCAGGAGCATGACTGCCTTCAGGCTCCTAATTAAATAGCCTTCAAGTAGCCATCTGCAGATCCTTTAAAAAGAAATTGCACAAGTATATTAACTCCTCAGTTGTCCTTAAAATGAGAAATCTGAAATTATGTGCACATTCAAATGGTGCACATGAGTCACCATTCCTGTGTCTGTGTGGTCCTTAGGGACATGGTTTACTGATGGCCTTGGCAGTGCTGGCTTCATCTTAGAGGTCTTTTCCAACCCAAATAAATCTGTGATTCTATGTGATGTTGGTGTTTCACAAGGCAGGAGTAGGATTCCCAGAGTTATATGTTCTTCCCCCTTTTTTTCTTATTTTGCATCTTCTCTCCTATATTAAAGTCCCAATGTGATCTTAAAAATTCCAGCTGATGCTAACTCTGTGTTGTGTCTGACCAAGTCCATGATAAAGTTTCTGTTTCCTCTCTGGGCAGCTGGTAGGGCTCTTTTTTGGTTATATCTCTATAAGGAAAAAAATTCAACAAGGAAGAACATAGGGAAGCAGACCAGAAAATATATTATATTCCCTCTCTGAATTGCACATTTGTGGCCTTGTGCAATATTGCCTCACTTTGGACTTTCCATCTTAAGAATCTTACGGGGAAAATGCAAGTAAAGAAAAGTGAGAAGGAGATCTTAAGCACAGAACATCTGTGATATAAAATTAAAGTAGAAGTCTTCAGCGTGGAAAGTGATGGTGGAAGCAATGTGTGTTGAATTTTTGTTTGTTATGAAGAGATTGGTCATCCATTCCTTCTGTTAGCACAATGGCATGGAGGCACTCAAGGAACTTACTAATTCAGTAGCAGGTCTAAAACAGCTGCAAAGAATTATATTTCTGAACTCAAGAGAATTTTTCATTGCAGACAAAATGTGTCAGTGGATTCAGTAGCAGTTAAGGGAGTTAATGGTAGACAGGTCACAGCAGCCAAAATAATGGTCTGACTGCAGTTTCCACCCCTGGAATTTCCCTCTCTGCTGATTCCCAGAGGGTGCAAAGATGTACCTGGGGAATAATCACTGTGTATCTGTCTCCTCTTTTCATTCTTTTCAGCAAACATGGGCTGTGGTTGCAGCCAGGGCTGGAGCACACCATTAGACAGAGCCTGGCTCTGACTCACACCACTTATTTTATGTTCTTTGTGCAGGATAGTCCTTAATGTGTAACTAGAAAGATCATTTTAATTGAAAATATGATTACCCAGAGAAAGCAAATGGATGTGAGGGTTTTTTTTCACTTTCTTGTGGGTTTTCTAAATTATCTTAAATTCCTTCAGAAGCCAACTTAGACTTTGTTTACTTCTCTTTCCAGTATTGCCTTAGGATATAATGTCAGTGGGAAAGCAGAACCCATTTATTACAAATGTAGAATGGCTCTAGGTAATTAAAGCAAAATGGCAGCTTTTCTAAACTTTTTTTTTTTTTTTTGCTGGAGGACTTAGAAGAAAGAAAAAATTATTTTATGCTATTTCATATGATTTGTGTTCAGTTACCTGAATTTTGAATGAAAGTTTCAGTTCAGGACTATTTGTTTCTAAAACTAAAAATAAGGGGAAAGTAATTTTGCATGTTTCAGTCACAGAAAGAATAGCTTCAGGTACTTTTTTCAATATGTAATAAAGAATGAGATGATGCTATATTTGTATGTAAATCCTGATGTAACAGGCATCAGGATGGCAACAACCTTGAGAATCACAGAATAGTTAGGGTTGGAAGGAACCTCTGAAGATCATCTAGGTCATCAGTGTATATGTATGTCCTTTATTGAATTGAAATGCAAAAATTGCTTGAAACGAATCCTTTTCCAGAAAGTTTTGTAGCTATGTTTTCACTGTTAATTTTTTATGAGAGAACAAACTTTGCCTTGTTAAAAAAACGTCCTCGCTTTAAAGAAACACCAAGAAACCCTGCAGAGAAAAGGAACATTGGGCTCATTGATGCACTGATGCAGCTCCCTTAAGTCAGCAGAAGGAAGACACAGCTGCATTTAGAGGAGAATTCACAGCCCCAGAATTGGACAATGTTTTTTTTTCCTTGGGTCCTCCACATCTTCTCCTGGAGCATCTGGTTACACACTGGAGCTGGGAGTTGTGGTTTCCTCAGGACATTCCCATCTTGGTCTGTTGCTTAAAAAAAACCAACAAACCTCAGTCTCACCTAAAACTAAAGATAAAATACTTAGATTTAATTTTGTAATCTCTTCTGCATTTCTTGGGGTTTTTTTTAGTCTTGAGAAAGCCCTTTTGCAAAAATTTTAATATAAACTATCCAGAGAAATATTTATCTCTGAACAGACCTTCGTCAAAACTTTTGTAAAGTTTTGGCCACACCTAATTTCCCCCAAAAAAACAAGTATTATGAGAATTTTGAAACAGCTTTACCAAATCCAGGGTTATGGATTGTATCAGCTGGCAATGCATGCTTCAAACCATACATTATTGGTACAATAATATAATTAAGTTTATGATGGATGGTGAAATTGTGGATTGTGAAAGTATTTCTGCAGCAGATTGGTTGTTTACAGGGGATGATTTATGATGATTCCACCCTGTGGTTAGTGCACTTAAATTCATTGTGTTTATTTTCTTTCTTTTAGTGCATGGTTCTTCTCTCTCTTTGGTGTCCAGTACATCATCTATTTATTCCACAGTGAGTATAATGAAATTAAGTGTATATTTATTCATCAAAATTATTGAATTGGCTGGTCTTGCTGCGCTAGTTTTGCCATTCAAGGAGCAGGAAAAAAGCAGTTTTCATTTGACTGTGTTCTGAATGCTAGCTAGGAAAAGGAATGTTTATGTTCTTGAAGATGCCTGTGGATATTTAGCACATTAAACACAGACTTCAATGGCCTAAAAGCAGCCACTGATTTTTGGAGTCTGTGTTTTATGCCATGCTAGGGAGGTTTTGCTACAAAGCACCTTAGTAGATATGAGGAGATTTTAACTTTGTTACTTACAGCATCCCAAAATTTGCTAAATAAAGTCATCCCATCCTTATATTAATGATTTACTACTAAAGAAGTTCACTTTTCAATGCACAAATATTAATAATTCTAAAAAAAGGTAATTTAGTCACTGTGCCAGTAACACTTTCCCCACAAGTATGTATTCATTTTGGTTATCTGATCCTAAAATAAGGCTTGCTGGAGTTTGAAAACAGCAGGGGAGCACTCAGAGCTTCAGGTTCCTGTGCTTGCTGCAATAGAGTGTTGGGATGGGTGTAATTTTCCTGGTGGCTGGAAGTGGGCATGTTTTCTTAGAAACAGTGGAGTGTGTGACTTCCTACCCCATGCTTGTCCTTAGCTGATAGCTGTGGTTAGAAACAGGCCATAGCAGCCACAACTCTGTCATGCTGACCACAGTGGATGCTCAGAGCATCCACTTGGCATCCTCACAGCTGGCTGTGTGTGCCCACTTTTTCATTGCCACAGTGCCTTGGCAGCACCCAAATGGGAGGAATTTTTAATTTTTTAATTTTTTTTTTTTTTTTCACATCACTTTAGAATGCAAAAATGCGACCTCCTTCCCATGGAGAGCTGAGTGTGGGATGAAGGGAATTGCCCAGGATCAGCCAAGTTCTGTGGCAGTCCTGGTTCCTCAGAGCCTCCTGCAGTCCCTTGTGGACAGAGCCAGCACTTCTTCACTCTTCCATGACTGACATGCACTGGTCAGCAGGCTGAGGTGGAGCCCAAATTCCTTCCTGCAGAAGGAAGTACCTCCAGCAGCCTATTTTCTTTTTCCTTGAGAGTAAATAAATTAGGAGGCTAAATTAGACTGAATATGGATGAGGGAATCCAAAATAGGGAGTTCATATTAGAATTCTTGAAATACAAAAAGATAATTTCCATAAATGTGGAGTTCATATTAGAATTCTTGAAATACAAAAAGATAATTTGCATCAATGTGTCAGGCTGGTTATGTTGCAATATCCTCACATAATTCCTTTTATTTTACAGCCTGAAGAGAAGTGCCAGTCAGAGGTAAGAGCACATCCTCTTTGACAAGCAGAAGTGCCACTGTGCATTCTCTGTGCTGCTGTTTTATTTCTCCTTGCTGTGATGCACTGAAGTGCTCTCTTGAAACCCTCAGATTCGCAAGCTGCGGAGAGAATTGGATGCATCCCAAGAAAAAGTGTCAGCTCTGACAACTCAGCTGACTGCTAATGTGAGTACAGCTCTGAGGGCAAACATTAACCTGGAATGCATCTAATGCAACAATTACCACCCAGGTCCTTGAAGTGACAAAAAGATTTCATGTATATAGCATTCAGTTTGTATTACTGATGTGTTTAAAGAAATAACTGTATTTCTTGACATGTCCAAAAATAGCATCCTCTGCCCTACTAAATGATATAAATTATCTTACACTTTTCTTTAAAAACTGAGTTATAATAAGAAGAATTTGGCTTTGTAGCTGTGTAAGCCATCTTAGGGTCCTGAGAAGATCATTGAGGACAGGGTCTTTTTTTAAAAAACAATGTCTTGCTTTGACATTTGGGTAGGATGAGATACAGATAAAGATTTTAATTGGTAGGAATAAAAGTTGATAGAAACTTGGACTGAAATTCATTATGTTTTTCTGTTGCATAAAGATGTGGCATGATAAATAATACTGGCATAAGGGGCTTTGGAAACTGATTTAAAGTTAAGCCTGAAGAACTGAGATACCTGATTTTTTGTCAGTGTAGACAATACTTCTGCTTGTTCCTTTCAGGAATTTGAGGGATAAGTAATTTAAGACACTCAGGGAAAGAAAAATACTTGGAATCCAGGAGGTGTTGAGGCAGTACTGTATGACCCTGAGCAAGTTTATTTGTGTGTTCTGTGCTGCAGTCACAGATAGCAGGAGTCTGCAACACAGAAGCTTGCAAGGAAAATAAGCAATCCTAGAGTAAATAAGCTGGAGATGAATAGCAGATCAGATCATCCTGACATCCTGGTTTATGGGAATGAATAAACATCAGAACTTGTGCTGCTTGAGGGGGGTTTCCCTGTCCATCAGCTCTGGGAACTGGGGCAGTGCAAAGCTTGGGACAGGAAAGGACAGGTTCACCTGAGCAGCATCACAGGAAAGATTTGAGGGGAAATCTGTGCTGTCCACTCCAGGCATCACAGTGCTTCATCCAGCTTGAAAATGGGGCCAGAAAACTAAGAACACAGTTACTACAGGGAAGTCAAATAAAAGGGCTTTGGCTGAATGAAACCACTTAGTTACTGTCCCAAGAGAAAAAGAAAACAGTTTCAACATCTTTCAAAAGTTAAATCTTATCTTTGCCTTTCAAATACAAAGGGGATGGATACAGGAATTGGTTTTCCCCCAGAAGATTCTTTTACTTGTGGGAAAGCAGGACCAGATTTTCTTGCATGGGTTTTTAATGATGTTGTTAAATAACCCAGCTTGTGTCCTTCAAACAAAGACCTTGTCAGCTGAGCAGCTCATTTGGCTCTGCTGTGGCTTTATTGCATTCTCCTTCCCACAGTTCAGGGTCACTGGGCTGGTGCTCAGCACGGGCTGCTCACTGCCTGGCCCAGCTGCTCTTCATCTGCCCAAGAATTTCTCTGTGGTTACTACCACTCTCTTTGTGGAGAACAGTTTTTAGTGTGCACTCCTGTATGGTTTTGTTTAGATTGGGGTCATTTGGGTTTTTGTGGGTTTTTCTTGTGGGCTTTTCTCAAAAAAAAAAAAAAAAACCAACCCAAAAATAACAAAGCATATAATTTATTATTTTGATAATATTCCATTTTTGCTTAGTTCACTTTGCTAAAATCTTACAGTGTTTTATTCATGCTATTTAAACTTCTTAGACTTGAGCCTGCCCCTGATCTTCCTGATCTGTCCATAAATTGGCAACAAAGATGTTGCTATAACTGTCCCACTATTAAATTTCAGTCTTTAGCCACTTCTTTCCAGAGAACATCCTTTTTCCATGTAAAAGGCAGGGTCTGTTCCCAAAAAGATCGAGACTAATAAATGCTGTTAGTTAAGACACTTGGACATTTCCTTTATTCATGATTCCTTTTAAAAAAGGCAATTCAAACTTCAACAATTTAAATTAATCTCTTCAGTTAACAGGTTTTTTCCTGAATTTCCTTGCATAGACACTGCAGTTGTTGATGCTTCTCAAGCTATCAAGGGCATGAATTTGAAAACATTTTGCTCCCGCTATAGAAAATGAAGATTACATTTTTTTCCTTAGCTCACTGCATGATTTCAAGATAGGAATAATTGCAAGATCCAGTTTTGAAAGAGCAACTGGTTTTTAAGGCTCAGGTCAAAGCATTAAGGGTTTGTATCTGTTACTAATCCATGCACTCCTGCTTGCCCATTAATTTTTTGCTTTTGAAAAGTATTGCTGAGGATCCCTGAATATCAGCTTTGTTGTTCCCTGTTCATCCTCCCCAACAGAAGCTGTGCACTCGGTGTTTTTAAAATAAATATTTAGATTTTCCTACGTGTGTAGTGTTAGGTTTTGAATTACTTTTTGCCATTTTCTCACAGTCTCAGCTCTGCTTATTTTCATAGGGGCTGATGGGAATGAGAGCTGCACATCCCCATGTTATTGTACTGCTCATGTTTGTTTTCTTTGTGAATGTGAGAACAGTTATTTAGGATAAGTCAACTGTGTGCTGCTGCTGAATGAGTCTGTGAAAGGTTTTGCTATTCTGTATTTTTTAGGTGAGAAAATATCTTTTTCTGCTTGGAAAGATTTCACCATTTGACTTGTCATTGTGCACGTAGAATTATTTTTAATAGATAAATGAAGCTATTTTTTTAATGGTTAGTGTAGATTATTATGGCTAATGAGACAAATGCATATTGAAGTACACCTGTGATCAGTTATGTATACATATGAACACCTAGAAAACAGTGCCATGTCATGGCTGTAGAAATACAGTTTCTTACATTCTTTTCCATCTTCCCAATCTACTTTTCCTTCCTTTTGCTTCTCAGTCATTTTCAATTCCTAGCTGATGTCTTTCATGTAATGGACACTGTGTTCTCCATGCTTCTTGGGAGAAGAATGTAGAATCTTTTTCTCAGGAAGCACTTTTTTTTTTTTCTTTCCTTGGGAAAAGAAAAGAGGGTAAGTGGCCAAGCAGCAGGAATTTTGGATGATGTGTAGCAAGCTGACCTTGGCTGGAAGTGAGGTGCACTCAAACAGGGGAGAAGTCTTGGAGTTAGATGCAGGTGCATCATTCTAACAAAGCATCTGCTCTCCTGGTGGGATAAACACAGTGAGAACCTCCACCCCTGTGACTGCCAACAGCTTTTTGCCTTAATTATCCACAAAGGAAAATACTGATTGAGTTGGAGGGAAATTTCTGCCTTACTCTTCTCTATACGAAAACTTGATTTATGTTTTATTGTTGGCAAGCATTTCCATAATGTGTGCTCTACTCATTTGACCTTTTCTAGGCAGTGTTGTTTTCTCTGCACCATTTACACAACAAACAATGCCATGCACTGGGTGGACTGATTAAATACCTGCAGAAATACTCCTTTTTGGGGGAAGAGAACTGACTCCTCCTGTGTGGTTTGATTTCAGGCTCACCTGGTGGCAGCGTTTGAGCAGAGCCTGGGGAACATGACAATCCGACTGCAGAGCCTGACCATGACAGCAGAGCAAAAGGCAAGCTTCAAAAGCATTTGGAAGTCTTCACTTCTGTTCCCAGCATTGTTGCCCCTGCTCCTTCTGTAGTTGTGTGGGGGAAAAAGTCACAAGCATAAGTCAATTTGACTTAGCTCCCTCATTTGTGGTGACAGAGTAAAATGTAAAAAATAATTTGTATAAAACACTAATTTTCTGAACTGGGATTTTGTGGCAACTGATCAGGTTATTCCTGTTGATTGTTGAATATTTCTGTAATACATTTCATCCCAATGCATCCATACATGGGCATGTTTGAAAGAAACACCAAGAAGAATACTCACAAGACTGGCAGCATTGTGTTTTTGGGGACAGTATGCTTGAATAGACATTATTTCTGCATTACAGAATACATGCATTTTTTTTGGTATCATAATACCTAAGCTGTTTTGCACCCTGTTGAGGGTGTGCTTCCCCAGGTATCCCAAACCTCATTTTCACCTCCTTGTACATATATATTCCATAAAGTCACTATGAACTATCAAAACTTAGATGGAAAAGCAGCTTCTTTGGTTTTCTTCTCCTGTGTACTATCATATGTTTTTTTCCCCTTATTCAAGGACTCAGAACTGAATGAGTTAAGGAAGACAATTGAACTCCTGAAGAAACAAAATGCTGCTGCTCAGGCTGCCATCAATGGAGTGATCAACACACCTGAGCTGAACTGCAAAGGTGAGAGACAAGCACCACATACACAGACTCCAGGGCTCTCCAGTGAGACCTCAGTCCTCTGGGTAACAGCTGATGTAACCATCAGGGTGGCTCAGAGACCAGAGTAACCCACTAATTTACACTGTGATAAATTGCTGAAGGAAAAGTTTGAAGCATCTCCGATTTTAATCTTGTCACAAGAAACAAGGATTTGAAATCCACAATCCATCCATTGGGATAAGGGCTTGCCAGAGTGCCGGTTTCCCAAAATGTATCTTCAGGATTGCATTATTAATGCCATTCATCCAATTTCCTAGCTAATTTTGACACTGCCTGCATTGATATCCAGGTCCTGGAGCTGCCCAGCCCGCGGACCTGCGGATCCGGAGGCAGCACTCCTCAGACAGTGTCTCCAGCATCAACAGTGCCACCAGCCACTCCAGCGTGGGCAGCAACATCGACAGTGACTCCAAGAAAAAGAAGAGGAAGAACTGGGTGAGTATGTTGTAGGAGACTGTGTGAGGTTTTTGTGAAATTGTCAGGACATGCACGGTGTGACCGTGTTCACAGGGGTCACAGGAAGAGGGAAGAGACAAGGATCTGACTCCATGTTTCAGAAAGCTTGATTTATTATTTTTTGATCTATATTATATTAAAACTATACTAAAAGAATAGAAGAAAGGATTTTATCAGAAGGCTGGCTAAGAATAGAAAAAGAAAGAATGATAACAAAGGCTTGTGGCTCAGACAGAGAGTCCGAGCCAGCCAGATGGTGATTGGCCATTAATTAGAAACATCCAACATGAGACCAATCACAGATACACCTGTTGCATTCCACAGCAGCAGATAACCATTATTTACATTTTGTTCCTGAGGCCTCTCAGCTTCTCAGGAGAAAAAAATCCCAAGGAAAGGATTTTTTATAAAAGATGTCTGGTGAAATGCAGCTCCTTCCTGCCTTGTGCAGCAGGATAGCACAAGGACTGTGCACTCCTTAAATCATGGTAAACTCTCCTGTGAAGGCTTAACTGATTTGTAAGTGATGTATGTCCTTGTGCTGACTCTGCATAGGATTGAATTTTAGCTTGACAGCTGTCAAAGATCAGGTCTGGCTAATAGGGTGTCCAGTCCCTTTAGGAAAATGTGACATCTGTCATTAAAGGAAAACAAGCTCACAAGAGAAGATCATTCTTGTGGGTTTTCTTTTGATTTTATCTTGTAGGGCTTTCTTATAAGTGAACATATTAAACAGTTTAAGAACTCTTTGTCCAGAATTAACTTGGACTGCTAAGAATAATATAAAAAATACTGATCTTTGAAAATTTTTCGTGATGGACATCTCTTTTGGAAGTTTTTGCATTACTTACCTGTCCTTTCCCATTTTTCCCTCTTTGCTCATCATGTACTATGTACAAGGTACCCTGTACTGGAGGAAAGGTACATTATCTTCAACTCCATTTTCAATTAGACCATAACTTCCTTAGTGACCTAGTCTGATTGTAGTTTGGACTGAAGTCCCTAGATCCTTTATTGTAGTCAGTACAACAATCCACCCCTTTCTTCCCACTGAATTTAAATCTCCCTGTATCTCTTGGGTGTACAGATAAATCTGTAGAGATGCAAAATGTGGTTAGAGCTGGTAAAAGCTATCTGCTCAGTATTCTCTCAGAAATGTTGATGAAACTCCTGAACTGTAAGAAAGAGCTTCCTGAACAAGTTCTTATTTTTGTTTCTCTCTTATCTCAGAGGTTTCATTGCGGTATCTCTTGGTATTGCCAGCTGCTTCATAAAAGAGGCATTTCCACTCTGCCCCTTAAATAATTGGTAGAATGGAAATAGCATCTTGTCCAAATCCTTCTTGTACTGTAAGTTAGTATATAGACAAAGTAAATTGCTGTAATTTTTAAATTTCTAGCAACCTTAGTTTGTGACACAAAACTTTTGTAGTCATTAAGTCTTGGTTAAGATAAACACTTTTTTAAATTCTTGTTTAGCTTCTATTTTTTGTTACTGTAACCTGGTGGATATGGTCTTACATCAGGCCCACATTTCTCACTCATCAGAAAACTATTTTTGAAGAAGATTAAGGGAACATTTTTTTATTATAAAGTTAAATAAATAAAATTTTCATGAAGTAGAAGAAACAGGACAGTATTTTTATGTTGTTATTAAAAATGAGTGCATCATTGCTGTGAAATGAAGATTGGAAATTAAAACACTACAACGAAGAATATGGGAGTTGAATCTGATTCACACATTCTTTATTCCACCAGTGCTGAAGAAGTTCTCAGCCAAGGTCTTTGTGTTCTGTGTAGAAGCAATGCAGATGTCCATTCAGAGCTGAAACATCAGAGTTTCAACATTTCTCATTGTAGGAGTCTTTGTCTAGCTTAAAAAAACTGGTTTTAGCTCATACTAAGCCAGCCTGTGTATGTATGCAATTTTTACAGTGGCATTAAAAGGTGTACATGGAGTATCCTGAGTGAGAGGGGAGCCATGGGGATCATCAAGTCCAGACCTGGATTCCATGGGGGTTTCACTTTTAGGGCTCCCTAAAAGTGAAACTATATATCTAAGAACACTGTCCAAATGCTTCTTGAGCACTGCCTGTTGAATTGTAACTTTGGGGTCGCAGCAGTTTATAATGACTTGAATATTAATTCTTGTTTGGAAAATGCCAGTCACATTACTAAAGGTTATTTTAGTCGCAGGTAGGTAGAGAAGTTGCAGTTTTTTCACGTGGTGAAATACCTGTTCCTGCAAGGAAAAATACATTATTAACTTGGCTCTTAGCCAAAGCACTCTGCCTGAGCTAAGTAAAAAATGTAATTTAAATAGTTAAAGAGTTTGGATCTGGTGTCTTCCTCAGGTAATGTAAAACAGTGGCTGTATGTGGTTTGAGACACCTGGTCTTGGAAAATACAGGGTTCTGGTTTTAAAGTAACTGTTTGTCTTTGTTAATCATTGGTCGTGTTTGTCTCAGAAATCCAAAACTTCCCTTATCAGTGGCTTTATCTGTTAAAACATGTCTTTTTTCCTTCCCCCACTTCCTTTTGCTTGCACTTCTTCCGGCAGGTCAATGAGGTAAGGAGGACCTTCTTTAAACTCGGCAGCTAACCCCCCATTGACACCACTAACCCTTCCAGCACCATTAACCTGGCCTGGGCCCTGTGCCAGCACAGCTGCAAGCTGTCACCGTGCTGCTGGAAAGCTTGTTGCACTCAACAGAGTTTGCTGTCATATAGCTCTTAAAAAATAGGAAGCATCCATAGCCACTCCTATTGACCTTATTAATCTGATAAAATAGTTACGGGAAAAAAAAGCTTTTTTTTTTTTAATTTTTTTTTTTCACCCATGTTACTGTGTATGTGAGTATGGCTGTAGCATCTGGAGTATTTGCATGTTGAGAGTTTTTACTCTGTGGCTTTTTTTGCCTGGTTTCACTCTTAATGATGGATGTGCTGCTGTGGTCTTTTGTTTTTTTCCCAGTTACGCAGCTCCTTCAAGCAAGCTTTTGGGAAAAAGAAATCTCCCAAGTCAGCATCTTCTCATTCAGACATTGAGGAGATGACTGATTCTTCCTTACCTTCCTCACCAAAGCTACCACACCACAACACCACTGTTTCAACACCACTGCTGAGAGCTTCCCATTCCAATTCCCTGTAAGTGATTTTTTGTAATTTTTAGACAGAAAACGGCATGAAAGGCATCTTGCTGCATTGGTAGAGGAAAGGCAGAGGACAGAAATGCTGAATTCATGTATTCAAAGATTTAAAGATGCTTGAGCTGACTCCCAACCCAGTACCTTTCCATTAGTGTCCAGGAAGCCAAAAATCATTGTGTCAGTACCGAAGTGTAAATATTTCATTGGGTTGCTCTCTCAGCAGAATGTACTGAGTATCAAGAATATTTATAACCAGGGTGACCTTGAGGTGCCAAATTAATTTGATCTCTTGCTGTTAATTAAACAAACCAGGTCAAATCTGGGATCTTGTTTCTCTTGTCTAAACACAGCACATACTGTATTCATCTGCTGTGATAAGTTCCCAATTCTATTGACAAATACAGATAAAGGAAAGGAATTCGAACACTGTGGGTTAGTGATACAGATGAACTCATCTAACTGCTTGTGCCTGGTGGATGGAGATGATCCACTCCTCTTTCCTTCTGTAGCTTCCCAGCCACCTGTGCCTGGTCCTTTCCATGGCCACCTGTGAAATAAAGTTTAACAATTCCCTTGCCAGGCTGTTTTCAGTCTGAACTCACATTTTAGAATGTACGTGGAAAATTTAGTGAAACGGCTTTTATGTTAATTTCATCAGTAGCTTTGTCACTTGAGCAGGTTAAATAAATACAGAAAGCTGTAACAGGCAGTGTTGTGAAACCTGTAATTAGCAGACAGCCTCCTGACCTTGGGAGGTGGTGCAGAGCTTCCAGCCTGATTCCAGAACAAATGCATTGGAGTAGTTCCCCTCCACTTGTTTTCACATGAAGGAGTGAAAACAATAGCAATAGTTTCCAGCTGTATAACAGTGATGAAATGTCAGTAGCAGAAGATAATCCCCCCATGATTTTTGTTTCAAAGCTTCTTCTGTCTCTTGAGCCTAACTCAGTGTGTTTCTGGTGGCTACAGCAAGTTGTGCCTTACAGCTCTCAGGCCAGAAAATTGTCAAATGATGATCCCATCTGTCATCAGCCAAAATGCTGTGTGGGTACATCTCACCTTGCTATGGAAGCCAAAAGGATAAACACGAACAAAGAGTAAATATGTGAACTGGGGAAAGGATAGAGCACAAGTAAAACTGGTGTGTCTTGGCTTACTGGCTTTTTGGTGGGGAAAACATCTCTCATGAAACTGATTTAGGGAGAGACATGTTAGGTAAAATTGCCCCTAAAGCGTGCAGCTGTGTGGTTGATCTTTATACAGATACAGTTACAAATGTGCTGAAATGTTGTTACTCACTCAGGTTTGGTTTTGTTGTTTTGTTTTTTTTTGTGGGTGGAGGGAAGGAAAATGCCACCATAAATTTTTTAAGCATAAGTTCTTTAAAGCGAGCAGGAATTCATCATGCTTGAATAGGTGTAGAGTTCCAACACCCTCCAGAGCAGTTCAGGGAAACCCAGCTGTGCACACCTGGTGAGCTTTAAATCTGTCTGTGAACTCATCAATCTCCAACCAACTGCTGTTAAATGCCTGCACCCCCTTAATTTATTTAGATTTTGGCTTTAGAAGTTTTCCTTTATAGCAACTACCATAAAAAAATGAAGACTATCCAATAGTAGGTGATTTCAGAGAATTCTCTTTCAGATGCTGATTAAAAAATTAACCCTCAGACATCTTTATTTCATCAGACTCTAAAATTTCCATGGCCTGTTTAATATCTGACTTAATTCAATAAGCCAAAACTGCTACCTGCTTCAAGCAGAATAAAAAGAATAACTCCTCTGCTGCTAACAAATCCTGGAGAAGCAGCAGCAGCAGCAGCAGCAGAGGAAGGAGTGTGTGTTTGTTGGTGTCGCGCAGCATTTCGGAGTGCACGGACAGCGAGGCCGAGACGGTGCTGCAGCTGCGCAACGAGCTGCGGGACAAGGAGATGAAGCTGACAGACATCCGCCTGGAGGCCCTCAGCTCTGCCCACCAGCTGGACCAGCTGCGCGAGGCCATGAACAGGATGCAGGTGAGGAGCAGCCCCTCACACCCTGCAGCCTGTGCCAGGGTCAGACCTTCATTAAAAGTCAGCTTGAACGCCTGACATCGCTGCCCTGGGCTGCGGCTGTTTCAGCCCCAGGACGGGATTTTGGGGGACAGCGTTTTGGGGACAGCATTTTGTTGGCTGTCAAAATCACAGAATCACAGAATAATGAGGTTGGAAGAGACCTCTAAGATCATCGAGTCCAACCTGTGCCCTAACACCTCAACCAGACTGTAGCACCCAGTGCCACATCCAGTCTTTTTTTAAACACACCCAGAGATGGTGATTCTACCACCTCCCTGGGAAGAGCATTCCAGTACTTTGTTATTCTTTCGGTGAAAAATTTTTTCCTGATATCCAACCTGTGCCTTCCCTGATGTAGCTTGAGACTGTGTCCTCTGGTTCTGTCAGAGACCAACCCCCCCTGTCTGCAGCCTCCCTTCAGGAAGGTGTAGAGAGCAATAAGGTCACCCCTGAGTCTCCTCTTCTCCAGGCTAAAAAACCCCAGCTCCTTCAAACCTTCCTCACAGGGTTTGTGTTCCCAGCCCCTCACCAGCCTCGTTGCCTCCTCTGGATGTGCTCGAGCATCTCAACATCCTTCCCAAACTGAGGGCCCAGAACTGGGCACAGCACTCCAGGTGTGCCCTCAGCAGTGCTGAGCACAGGGACAGAATGACCTCCCTGTTCCTGCTGGCCACACCTAATACAGGCCAGGATGTTTCCATGCTCTCTGCCCTAAGGTCATTGCATTTCAGTGTTAGTTAATTCCCACATACTGAGGTATTTTAGGATACTTTGAAAAGTTTCACAGAACAGACATTTTAATAATTAAAACACGATGGAAACAGCATTTCTGCTAAACTGCCATTTATCCTTAATTTTCTTACGTTGCTGTCTTATAATCATGTTTTCACTGTGCCTTCTAACGTCTGACTTGTCTCTTGCAGAGCGAGATTGAAAAGTTAAAAGCAGAGAACGATCGGCTGAAGTCTGAAAACCACGGCAGCTGCAGCAGGGCTCAGTCTCAGGTTTCCATCTCCTCCTCTCCCAGACACTCCGTGGGTCTCTCTCAACACAGCCTGAACCTCACGGAGTCAACCAGTCTCGGTGAGCTGAATGAGAAGGGTGCTGGGGCAGGTTTTATCCTGCACTTGGAAGGCTTGGGTTGGTTAGCCATGGAAAAATGAGAGCGTGAGGATTATTAACAGCTGAGGTGTGGAAATATGTCACGAGCTGGCACAGAGCCCTCTTTTAAATATCATCGTAGGTCTGCTACACCCTCGGTCAGAGGTGTCCAATTATGACCTCAGCTCTGAAAAGTCCTGTTTAAAGCCATTTAATGGTGCACATTTCCCAGGGGATATATCATAGGAAGGAAAATCCAGAGTAACTGGCTAATCATTTTCAATGACCTTCCCTTTTTGAGAGGGCTGTGTGGCGGGGAAGTCAGTCAGCCTGGTTCTCGTGTTTTACCTCGGGGCGTGTGAAGCCCAGACGTGTTGTGTTTGACTACAATAAACCAGCATAGTCCCCATTGTAATTGAGCTCCAGCTGTGAGGCTGCTGATGTTTCCTGTCCACAGACATGCTCTTGGATGACACTGGAGATGGCTCTGCCCGGAAGGAAGGAGGCAGGCACGTCAAAATAGTCGTCAACTTCCAGGACGAGGTGAAATGGAAGGAGGTGAGTTGTGTTTCATCCCCAGCTTTGAAATGTAGGTGACTTCAGAATGTGTGAGGGAACTCAAGTTTGCAAAGAACTTGCAAGGTTTTTCTCAGGAAAATGGTTCATTTGTGTGTTGATAGGGATAGAGAGGGCACTTGGCTACCTGCAGCTTCCTTGGAGCTGCTGAGAGGGACCAAAATGCCATAAGCACCAATCTTATGGTAGAGAGTTAACAAATTAACAAATCCAAACTGGGAGATCTGAACCATATCATTCTAGTTTAGGTTGTCCCCTCTGGCACAAGTGCCCTGTTTAGAATGACATCTTTCAGATGTTTTCCATCCACAAATACATGAAAGAGTCCTAAATACCCAAATAAATTGCAAATAATGTAAAGTTGCATCCTATCTTGTGTGTTTAACGTGCTTGAATGCATTACACAGTCCTTGACAAGCAATGGCCTTGCTATCTCACAATTTTGAGCAGCTGTAAAAGTGTGTTTAATAAGTAACTTCATGTCTTCCTGAGGGATGGGCAAAAAT
Source organism: Agelaius phoeniceus (assembly GCF_051311805.1). NCBI lineage: Eukaryota > Metazoa > Chordata > Aves > Passeriformes > Icteridae > Agelaius > Agelaius phoeniceus. Next base: position 2,982,846 of record NC_135270.1, read on the forward strand.
CTGAATGATCAGAAATAAAATGGACTCAGCTGCTCTTTCCATTAAATACCTATTTTGCATTAATTATTACAACCCTGGATAAATAGTAAAACTGCTGCTGGTTGACTGCAATCACAGCAAGTTTTAGTAACACTTCAAATCTTATGACAGAAATTAGTTTTCAGTTAATGTTTCACAGTGAGTGTAGCTGTAGAAAAACAGAAAAATTATATTTATTCTGATTTCTTTTATTTTATTATTATTAAAAATCACTTTAAAAATGCAAAATTCTGTGATACATAAAATATAGAATATAAATATAAAGTCTATTTCTATATTACTAGAGCCATGTATACATTAGAGCCATGTATAGTTTATCTATATATATATAGATTTCTGTGCCCACAGCAGAATTTCTGAAAATAAATAGGATAAACCTAGCAAATGTAACATCTTTGATTGTGAAGCCATGGAAGAATGAACTTGGCATCTACTTTTCTGTCTAGAATATTCCTAAGAGACTTTCTGTCTCTTTGCTAAACTGTAATCCTCTCAGAGATTTTTTAATTGTTCATGAATTGATTAATAAATACCTTTAATGTAATGTCACAGCCACCTAAGTATTGTTTAGATTTGTGACTCCAACACTGTAGAAAATGTTTATCATGTGAAAAGAATTCCATATTCCATTCAGAATTCACCATATAGAGCAGTAAGGATGCACCATCGTTTAGAAGTAAAAGGGGAGGGGGCAGGGAAGCCAGCATTTTAAATCCATTAATCACACTTGTCTGATAGAGTTATTCCTGTGCCTTTAGGATTCCAGGCCTCGCTCCTTCCTCATAGGCTGCATTGGAGTCAGTGGGAAGACCAAGTGGGATGTCCTGGATGGGGTTGTGAGGCGCCTGTTCAAGGTCAGTGGGTACAAAATCTCTCAGCTCCAGGGGCTTCTGGTGGTGCCAGGCTGTGCTGAACTTTGTGCATTAATAGGGTGCAGAGGGATCCAAACCTGTCCAATAGTAGGGGTTAGGGGAAAGTGACTTTTGGGGTTACAGAGATAAGCTAAGGTCCAAGAGGCAGAAGACAGGGGCTTATTTTGCTGTCTCATCATGACCCAGCAATACCTACCCTTAAGTCTCAGCCCTTCATGGAGTCTTGGTCAACTCTCTGGGGTCTGCTACACCTGAGCTCCTGTGTCCCTTTCCCCCCCCAGGAGTACATCATCCACGTGGATCCCTTGAGCCAGCTGGGGCTGAACTCAGACAGTGTTCTGGGCTACAGCATCGGGGAAATCAGGCGCACCAGCAGCGCCGAGACCCCCGAGCTGCTGCCCTGTGGCTACCTGGTGGGAGAAAACAACACCATCTCAGTTACCATCAAAGGTAAGCTCACCTGACCTGCCTGCTGGAGTTCTCACTGTTGAGGTTTATCAGAACTTGCTGTGTCAAGGAGCTCAGAGGAGTAGAGACTTTTTATTGCGCTGCTTGTTCCTGTTCCTACCGTTTATTTACTTCCCGCTGTTTTCGTTTGATAAAGTCGGCACTTGGGGCATGCTAAGTCTGTAATTTCAGCAAGTTTTCAACCTGTAACTCTAGGGAAAGGTACACACTCCACAGATCTTCAGTTGTCCTGGAGGAGACCTCACATCACAAAGGATGCAGTGGAGCTGTTTGAGCAGCAAAGTGCTTTCCAAATGAGTCAAGCCTCAAAATTTCATTGGCTCTTTATCACAGCTATAGTTGTTATTTCCTTCATGTAGGGGTTAAAAAAAAAATAGATCTTGACTCATTTGCTTGATTGGTCCCTCCTTAAGTCCCTCAGGAAGGAGGGAGCCCAAATTTTATGAAACTCTGTAAAATGTGGATTTCTCAAAATGTATGGTTTTCAGAATTCCCATCAATTTTATTCTGTAAGACTGATAAAAATTTAGTATTTGTGTTTCTCGTTTCGTTTCTCAGGGAAAAACTTTTTTGTGAAAACTATGCTATGAAACTAAGTTCAGGGGTAAAACTCTCAACTGCTGCATTTTGAACATATATCAGTTTGCTCAAAGTTAGACCTGTGAAATCTGCAGACAGATGGTATTTGAGAGCAGTGCCAAACATTCTGCAGATCAACTTGGAAATTTGACTGAAAGCAGATTTTTGAATATTGATATAAGAACCAGGTTACCTTGTATAGCAAAGCAGTGGGCAGGAAGACAAAATAAACTGTGAAATACATCAACTTACTGAGGCTTGACATGAACCCAGGATATTCTACTTACATAAAATGCCTTGTCCAGTCATAAATCCTGAATGAAATATAGCATAAGGTCTAACTGTGTCTGTAAGGCTGCAGTTTGAGTTTACATTTAACTTGCACTGACTCGACATGTGCCTTGAAGGTTCACAAGTGATAACAGTTTTCAATAAAATAGAAATGTATTTAATCAATTTGTGGAAAATCACTGACATATACCTTTGAGATATAAAGCTGCCTATATAAATATTTAATATTCCAAGTAACCACTGAGGTGCAAACATTTCTCTGGGTGATCTGCCAACTTCCCTTCCTGCTATTTATTTTGAAGCACTGTGTATTTTCCCTAAGCCAATTCTGCCTAAAGTGACTGCTGACATGGCATAAATGCTTATCAGTACGAGTTTTCTGTTAAAGGAGATAACTATCAGCATACAGAGGAGGAGTTTAATTACAAGCATTTGGGAAAGTAGGGGGAGTTGATGATAGCTGGGGTTTTTTTTTGTCTGATGATCCAAAAGTAAACAGGTACATTCGGGGTGAATGCGTGGTGAAATGCTGTAAAATGGATGGCTTGTGCATGAAAAGTGTAGCCTGGAATCTTTTGGTGTGGCAGCTTCCAAAGGGCCTCAGGGATGCAGCTGAAGACTTAAACAGGTTGGAGGAGGATCCAGGCTAGGGCCATGGGTCACCCCTGCACTTGTTTTCCACTTTATGTGTGTGACCGTGTTCACAGGGGTCTGAGGATGAGGGAAGAGACGAGGATCTGACTCCATGTTTCAGAAGGCTTGATTTATTATTTTATGATATATATTATATTAAAACTATACTAAAAGAAAAGAAGAAAGGATTTCATAAGAAGGCTGGCTAAGAATAGAAAAAGAAGGAATGATAACAAAGGCTTTGTGTCTCGGACAGAGAGTCCGAGCCAGCTGACTGTGATTGGCCATTAATTAGAAACAACCACATGGGCCAATCCCAGATCTACCTGTTGCATTCCACAGCAGCAGATAACCATTGTTTACATTTTGTTCCTGAGGCTTCTCAGCTTCTCAGGAGAAAAAATCCTAAGGAAAGGATTTTTCATAAAAATATGTCTGTGACATATGTGTGCCTCTCTCAGCCGTGAGGGATACTGGGCTGGGGAAGGTGTTGAGCTCTGAAGTGGAGAGCAGCTTGCTCAGGTCCATTTGGCTAAGAACTGGAAGTGCCCCTGACAGAGGCTGTTTCCCTGCTGCAGGTGTCTGTGAGAACAGCCTGGACGGGCTGGTGTTCGAGTCGCTGATCCCCAAGGCCATCCTGCAGCGCTACGTGTCCCTGCTGATGGAGCACAGGAGGATCATCCTGTCGGGCCCCAGTGGCACGGGCAAAACCTACCTGGCCAACAGGCTGTCTGAGTACATGGTGCTCAGGGAGGGCAGGGAGCTGGCTGAGGGCATCATCGCCACCTTCAACGTGGACCACAAATCCAGCAAGGTGAGCGCGCGCAAACCCTCCCGCACCGCCCACCGTGAGAGACCTTTCCCAGCCGGGCATTTTGAACTCACCTTCACTCTCAAGGCATTATGTTTATCCTGAAGGAAACAATACTCAAAGGTTTTCAGATTCACTTGATTATGGGTCTGGAACAGCAGGCTTCCAGGTGTGTATTTAAACACCTAAAGGTGTTGTGATTTTCAAGTGTTTAGGAGCCTGAGAATTGCCCAGGAAGTTAAACACCTGCATAAAATTCCCAGAGACTTAAGCAATCCTTATTGCATGTGGGCATTTTTCCCAAAACCCTCAAATGCATCTCCAGGCTGTCAGGAGCTTCTGCAGCTGCAGGTATCAGCATTGTAATCGTGTGCTGGGTTTGGAGGGGCTGTTGTGCAGACACATTCCTGGGCAGGTAAGGCGTGTCTTTGCTTTTTTATGTGCTGCTGGTTTTGATGAATATATTTCCAGTGATCATCTAGATTAAAGAAAAGGAAAAAAAAATAAAAATCTGTGTATTTGATGGCCTTAGGCATATTTTCCTCTGGAGGAAAGGGATGGTTGGAATTGTGGTTGTAAGCCACTGGTATGATTTCAGACATGCTTTAAAGCTGCTGAGAGCATTTCAACCACTCATCAGCAGCACCAAAAGCTCATCCTTCATTGCAGCATTGCTGAAGGCATCCAAATTTGGCCTGTGATAAGGGATGGCTTGTTCCAGATTAATGTTGTCATCTGTATTTTGATGGAAAAACAGTTGCAAGATGATACAACAAATCTAGCTGGAATGCAGAGTTTGGTTTAGTATGGAGAGAGTTGATCCAGTTCCTGAAAAGAAACAAAACATACATTTCAGACCTCTTAGGTCTGACATTGATGAATAAAAAGCACAAGCTAAATTACAAAATATTACCCCTCTTTAAGCCCTTATCTCACACAGGATTTCTGGCACAGTCTCTGGGTCTTCACCATTACCTGCAAAAGAGAAAGAAAACCATATCTTGTGTTTTCTCATAGAAAATGAGAAATTGTTAATGAGAAATGTGACTTGTTAGATGTCAGACTCTTTTGCTTTAGATTTTGTTACCAAGCTTATTTATCTTAATTGATTTTTTTAAGAAATGTGAAGAAAAAAAAAATATTTTTTGCTTCTTTTCTTTATATCTGCTTTGCAGGAACTCCGCCAGTACCTGTCCAACCTGGCAGACCAGTGCAACAGTGAAAATAATGCTGTGGATATGCCTCTTGTCATCATTTTGGATAATTTGCACCATGTTAGCTCCCTAGGAGAGATCTTTAATGGACTCCTAAACTGCAAGTACCACAAATGGTAAAGAAATAGTATCAAAACACATTGCAAATGTTAATCCTGTACTCAGAGCACCGCTCCTGCAAAATCCAGTCACACAAAAACAAAGTCTGCATTAATTTAGTAATGTAGAGGAAGATGACCAGGTTGTCCATATTGTGGACAGTGCTTCAGTGCTTTTTTCTTTCGTAGAATAATCTATTTTTCTGAAATAAGTAATTTAAAACTAGTTGTATGTGCTTCATGATGTAGATCATTAGTAGTAAAGCCCCATTTGTAGTGGAAGGTCCTGTTTTGGGACTTCTGGTTTGCTTCCAGAATTTGATGTTCACAGAATCTCAGTAGAGAATTTGGTGATAAGTAACTACAAAACCTTCTTTGACAAAAGAGTTTTGAATGACCTTTCTTAATGTTCAGGTTTTACTTAAAACTTGCTTTTCAAAGTTCACAAGTTTGATTTGCTCGATTTTTTTTCTCCCAATAGTCCGTATATTATTGGAACAATGAACCAAGCCACCTCCTCCACACCTAATCTTCAACTTCACCATAATTTCAGGTACTGTTTATTCATGTCTCTCGTTTATGTTTGTGGGCTGGCAGAGGAGTAATGGCTACTGAGTCATTTGCAATTGTTCTTATCAGCTGAAATAGCAAAGTGAGAGTGAAATGCCATTTGTTCAGCATGTTGTTGCTGCCCTGACATGCTCAGCTTGGTTATGGTGTTGTCATTAAAGGAACTGGGTTCATAAAACTTTTATTTTATAGAGGATTGTTAAGATATTTGATTTTCTACCAGATTTTCAGCAAGACAATATTTAGGCAAAGCAGATTATTGAGAAATAAGCTGAAACAATATACAATAAAAACTGGCTCATCTAGTGAAATATTCCAAAGTAACCTTTGCTGAAAAACACGTGTGACTGGAATAGCCCCTTTTGATCCTGATAATCTGGAAATAAGAAGAGAAATGTAGTCAGGAATAGTTACCTTTAGTAGCACAGAAGAGAAATAAAGTCCATTTCTGCTGTTGTGCCATAGATGGGTGCTGTGTGCAAACCACACTGAGCCAGTCAAAGGCTTTCTCGGCCGCTTCCTGAGAAGAAAACTGATTGAAACAGAGATCAGTGGCAGGATGAGGAATGCAGAGCTGGTTAAGATTATTGATTGGATTCCCAAGGTCTGGCAACATCTGAACAAATTCTTGGAGGCTCACAGCTCCTCTGATGTTACTATTGGTAAGTGCTCTGCCCAGGCATATATAAATATATGTATTTTATTTCCTTGTGTACTTCCTTGTGCTGTGTCACATAAAAAAGACTTTCCTTAAAACCCTATTTTTAGATGTCATCACCTTTTTTTTGATGCTTACTGTGCTTGTGATTTGAGTGTAATATCTGAATTTCCCTCTCCAGGTCCACGGCTCTTCCTTTCGTGTCCAATAGATGTAGATGGTTCTAGAGTTTGGTTCACTGACTTGTGGAACTACTCCATCATTCCATATCTTCTGGAGGCAGTAAGGGAAGGGCTACAGGTGAGCAGGCACAGGGAAAAATCATAGGTCTAGAATGGCATCTGTTCAAAAGGCAACAAAACTCAGTGGTGGCAACATTTTCTGTAGATACAACCTCACATGTCTATGAAAATGTAACCAGAGTTGTCAATAACTTCAGGCAGAATTAGTCTCTTCAAGCACTTTTGAAGTGGAGAGGGGAAGAAGTGATTAGATGCCAAACTGCTGATGTTTGCAGTAGGGGGAGTTAGACGTACAAATACTTTTCAATATTGAGTTCCAAATGCAGACCTTAAAATTATCCTGTGCATCAGAGAAATAGGCTTGTCATCATTAACTGTGTTACACAGGATTTTCCTTTGGAAATCAAATCTTTCAGCATAGGAACAAAGCTTTGCATGGAGGGAATGTATACATGAGTGACAGGAGCAGTATCAGTGACATTTTGAAAACTTCTCAGTATTTAAGATTATTTTTTACTAGATTCCTTCATAATTCTTTCAGAGGATGGAGTGAAATCATCATTGATTGTGACTCAATTACTAAACACAGACAATCTGGCAATTTAGAATAGTTTTTGGTGTCCCTATGACATTTGTTGGAATCAGGAGGAGGAGGGTTCAGCAGAGAATTGCTATGGACTTGCCATTTAGGTAGGAGAAAAAAAGAGGTTTCTTAATAATCAGCTCTTTGTTCACAGAATAAGCCCATCAGCACCTACTTTAAAATATGGTTTAGAACTAATCTTTTACTAATGGCTTCTTAAAAAATTGTGAAATACATGAATTCTCCAAGTTTTGGGTACAATTTGGGCAGCTGCCATTTGAAATTTGCCAGTACTTGCAGACCTCATTCTTTTTGGGAATTAGTCTACAATTGTGTAGACTATTAGCCATAAGGAAAACAATAGGTCCTGGAGTACAAAACACACTCAGGAACTTTGCTAGAAATAGAACAAGAGAACCATTTTACATGCAACTTGTTTTAAAGGAAGGTAATGGGAACCAGGAATCTTTCCAACCTAAAACAAGAGAAAGGAGAGCAGGTGATTTTGCTTGCTCTTGAAATGGAGAGAACTGATACTCACAGTAATGATGGGCTCCTTCTACTGGGTTTTGGAGCTCTCATATCATTGATCAGTACGTGTAGAAACCATTGGAAAATTAGTAAAGGAAGTGGAGAGAGGGTAATTGATAAAACCATCCTTTTGCTTCCTTGTTCTGCCCAGTATCTCCATCTTTCCAGGTGTGAGGACTTCAGTTTCTCACTGTGCTTTAGATTCTCTATACCCTTCAGCCCCATTTCCCCAAATTGCACTAATTCATCCCTATTTAAATAATTCCTCTTTTGTTTGGTTGATGGATAAGAAGATGCACTTTAGTACTTGAGGAGTAGCCAGAGTGGTGCTAATGAACAAGCTAATGCTAGAAAGGTGGGTTTCATCTGGGGCTGTTTTCTCTCCCTCACACCCACAAAGACTCCTCTGAGAGCACATCTCCTTTCCTGAAATTGCCTTCCAGAAAGGAAAGGTGGACTCCTAATTTTGCTCTGATCTCTGTGGATCTGCTCTCAGCTATTTTTTACATTTCTGTTTCTCATTTAGAGAATTATTTTGGGTCAAATGCAAACAAACCAAATGAATCCTTACAATAATTGCTCCCACAGGAGCTGGCTTGTTTTGTTCTTCGAAACAGGGATGTGGAAATTAGAAGGTTGTATAAAACCCAAGTTCTTCCTGCTTGGTGTATCAGTACAGAAAGCAGCACCAGCAAAAAGAGGACACAGAGTCCCTGTGGCTTCCTGCCACTGTCACTCATACTCCAGTGATTTTTCTTTCATGCTTTGTGGAGCAACCTGTTGCATCCTTGTCCCATGACTTGCTCCCTGGAAAATGTGCCAGTGGGAGGGGTGGACAGACCTGGTTGCCATGGTTGGTGAGTCATTTAATCCCTCCTGAGCTCAGATCCACTCAGAGTTTTGCAGGAGAAAAGGTGCGAAAAATACAAAATCCTCACCACTTAATGATACAAATGACATGTATCATTGTAAGTTTGAGAATAAGGTTAAAATAGGAAATGCAGCTGGGAAGATCAAGTAGCAGGGCTGAAGGATGAAGGGTCTGTTTCAGATTGCCTAGCACCATCTGCTGGAGCCTCTGCTCCTCCTGCCTCACAGCACTTCAATGCTTTGTGCATGCAGAATCTAAACCCACAAAAAACATACCATGGAGAAATAGTATTGAGGAGAGTGAGATATTCCTAGATCCATCAGAGAGCTGGTGAATGTCTTTGCTAGACCGTTGTTTGTACAGGAAGGGGACAGTGACAAAATGTCAGAGACAAGCACCAGTTGCTGAAGGATGTTGATGGTGATATTTATAAAGTGGAAATAAATGTTTTAAAGCCACTTGCAGTTGTATTTATGCTTTTGGAAGTCATGAAGCATTCAAATGGATGTTAAGACAATGAATAGCTAAGACAAATAAAATAGAACAGGGAGGATACATTGGGATTATTCACTAGTGCAGTCTGTTCCATCCAGAAAAATGTTTTTGAAGCAGAGTTTGCCTACTTAGGAACCTGAGCATGGACAAATGCTGCTGGTGCTTTTTCTTGGTTGAACACAAAAAAAATCTGATGGAAAACTTTATGCCTTGACATCCATCATTCTTGCCTGATGACAGATCTCACGTTTCCTCCTCCACATTCCATGCATGGCAGTTTGTAAGGCAGCTGCCAGTGCAATCCAGATGTCAGCACTGATGGCTTCTTTTGTGTGCTGACGTTGTTTCAGTTGACTTAATTAGGTGATGTTATTTTCAGGCATTTCTTCCTTCAGCTGCCAAGGGAAGGGCACTGCAGTCTTGGAGAAGGTGGTCAGCTCCTTCCAAATCAGTGCCATGACAAAGGGCTTTGTGTGTGTGTGTTTAGGGCAAGGAAACTCTCCCATTCAGTCCTGCTTGCAAAGTGTTTCCTGCAGCACAAGAGCCGTGGCACATTCATTTTGGTTAGGTAGGCAGTGGCTGAGATGGTCGGAATGTTTGACATGGCTTTGTGCTCTTTCAGTTGTATGGGAGGAGAGCGCCCTGGGAGGATCCTGCCAAGTGGGTGATGGACACCTACCCCTGGGCAGCCAGCCCCCAGCACCACGAGTGGCCTCCCCTGCTCCAGCTGAGGCCTGAGGACGTGGGCTTCGATGGCTACTCCGTGTCCCGGGAAGGCTCCACCAGCAAACAAGTTCCAGTGAGTGATGCTGAAGGAGATCCTCTGGTAAGCTCCCCAACTCTTCCATTTGCCTTGTTTCTAGGGAAATCCCAGTAAATCACTGTCAGTACCTCTGTTCTGAGTCTCAGTGTTGTTGCCCCTGCTCCTTCCTCCCTTTCCTTCCTTGCCCACTGGCAAAGCCAACGCCGCTGTAGCTGTCATGTGGAGTTAATGTTGTTCCTACCCCAAAAATACAAATAATCATGAACTTCCTTGGCTCTGCAGATGAACATGCTAATGAGACTCCAGGAGGCAGCCAACTACTCCAGTCCCCAGAGTTATGACAGCGACTCCAACAGCAACAGCCATCACGATGACATCCTGGATTCCTCTCTGGAGTCCACGTTGTGATCTCCCTCAGACAGAAGCTGTTTCCTCTTGGCAAGAGCCCTGATCACAGACTGATGAAAAGAACACCTTCCTGGGCTGGGATCTCAGTATTAAGAGCTGCAAGAACAAGACACTTGGAGCAATCTTGAACCTGGGTGCAGGCAACCCAAGTGACCTTTTTATTGTTTTTCTTTTGACAATGATGAGAACTGCACTACTCCTTTGTTTCCTTCTTTTTAGTTGCTGTAAGCTCTCATGCCTAAGATCCTGAAGATGTTAAAAATAATCATCATTACCAAGTTGAAGGGACTGGGGTGAGGGGCAGTTTCACAGCTGTGAAGCAAGCAGCTTTGTGCCATGTACTGTCTGGAAAGAGAGGGGAGAGGGAATATTTGCCTATGCTGCTTCTGACCAAACACATTCACGTGAGGGCTGGACTTTTACCAGTCAGCTTTGTGGGTTAAACTCAGCTTCATATAGTTCTGGTGCTATAACAATATCTATAACCTGCCTCCTAATAATACTCAATGAAGGCAAAGCTGCAAAACAGGGAAGTTTGAATAAATATTAAAAAAAAAGAGAAAAGGAAAAAAAAAAACTAAAACAAAAAGCGCTGCTCTCCTTGCCAGTCTGAGACCTTGGTTTTCTTTCATTGTGTGTTTATAAAGATTATATATATAAATAGGAATATATAAAAATATGTATACAGTCTGAACAAATCAGGTTTTTTTTCAAACACTGTGTAGCAATCAATCCTGCTACAAATGAAAAATCAGGTAGCCTTTTGCTAGTCAGGGCCCAATTCTCTTCCCACTTACATCCACACCACCAGCTGGGCTGACTTCTGTGGTGTTTACACCCCACTGATCCACCCTGAGGAGAGGGGGCTTCCCTCCTTCACAGAAGTCAGTGGCAGGGCTGTGCCCCATGGAGTCCTGCAGCTCCAGAGGACCCTTGGCAGTGCACGGGCATGGTGAGCTCTGTACACAGAGGTGAGCTGCACCCCTGCAAAGGGATGAGTCAGACTTTCAGGTTTTAATTCTTGCCATGAAATGTGACAGCTGTTTTTAGAAAACTTCGGCTTTTGTTCAGAGGTTTCATTCCAATCAGCACAACCACAACGGGGTTAATTAGAATTCAGCTCTGTGGCAGTTCCAGTGCTACTCTGGTGATAATACTTCCATGAATTTTCTTTTTAATTGCAAAGTTTAAAAAAAATTAAAAAATAGCATTTCAGCAGTATTCAGGTCTGGGAAAAAAAAAAAAAAAAAGATAAGGTACTGAGTACTGTGTCCTTTGAGTTTAGCTGTGCCATGCTCTTGAGCTGTGGCAGAGCTGTGAACCTGCTTTGGTTTCCCCTCCTCTGTGAACGCACACACCTACACGATCAGTGTTCAGGCTTGTACTTGTGCTGGGGAGCAAGAACACCTCCCAAAGAGCTGCACTTTCCTGGTGACACCATCCCCCCCAGCACATCAGCTGTACCTCAGCCAACACCTCACTCCTCAGGAGGGATCTGTACGAGCCTTTCCAGCTCTCCTCTGGTGCTGACTTTTAAAAGCGATGCCTTATTTTGTACTAATTGTGTTTGATTAAATTAGTGCTGTACATTATGGGATTTTATTTAAAGAAACAGGGCTAAAGTCATCTCTTGAAATATCATAAGTTGCTGTGAATATTGTTTGTATGAGATACTAGAATTTGTTTAAATGTGACAGAAAAAGGAGGGAAATGAGATAACGTTTCAGGTTCATATCAATCCCCAGCTAACGAATCACTGAAGAGCTGTTTTATCCATGCAGAAGGGACAAAGAAGCTTTTCAACTCTAATAAATTACAGGAATATGCTGGTTTTTCAATGTACAGAAAGAAATCTTACTGCAAACACTTTCTCAATAGCTTGTGGGTTTAAAGGACCATAACAAACAAGTTCATGCTTCTGTGGCTCAGCTTGAGAGGATGGTTTTATTATACCTCATGACTTTCTGTAATATAACTGTACTTTGTCTTACTAAGCTGGTCTTGAATCTGCTCCTGTTACAACTTCTAAGTGCTGATGACTTTTTTTTTTTTAAAGAAAAATATTGTAAAAGGAAAAATTTAAATATTTTAATGATGGGGGGAAGAGCTTGGTGTTGTTACTGTTTTAACCTTACGAACTCTGATTTCATTATTTCACTGAGTGGAGTAACAAAGGTTACTCCATTAAATTAAAGCCAATTTTCCTAATCCAGTTCTTGGTACTGTAAAAAAATGGGTTAGATCTGTATGGAATCAAATCCATAGCATGCTGATGATGAGTTTGAGAGAAGTTAATTTTTCCAGTAGTCTTGACAATTCTGCTTCCCAGCACTGACTTTACCTGCTACTACTGTGAATTTTGGTACCTAATCCCCCAACTGAATCCATGCAGACAGAGCGTGTGCCTGTAAAAAAAAAAAAACAGTTGCAGGGCTAGGGCTTTAAATGGACTTAATATCCTAGAAAATGTCTTGGTTGACCTTTAACTGAGTGCTAAAAGACATGTTTAAAGTAGTGTTTTATTTGTGGGGAACGGGGTATTTTTTTTTTTTCTCATGTTTAATCCTGTGCTTAAGCTCAGGAAGAAATTTCTATTATCTCTTCTTTTTTTATTGACACTAGCTTGGCTTAAAGTGAGAGAGGCAATTTTGAATAGGCTAGTCATTCTGAGCATCACAATATTCCATGTCTTTTCTGAAACTTCGGGAAGCAGGGTTACCTGTTGTGCACACGTCTTAGTTTTTATCAAGACTTTTCATAGATTAAGTCTTTCTTTAGGTGACTTTCTTCTCATTTAAGGCTTTTTCAAAACACTTCCTTTTTTCTATTTTTTTTCCCTTCCTTTTTTCTCCTTCTTACAAAGTTGGCTTGTTTAAAAAAAAATGTCAACAAGAAATGCAAGATTCTATGCAACATTCATGTTGAGTTATAAATTGAGAGAATAAACCATTTTCTTTCCTTCAGAACTGCCAAGAATGATACAGGCCATAAATGAGATGTGATTTATTTGGGGAAGGGGAGGGAGGGGGTTGGTTAGCCTTTTTGTACATTTTGAAAGAAGCAAACTTGATATTTCATTGTTGATGCTTAACTTCGATATTATGTGTATGAAATCTTGTCTAAATGTGGCAATTTTCTTTCAAGAAAAAAATAATATACAAAAACAAAGCAAAAAAATCTTTGTTGATATTAAATGGAAGGTTGCTGTTTTGATCTAGTCGTTTCCAGTGGAACAGTTTATGAAATATGTTCTATAAGATGTACATTTTTTCATTGTAACATAGAAATGTAAATATTTGATTAAAAGTGCTGCATTTTGATGAATTTTTTCTAGCCATTTTTAAAGAGAAAACTAGGAATTGAGTATTTTGTGTACGTTTATGATGTTTTCCATTTGCTCCTCTCCCTATTTAATTTTCAGTTCTCATTTAGGATTGGAATTTGTGAATGGTCTGTTTGAGATCATGCCTCCCCTTTCTCACTCTCCCTGTTTCTACCCCTTCCCCACCCCGTGTCATGGAGAATAAAGCTGATGATTGTACCAGTCTTAAATTATTCATGATTCAATAAAATTAATGCTTATTTATTCAGATTTGTGGCTCCCCAGAACTTTTTGTCCCTTCCCAGTCGCCATTTTATAATTTTTTCATTTGCAGATCATGGGGTTCGCTCCTTTGGTTTTGTTGGCTTTATTAAGTGCTGGTGAGGAGGTGCCAACAGCCCTCACCTGTCCATCCAGTCTAGCCTGGAATGTTCCCAGGGGCATCTCCCACCCCTCTGGACAACCTTCACATTCCACACAGTGTCCCCATTTTCACCCATATGATAGAGACATTATGGTTATACAGGAATGAATATGTAGGAAACTGTTATCCTCCTGACAAATAAATACTCTGACTAAAAAAAAAAAAAAAAAAAAGTAAAAGTTCTCTATTCAAAAAGGATAAATGGAAAGACCTCTGCACTTAAAATCCAGGGAGTTTGGGGTGTTTTTCCTGGAGACTTACTGCTTCATATTTCTTTTTTGACAGTTTGAATGATTCATGTTGGTAGGACAGGTTCACGTGTAGAAAATGTCAAAGAAAATAGAAAGAGAAGCTCTGCTGAAAACTGATGATTGTTTGTTCAATCCAAAAGTGACTCTTAATGGTCTTTGGTAATGTGGGCATTGTCTGTCCCCCACAGCAGTTTTCCAGGCAGAATTGCCTTGGACATGCTCAAGCATATTTTTCTGTGTTCTGTAAGCTTCCTTTGATTCACAGAAGTGCATGTCCTAGACTTGGTCCTGGAAAATGCTTCAGCCGTGATCCTGGACAATTTTTGAATCCATACTGGACTGCCAAAATTTTTATTATCTCTCAGGAATTCTTCCTTTCCTTTTTTTGGCTGCCCTGTCCCTTTCCTGCATTATTCTTTTCTCTGCTCTATGCACACTGTCTTATCTTATCTACACTTATCTTTTCTTTACCTCATCTTCTCTTTAACCTTTATTTTCCTACTTTTTTTTGTTTCCAACATCCTGTTTCACTTTATGTCCTTCCTGGATGCATCTCATCATTTCTCAGTGCCATGGGATCAGTGCTGACCTCCTTCCTTTCTGCAGTGGAAATGGGAAATTCTCTGGAGTCCTTCTATAAACTCAGCCTCTGGCCTGTGAGATGTATTGACACCTCTCTCATTCCTCTGCCCTTTTCCACTGCTGCTCTGGAGTGGTCCCCTCAAGAACCAGAGAGGAAATTGCTCCTGGTACCCTGCAGGCTCCCATCCTGCATCCCTCACTTTCTGTCCCTTTCACCAGGATTCTGACTCTGAGCTCTGTGGTGACCAATGTGGATGTTTAATCTGGGCTTCTGGGGGTTAGAGCAGAGCACAGCAGCTGAGGACAGCTTCTAAATCCTTCCCCATCATCATCAGCTTGGTTGGTTTAGCCACACACAGAAATCCATGTTCCTCTCTCCTTCCTCAATCATAGGATGGTTTGGGCTGGAAAGGACCTTTAAAGGTCCTCTTGTCCAACCCCCTGCAATGAGCTGGGACATTTTCTGTGAGAGCAGCTTGCTCAGTCACAGGTATGTCTGATTTGCTCAGAGGCTGTTTGAGAGATGTTACAGGGGGTGGAGACCATGCTCTGGCTAAATATGGAAAATTTCTCCTCCAGGAAGTTCACCCATGTGGGGCTAGCCAAATTAGGAGGTCTGAAGGATCCCACATGAGATGGGATCCACAGGCAGATGGGAAGAGGCCGTGCTTCCACTGAGATCCTGACTGGAAGCCCTTTGTAGGTCAAGGCTCTGGTGCTCTGAATGTCAGGGAGCCTGAGTGTGGCCAGGGCTTGGCCATAGAGCCCTTGTCCAGCTCAGGCCACTCTAACAGAGACAAGCAGCTCTTGCTGGCAATGGGGCTGAGCCATCTGTGTGTCCTTTGTCCAACCCTGCAGCAGGAAGGCCTCATGGGTACATCCTTTCTGTCTGACAGCAGAAAGGGTTAATAGAGCCCTTCTGCTGTGAGAAAACCCCTCCTGTCATACCTGGAATGCCCACACCCGTGGATGCTGTGTGTGGGTGATGCTCAGCATCTAAGGGACAGAAGGTGTTCCCACCTTGCAGTGCTCTCTCTAACAAACTGCATTTGATGCCTCCCTCACTGTCGGAACTCAGTACATCCCTCTGGGTGTCCAGAGTTGCTGAGGACCCTGGCATGCAGCCCAGAACACCTGGGGATTTGATTCTGACCCCTGGAGCAAGTTGCCAGCTTTGTATGAGGTCATGAAAGTCACAGAAGTTTAAATAGTATAATAATAAAATGATCACAGGGTGAAAATGTAGATTTTAGGATTTTTGGTATGGGGGTTATGGGGACAAGATGGAGGAATCTGGGCATGTCCAGCCTTTCTTCTTCTTCTTCTTCTTGTTCTCCACTTTCTGCAGTGCTGTTGGCACTTTGGGATTGGTTTAGAGTAGAGGTGCACTGTCTAACATGGGTGATAGGTATTGGGAATTTAGTGTCAATATGTTATATGTAGTTTGTAGTATGAAAGGACAACACCACCTCAGGGGTGGTCAGAGTGCCTGTGGCTGCCCTGCTGAGCAGAAAGAAAATTTGATAGATAAGAATTAATAAACAACCTCAAGACCAAACAGTGAAGAGTCCAGACTCGTTCTGCAGTTGCCTGGGCTGGAGCAGAGACACCCTGCACATCTTGGGGCAGCAATTATCAACCAAAACCCGAGACCTCACCAGTCCTGAGTGCCTTTCCATCGGGATTGTGATGAACCAGCACCACCCAGTGCAAAAGAGGAGTCAGGACACAAAGCCCAAGCCCAGGGGGGAAGGAACAAGCTCATGAGCTCAGATCTGTGTGAGCCACTAAACCTCATCCACAACAGGATTTCTGACAGTGCTATTGCAGTTTTCAGCTTCACACTTTCTGCCAGACCACCAACCTCCAGTCCCAAATCAGTCCTGACTCTTTGTGACTGTGTTCACAGGGGTCTCAGGTTGAGGGAAGAGACAAGGATCTGACTCCATGTTTCACAAGGCTGATTTATTATTTTATGATATATATTACATTAAACTATACTAAAAGTATAGAAGAAAAGGGTTCATCAGAAGGCTGGCTAAGAATAGAATAGAATCAGAAAGAATGATAACAAAGGTTTGTGGCTCGGGCTCTGTGTCCGAGCCAGCTGACTGTGATTGGCCATTAATTACAAACATCCAACATGAGACCAATCCCAGATCCACCTGTAGCATTCCACAGCAGCAGCTAACCATTGTTTGCATTTTATTCCTGAGGCTTCTCAGCTTCTCAGGAGAAAAAATCCTAAGGAAAGGATTTTCCATAAAAGATGCCTGTGACAACTGTTGAACAATCTGTGTCTGCACAGGAGTGCCCAAATCATCCAAGAGGATCCTGGAAAGCTCTGAGAAATGCTTCCTGCTGCAGATGCTGGACATGCTGACTCAGAACAGCCCATTGCTGGCTGCATTTAGTGCTCACAACCTGCCTGATAGTATTTACTTTACTGCACAGCTATCAGTGGTGGCCTTGGATATAATGATAACAACATTGTGAAGTTTCAGATCCTGCTAAGAACACTGAAGACAGCGGACAGGACAAAACCTCCGGATTTCAGAAGCACTGAAACTTCCACTCCTGAAGCTTCCATGTGCTCAGAGCCCAGCTGTGAGGGTCTGTGGGAAGCATCCATGGGGAGCACAGGCAGCTTGTGAGAGCTGGGAGTTACTCAGGAACAGTCCCACCCCTACAAAGGGAGAGGGAGAAAGCAGAGCAAGAGACCACCCTAGCTTAGCAGGGAGCTCTGGGATGTGCTTAAACACCAGAAAAAAAGATAAATACTGACCATGGGAAGGGGCCAAATACCACCAAGGAGTACAAGGACCTTGGTGGGGTGTACAAAGTTGTATTTAGCAAGGCTAAGCTTGGCTAAACCTAGGAGGGGTATGAGAAGCTGTCCTGTGAAGAAAGACTGAAGCAGTGGCTGGTCAGGGGCTGTACTTTGGGTTTGTGCTGAATTAATAATAGTTTAGACATTAATAATAATGTTGATCACACAGAGATGGTTTTGTTGTTGCTGGGCAGGGCTGCACAGAGCCAAGGCCTCCTCTGCTTTCTGTGAGCCCCACTGCTGAGGGAGCTGGGGGTGCCTGGGAGGGGACACAGCCAGGACAGGGGACCCCAGTGACCACAGGGACATTCCAGACCATGTGGCATCATAAAGTGGGGGGAAGGAGGAAGAGGAGGGATGTTTGGAGTGATGGTGTTTGTCTTCCCAAGTAAGCATTCTGTGTGATGGGACCCTGCTCTCCTGGGAGGGCTGAACACCTGCCTGCCCGTGGGAAGCAGTGAATGAATTCCTTGTTTAGCTTTTCCTTTGTGCGTGGCTTTTACAAAACAGCAACACAACAAACCCAAACCCAACAAGCCCTTTTGCTGTTTCACTGTATTCTGTGGGATAAATACTGTCTGTGTCTTTTCCATCTCTTTTTCCATTCCACCTGTATGTTATCAATTGCTAATGGCTTCAAGGTGTCAGAGAGGTAGAAGATGAGAAATGTGACAATGTGTCCCAGCTCAATTGGAAAGAGGTTAAAGACCTGGACCAGCTTTTCTAGCAGGGGGCAGTCATGCCCTGTGCCTGGCAGCGTTCAGGAGGCTTTTGGACAATGCCCTTTAATAGCACTTTTAATTTTTGGCCAGCCTTGAAGCTGGGCTAGATGATTTTTGTAGGTCTCTTCTTCCTTTCACACCTTCCCTTGTGGCTGTGGCAGTGAAGTGGGGAGAGCTCTCCTCTCACAGAGGGAGATCTGGATCCAGGGGACATCTGCTGCATTTGTTCCTTTTGTTTTGGTGTGTTATGAATGGTGGGCATTAAGATCATGGGGCAGAAAATAAATGCAATTTTGGAATGAAATCTCTGTTTCAGAAAAACTCTGCTAGGCAAAACCCACTGATATTTCGGTAGTGTATCACAAAAATGTAAAAACAAAAAGCAGGTGGGTGGTTAAGGATTTGCCTGGTGTTACAATAATGATCCTTGGCTGGACCTGAGGCTGAAGAGTTACATTTGTCTCTTTCATTCTGTTTCTCTACCCTGTAAGAATTGATGAATTAATGAATTACCTGCTCCCAGTCTATAAACCATAGTATCCCAATGATGTGTGAAGAGTTGTTCCCCAGCTAAAAGGCAGAGAGATATTCTTGTAAAGTCACTTACTTAGAAACTGATAAAGACACAAACTATAACAACCTGTTATCTAGAACCACGTACTACCAAATGATCAAATTTGGAAATCTACTTTTTTCTTTTATTTGACAATCATCCACTTTAATATATATACATATTTAGAGTCTGTACATGGTAAAATACAAAATAAAAGTGTTTCTTTATAAGTTACACAATTACACAGCTGCATTCACCTGTAGTTTAGCTGTCATTTAATTAAAAATAAAAGAGAGAAGCATTGTTGAGCTGTTGTTATAATCATTGACAATAACCTTGGTATAAAACACCCATACAGAGTAAGTGTACAAAATAGTGTACAGTTCATATAAGCTGTGCAAAGACAGCAAAGTTCAGTTAAAAATCAAAGAGATGTATCCACTTTCCTCTGTCCACACCATGGATAGGAGAAGCAAAGTGGAAAATCAGCACAAACGTAGGCAAGAAGGTGGGTTGGACAGTGCTTTGAACACAATATTGATGAATAAATTAAGACAAAAATCATAAATATATAAGATCTCCATTACACAGGGCATGCTTGCATTATACCTTCAAAGTCATTCCAGGGATTTTGATGGATTTGTTGCACAAGCAAGGTGCCATTTGGGGTGAGGAGGGAGGCAGAGCTTGCTCTGGGTCCCTCAAGGTTATTTATTTTGGAAGAAAGTGTTGCTAGGTCAGACAAGTCTTCAGTAGCAGCTGAAGTAATTTGTAGCTGGAAATTCACTTGAAAGCTAACAGAAATTGTCATGCTGTCTATATTGTATTTTTGATTATTTTTTTTAATCTGTTTCCTTTCCTACAGGGAAATTTCCCTTTCCTCCCTAGTGTATGGCCAGGAGCTGCCTGTTGTCTGTTTTTTGGAAGAAGGCAGCTGATTGAGCAACCATTGATTGCTAAGCAGAGAGAGTTATGAAAAGCTGGGCAGATATCATGAACATGAAAACCTCTACACAGGGCAACAAATGAGGAATGCCAGTGAGAAGGAGGTCTCGCAGCTATTGTGATAAAGAACCTGCACTGGAGCAGCATGTGGACATTGGGGTGGGACAGCACCTCTTCAATTTATAGCACTCTGGTTTATTTACATCTTTGCAGTGTCCTCGTGTGATGGTAGGGGGAGGCAAGCGATCTAAGATACCGTTATCTCCTCCTCTTCTTCCTCCCCTTCATCATCCTCCTCCTCTGAGTCTGAGAAGTCTGAGGGTTTGCTGGGGCTGCTGGAGTGGGATGGAGAAGGAGACATCTGGGAGTCCAGTCTGTCCCTCAGGTGCAGATGTTCTGGGGACTGGTGGTAGGTCAGGGGGTGCTGGGGGCTGGGCGGGCACACAGGGGGAACTTCCTCCTCCTCCTCCTCCTCCTCCTCTCCTGAGCACTTCTTGCCTACATCACTGAGGTCTGGGTGAGGGTTGAACTTGGTGGGTAGGGTCTGTTCTCTGCAGCCACCAGAGGAGAGGAGCTCTCTTTCTTTGGAGTTCCTCCATTTCATCCTCCTGTTCTGGAACCAGATCTTCACCTAGGGGACAAAGCAACAAAGGAGCGAAACGGTTCAGCGAAACAGGCACCAGAAAAGGTGGTGTTTTGGCTGCATCCTCAAAACCCTGTGCAAAGCTAACAGGAAACATAGAATCTGATCTTTGGAGGAGCCTAGGAGAGAGCTCAGGGGCAATCAGGCTGGTCCTATTCACCCAGCTGGGAATGGTGACATTTTTGGCTTCGGGTGCTCTCCCTGCTCCCATCCCCTTCTCCCCTGTTTCTCTCAAGCAGCCCCCGGCCAGTGGGGGATCCCCACAGAGCCCCAGCCCTCCCTCTCACCTGCGAGTCCTTGAGGCCCAGCTTGGCCGCCAGCTTCTTCCTGTCGGGTTTGCTGATGTACTTCTGCTTCTGGAACATCTTCTCCAGCGCCTTGCGCTGCACGTCCGAGAAGACGGCGCGGCGCAGCATCCCCCGGCGGGGCTTGCCGCGGGCAGCCAGCGGCCACGAGAAGGTGCCGGGGATGGGCACCACGGCGGAGGCAGCTGCGGGACGGACACACGGACACGCTGCGCTCAGCCGGCGGGACCGGCCCCCGCCATCCCTCCCTGCCCTCACCGACCCGCGAAAAAGGAGCTTTGGGCTTATCCGAGCGTCCCCTTTCAGGCAGCGGTGGCCGGGATTAGATCTATCAGCTCACATGGAGAAAATGGGTCAGTGGTGGCCGGTTTTGTTGGGAGATTCAAAGGTCCCCCGGCCTGAAAAGGCAAAGCGAGGCGTACCGGCTAAGATAGAGGTATAATAAAAAAGCTCTCCCTCCCACTCAGAAGCATTCGATTTCTTTTTTTTTTTTTTTTTTTTTTTTTTCCAGCTGCTTTTATCATTTCAGATGCTTTATTATGCTGGAGATGAAAATGAGGACTTTTCTGATTCCGAACAAAACCACTCCTCTTCAGATGCAGTTTTGATCAATCAGTATTCATCTTTTTATAATAATCTCTTCTCTCTCCCTCCCCCCTGCTCCAAAGTTGGAGAATTCAATTCGAAGACATGAAAAGTTGCAGCTAATTAGCACACTGCCTGGTTCCCAATGGCATTAGTATGATAAAAAAGGGCAGAGTTTCGCCTTAAAAAAAAAGGAGGGGGGGAACCTCCCCAAGAGAGACAGAGATGCTAATGAAGCGTGAATGGTAATTGTGTAGTAATGAACTAACAGAAAAAGACTGAGGACAAGCAGCTAACGCCATATATTATTGGAACAAAAGAGATTTACACTTTCAAACTAAACACAACGGCATGCCAGGCTCCTCGGGAGAATACTGATGGCACAATCGTCTCTTTCCCCAAATCATTTTCATTAAATGGACATGAAAAGCTATTTATAAAGCTCAAGTTGTTTTTGTTAGGCTATTCACATGCTGGAGAAAGGAAGCAAATTCCATTATCCAGAGGATGAATAGAAGAGCTTGGGTTATTTTTTTTTTCTCTCTCCCTTTCCCTGTTTTCTTTTTAAATTCATAGCTTGTTTGTGTAATTAGATTAACATTAAAAAAAAAATATTAAAATTTAGAAAACCCCACAAATTGTTCTCTCACCACCACAATATTTCGGCGCTGCAGCAACCACAGCTCCCTGGCCTTGCTTTCTCTCCTTTCCCCGTGTTGTTGGACGGGGAGGCGGAGGAGCGAAGGGTGGGTAGGCGGCGGAGGTGATGGAGCAGAGGGTGATGGAGCAGAGGGTGATGGAGCAGAGGGTGAGGCAGTCGCAGCGCTCCGCTGAGAGCTTTGGGGGACACCGAGAGCCTCCGTCCCTTTTCCCTCTCCCCTTTTCCCTCTTCCCTGTGTCCCTGCGCGGAGCTGACCGCAACTCGTGGTGCTGAAACATCCCCGGGCCGGGCGGGAGAGAGGGAGGGAGCCAAGGAGGGAGGGAGGGAGGGAGCGGGGACCCGCCTCGCCTCGGGACCGTGACAATCCCGGCTAATTTGCGGATCGGCGGGGGGAGCGGGCAGGGAATGTCAGGCAGTCACTGCCTGTGCTAAATCGGGCAGCAAATTGGCGCGACTGATGCTTGAATGTTGTACTCCCTCCAACCTCTGAACTGCGGCATAACCCCGCCGGGGGGGACGCGGGGACGGGGAGAAACCAGCGGGCTGATGCGCCGGCACACAGGGACGCTTCCAACACCCACCTGGGAAATAGGAGGATCGGAGGAAGGGCTGGAAGGAGCCTTCAAAGTACGGGAAGGAGAAAGTCTTTGGCGGGACGCTCTGAAGCAACGCAGGGGAGGTTTCTAGTAAATAAATAAAATCAAATTAATCGGAAGGTAACCGCCAGTTGGATTCGACCGATGGCGAGGCTGGGTTCTGTCGCTCGGTCTGGAGACCAACGCTGGGTACTTTTAGAAAAAAATAAAGGCATCAGACCGAACTTGGAAGGGCCGAGGGAAAGAGGCGCTTTCGCTGGTTTTGCCAGCAAAGCGGCGCCCCACAAAGCGAGGACAGGCTCAGCCAGAAGACACGGCCGGGCTCTGGCACCCCTCGGCTCTGGGACCCCTCCCTCCGCCTGCTCCTCCCGTCCGTCCCGGCCGCCGAGCGATGCCAGAGGAGGGCTCTGCAAGCCGAGCGATGCCCGAGGGCTCTGCGAGCCGAGCGATGCCCGAGGAGGGCTCTGCAGCTCGGCACCGGCTCCTGCCGCCCTCTCCTAACGCGGCTCCCTGCGCTCCCCCGGCCGCCACCCCGTCCCGCTGTGTCCCCAGCCCCGCTGGCGACGCTCGGGCTGTCCCCGCTTACCGGCTCGGGGCGTGGAGGACAGGATGGCGTTGACTCCGAACTTGAGGAAAGTGGAGTCGCTGCTGGAA
Organism: Agelaius phoeniceus; assembly: GCF_051311805.1. Taxonomy (NCBI): domain Eukaryota; kingdom Metazoa; phylum Chordata; class Aves; order Passeriformes; family Icteridae; genus Agelaius; species Agelaius phoeniceus. The sequence continues at coordinate 3,006,045 of NC_135270.1, forward strand.
GTCTGCGGCGAACAGATCCTCCTGGAGCCGGCGGTGGCGGAGCTGGGCAGCTCCGGCGTCCCCGCGTCCGTCCGGGCCGCCGAGCTCGGCGGGGACATGCTGGGCGGGGGCGCAGTCCTGGGCAGGTAGCTGGTGGGCCTGCTGATGCGGATCAGATCTTCCACCAGGAAGCTGGTATGGCTGGAAAAAGCCGACTGCAGCGACTGAGGCAAGGTGAGGGTGGGGGTGGGCCGCAGGAGGCTGGGGTAGACGGCCGGAGGGGCGATGAGGCTGGGGAACATCATCGCAGGGGCCGCGCTGGGGCCGCTCGCCGCCGCCTCGTTTGTTTGTTTGCTTTTGTTTTCTGCTTTGCGAACCTGGGTCGGTAAAGATCCAGCCAGCGAGTCCGGCGGAGTTCTCTCTGCCCCTTCCTCGTGGACCATGGGTTTTATAGTGGTCAGCCCCGCTGAGGCTCTTTCAAAAGTGACAGCCCCAACAATGGGGTTCAACAAAGTTCTCCACTTGAGCTTCATTCAGGGCGAGCTCCCGGCTTCTCCATTGGTCCGGGGCTGCAATTTATGATTGGATTAGACTTCATAAGCAACCGGGGCACAATGGCCCCGCCACAAAGAAAGTGTAGTCATCAATTTTGCATATTGACCGCCTCTTTGGAATACAGCGCTCCAAAGGCTCCCAGCAGGGTTTTGTTCAGAGGCAACACACACAGGCTAATTAAATGCCTATTTAAAAGTTTCAAATGACATCTTGCCTCGTAGAAAGGGAATTATTTAAAGAAAGCACTAAATTTATTTGCCGCTCCCCTGCTGAGTTTAGGAAATAAATCAATAAATATTCATAGAAACTTATCTGCGGACTCTCAGAAAAGCACGGGTTTTGTGGATTTGAAAATACGAATTACAAAACGCGGAACTAAGCTCTGTTGAGGGAGAAACACGTTTGGAGAGTGTGTCCCACCGCAGTTTGAACATATTCTGCTCCTGCTATTAGTGTGAGGCGGAATTAGTGGGGTTGTATTGGTATAGATGGGGTTGGTTTTCTATCTGCACATCAAAGGTCCGGAATAAGGCATATTTGCGGTGTCCACCTCTCCTTTCGAGATCCGAGCTTCGTAAAAGTCTCGTGTACTTGTGCTCGGGAGAGAGGTTTGCCCAGACCGAAATGCGAGCCTTGGTGTGGTCGGCGAGAACTCTGCTCCCACAAAATCTGAATATCGCACACAGCAGAGATCTGGGCACCTTTGGGGGACCAGCAGTCTGCTGCTCCTCTGTAGCTTCTCTACATTCAAAACAGCGGGAATCGCCACCCTCCAGCCGTGAAAATGAAGACGGCTTTGGAGCATTTGGATCCTTTTGGCTGAAGCTGTCCGAGCTACTCTGGGCTCTGTCGGTGTCGATGGCTCGAAGCAGCCAAATTCACCTGAAATCGCTTTTTATCTGCGTGTGTGCGCGATTTCGGAAGGTGTCTCTGCCACAGAGCCCGGAGTCCCCTAACTTTGGTGCGAGGGACGAGCGGCATCGTCTCAGGGGAAAGTAGAAAATAGGGGTTTTTCTGGCAGAGAGGTTTTGTTTGTGGTGGAAATAGGCGCAAGTGTAGTTAGTTTCCTTTGGAGGTGCGTGATGAAAGCGACTATTGAGAGCGGTTTTACCTGATTTCTCTGTTAAAGACTATAACAGATGTGTTAAATGTCCTATGTTTTAAAAGCACCCTATTCAGCCCTTTGGTGTGTCTGAACCTTTGCAAGCAGAAGTGTGCAGCTCAACCATGCAGCCTTTATCCTATTAACCATGAACTAACTGTCACCTTCAGCTGTTTTCCCTTTTTACTTTTTAACACAAAGCTTTCTCAAAAATCTTATTAACCAGCTTTATTTCTCTCGATGGTTTTTGTCCGGACGTTTTGTGTTGATTATCTCCATGTCGATGCTTTAACCATTCAATAAAAGTGCATCTGCGATTTATATCACATTAGGGAAGAAAGAAAGTCTGTTAAACCTCTCCCTTGATTCAAATCAAAAAGTTATTTATCGGAGAGGACGGAATCAGCCCTGGAAACTCTGATGATCCTGACAAGCTTTCCCGGTGCTGTTCGCCGGCCCCCAGCGGACGAGCACCTGCAGACCTGGCTCGGAAGGTCCGTCCGCCGCCTGAAAGCATCGCTTTGAAATAAAACCTCGCTGGAGGTTTTGTTGGTCTTGGTGCTTAGCAGGTACAGAAGAAGGGGGAGGAAGGCGTGGGCAGAGCGCGGGGGGCTCGGACGAGCGGCGGCACCTGCCCCTGCCCCGCTCAGCTCGCCCCGCACCCCGGCCCGGCTCCGGGATTATCTCCAGCCCCGCTTCTGAGCAGCGCTGGTCTCGGGGAGTCGCTTAGGACGGTAGCGAGTGGCAAAAGCGAACGGGTCCTGCCCAGTGAAATAATTACCTGGCACCCCGCCAGCTGCCGGTGCCATCCCTGCCCCCTGCCCCTCTCCAGCCGCCCCCCGATCCCGGCGTTTCCCGAACGAGCTCCGCCCGGGCTGTTCCGGGAACACTTCGTTTTTTACAGTCATTATAGGTTTCTTTTGAGATGATTTACTCCTTTCTTTACATATACATTGGGGGCATTTTGTCTCGCTATAGACCAACTGCTGCTAATTTCTCTGGTTTTAAAGAAGAGGGGCTGACATTTTCTGGAAGGTTGGGTCAAACGCATGCTGGGGCACGCGTGGTCCCGGTTCCTTGCGATGCGTCTGAGCACACTCATAAAGAATTCCTTAAGCACCACGGCAAAAGGGACTAGACATCTATTGAAAGGGAAGATAGACCATAAGAAACCAAGAAATCAGACGAAAGGATCTTATTTTAAGAGATCTCCTTTGGAAGTTTCTTTTCAAAGGCAGTGATCATTTAAGAGAAAGGGAATTCTAATGTCTCAGGATAAAACCTGTGACTAATGCCGTTTGACCTATGCTCGGGCAGTTTTGTGTTTCCTGCCATTCATTTTAATGTCGTTATCTTCAAATTTATTTCTTAAAAGTCACTCACTTTCTTTGTCAAGGAAAAAAAAAAATAGGAAAAGAGCCCAAACTGAAAACTGCCTGCGGGTGGGGCAGGGAGGGGGAGGTAAGGGCTGAAGCTGCGTGTGTCCCGGTCCGAGGCCGGTAATCCGCATGAAATTGGGAGAGCCAGCACTGCAAATCCGGACACCAAAGGGCTGGGCAGGGCCGGGCCGGCGCCCCCCCGGCGGCCGGAGCCGCGCTCGGAGCCCCGCGGCTCTCCCGCATCCCCGGACGTCTCAATCAGCGCCACGGCACGGCCCCACGCGGGACGGGACAGCCCCTGTGTCCCTGTGTCCCTGTGTCCCTGTGATCCTGTGTCCCTGTGTCCCTGTGATCCTGTGTCACTGTCATCCTGTGTCCCTGTGTCACTGTCCCTGTGTCCCTGTGTCCCTGTGTCCCTGTGTCACTGTGTCCCTGTGTCCCTGTGTCCCTGTGTCCCTGTCCCTGTGTCCCTGTCCCTGCCCATGCCCCTGTGTCCCTGTGTCCCTGTGTCCCTGTGTCCCTGTGTCCCTGCCCCGGTCCCTGTCCCTGTGCCCCTGTGTCCCTGTGATCCTGTGTCCCTGTGTCCCTGTGATCCTGTGTCACTGTCATCCTGTGTCCCTGTGTCCCTGTGTCCCTGTGTCCCTGTCCCTGTGTCACTGTCCCTGTGTCCCTGTGTCCCTGTCCCTGTGTCCCTGTGTCCCTGTGTCCCTGTCCCTGTGTCCCTGTCCCTGCCCATGCCCCTGTGTCCCTGTGTCCCTGTGTCCCTGTGTCCCTGCCCCGGTCCCTGTCCCTGTGCCCCTGTGTCCCTGTGATCCTGTGTCACTGTCATCCTGTGTCACTGTGTCCCTCTGTTCCTGTGTCCCTGTGTCCCTGTGTCCCTGTGTCCCTGTGTCACTGTCCCTGTGTCCCTGTGTCCCTGTGTCCCTGTGTCACTGTCCCTGTCCCTGTGTCCCTGCCCCTGTCCCTGTGTCCCTGCCCCTGTTTCCCTGTGTCCCTGTGTCCCTGTGTCCCTGTGTCCCTGTGTCCCTGCCCCTGCCCCTGTGTCTCTGTCCCTGTCCCTGTGTCCCTGCCCCTGTCCCAGTCCCTGTCCCAGTGTCCCTGTCCCTGTCCCTGTGTCCCTGTGTCCCCATGTCCCTGTGTCTCTGTGTCCCTGTGTCCCTGTCCCTGTGTCCCTGTCCCTGTGTCCCTGTCCCTGTCCCTGTGCCCCTGCCCCTGTCCCTGTGCCCCTGCCCCTGTCCCTGTCCCTGTCCCTGTCCCTGTGTCCCTGTCCCTGTGTCACTGCCCCTGTGTCCCTGTGTCCCTGTGTCCCTGTCCCTGTCCCTGTGTCCCTGCCCCTGTCCCTGTGTCCCTGCCCCTGTTTCCCTGTTTCCCTGTGTCCCTGTGTCCCTGTGTCCCTGCCCCTGCCCCTGTGTCTCTGTCCCTGTCCCTGTGTCCCTGCCCCTGTCCCAGTGCCCTGTCCCTGTCCCTGTGTCCCTGTCCCAGTCCCTGTCCCAGTGTCCCTGTCCCTGTACCTGTGTCCCTGTGTCCCCGTGTCCCTGTGTCTCTGTGTCCCTGTGTCCCTGTCCCTGTGTCCCTGTCCCTGTCCCTGTGTCCCTGCCCTTGTCCCTGTCCCTGTCCCTGTGTCCCTGTCCCTGTCCCTGTGTCCCTGCCCCTGCCCCTGTGTCTCTGTCCCTGTCCCTGTGTCCCTGTCCCTGTCCCAGTGCCCTGTCCCTGTCCCTGTGTCCCTGTCCCTGTCCCTGTGTCCCTGCCCTTGTCCCTGTCCCTGTCCCTGTGTCCCTGTGTCCCTGTCCCTGTGTCCCTGTCCCTGTCCCTGTGCCCCTGTCCCTGTCCCTGTGTCCCTGTCCCTGTCCCTGCCCCTATCCCTGTGTCCCTGTGTCCCTGTCCCTTTCCCTGCCGGGCCGCTTCCCGCAGGCGGCTGGGAGCCGCAATTCCCGCTGCCCCTCCCGGAGCCAATGCCCCAGGGACCGGCCGAACACCCCAGGGCTGCCCGGCCCACGGCGCCCGCTCCTTCCTCCCTCCCGAAAGCGGTGGGTTGGCGCCTCTAAGGTTGTTTTTTTTATTCCTTCCCCCACCCCCCCACACACACTCCCTTTTCATTTTTTTTTCTTTTTTTCTCCTTTTTTCTCTTTTTTTTTTCCGCCGGAGAGGGGGAGGGATGCTCCTTCCCCGCTGTGTCCCAGCCCCCTAACGATGCTCATGGACCACGCCGGCAGCTTGAATGGAGGCTGCGGGGGCGAGGCTGTATTAAGACACCTAAGTCTTCACCTTTAGAATTCAAGCACAAGGAACAGTAACTGTTGGTTCGTTCAAAGCTCTTCTAGATCCCCCCTTTTCTTGAAAATCCTTCTATTGTGCCAATCAAGCAGATGGTTTGCAGGAAATATAGCTTGGCCCCAGTGACCGAAACTAATTTTAACTAGCTTTCCAAGCCTGGCACGTTTGTTTTGCTCTTACAAAATAGCTAAAAAAACAGCTGGCAAGGGTGAATTAAACCCATTAAAGACACATTTATAAGAAATTATATTCACATAGGTTGCTTGAAACCCCCCTAAGAGGGGAGAGATGAGCGTATTGAAATGAAAATGTCCCCGAGCACACTACCCTCCTTAACATCGCCTGAGAGTCTCAAAACATTTTACTAAATAGATTAACTTGACTATTGTTTTGCATCACATTTATCAGCTTCATTAAGTGAATAGCTGAACAAATATATTACGCATGCATGAAAAGCTCTTTTGGGGGCTGCCTTATTGTGTCCTCAGCCCTGACAGGTGGTTAACTGTGTTTCTCTCTCCTCTCCCCCTCTCTCTCTCGGCGCAAAGAAAGAGGGATCTCGGACAGAGTGCACAGCCCAGACTTGGCAAAGGGACCTCGAGGGGAGAGTTACTTTCTTTAGCCTCGCCATTCATGCTGGCCAGCCCGGAGTGCACACAGCCTGAAATGCAACCAGATGATCTGATCATGTCAAAAGTAATTAACTTTAGTTTAGTCCCTGGCTCTTGCTCGCGCTTTACTAACTCCTTCCAAGCCCGTTTGATTTGCAGCCTTTCTTCCCAATTTGATTATTTTTGTCCATTGCGTCCTTTTATGGCTTTCCCCAACCTCCACCTTTGTTTTAAAAAAATAATCTGGGGCTGAACAATCCCTCTTCTTTCTTCTCCATTGATCTGTCTAATAAACAACCACACAACTTCCTTAGAAACAACTCCTTTCACCAGATGAGACTGGCACATTTTGGAGAGCTAGGATTTGCAAAATACAACGTGATGGTTTATTTGCTGCCTCAATTTCATGATTTCTTGGCCCAGTAGAACCTTTCTGGGAATTGGACAGAGGCAGTTTGGATTTCAGATGTTGGTGGGCAGGGTCCTGCTTGTTTCAGTTGTGGTTTCTGCCCCAAGGATTTCCAAATTAGACTGTACAGATGAAATGTGGAAGAGGATGACAGAACACAAAACTTGCCCGTTTATTTTCTCAAAAACGTGTTTCTCTCATGTTGCTCAAGGAGGTCAGAAGAATTAAAAATCCTTTTGTCTTTCAAATATTTTCTTAAGAGGACTTCTGCCTCTTTCCTGCAAACTGAATTGTGATCCTTTGCCTATGGCAGTGGCAAATTTCTCTGCTGACTGATCTGCTGAAATCTCTTTGCAGTGGGCACTCATAAGTGCTGTGACTGGAAAGTTTTCCTCTAAGACCCAGTTCTGTTCCTCACCCTCCAGGTTATGACAGGAAGGACAACTTTCTTTGCAGGACAGGACTCCCAGCACAGTTCAGCAGGAGAATGAGTATGTCCTGGGGTGGATTTCACAAAATCTGAGAGTTTGCTGTCACCTTGAACTGAGGTCCTGGAGCCAACACACTCCCTTGATGTCTGCCACAAGAATGGATCTAAAGGCTGCTCTCTACCCCCTTGCCTGATGGAACATCACACAAGGACTCCTGTGTCTCAGAGAAAGAACAGATTTACTGTTTGACTACCTGTGGGATAAAACCAGGACCTTCTCTTGTTTGTACACCTTTTCTTAAAAGGGCATTAACCCTCCACCCCTTGAATTCTTCCATGCCAGCCAGCTGATGCTTCACTTCCTTTGGGCTGGGAGACTCAGAGGAGAGATGCTGATGAGAGTAGTAAGCTGATGCTGATGAGAAAAGTAAGCACTTTTCCCAATGGAAAGGCCTCCCCAGAGGGAGGTGCTGGTAGCCAGAAGGATGGTGATAGCCTGGGAGGCTCAATTTGCTCCTTCTAGGTGAAAATACCTTCAGACTTCATGATTTAGTGGGGAAAACAGCTGTGGGGTTGTGGGGTGAGTGTTTTTCTCTCTGAGTCCTATGTGAAGGTGCTGAAAGGTCCTTAAATCCTGTGATTCATTTGGAGGGACCCAAAGCTGTGTGATAAGGAAGGAAAGGAAACTCAAACACTGTGTAACAGTTCTTTAGTAAACACAAGTGCAAAATTTCCTTGTTGGGTGTCCTGGTGTAGGGGGACACTGGGATACTTTAATGCTCTCACAACTGAAATGGGGGAATAGCTTAAAAAAAAAAAAAGTGATTTCCAAGGTGTTTTGATCATCATATTCCCTGGGCATTTAGTGTTTTTTTCTTGTAAGTATTGCATTTGTGACCTTGTTCCTTAAGGTGATGGGTTTGCAGTTCAGTGGTTCGGTCACAGACCAAGCCCTGAGCACAGCCATGTCCATGTCTACAAGGTGCTGCATCCACAGATGATGAGAGCAACTGTGTGGACCTCTGTGATAAAGACAGAATGCTTGATTTCCAGACATACCAAGCTGCTCTTGTGGATGCTGATGGGGAGTGTGTTTGATCTCTGCGGCTCTGACAGAAGAATGACAAACTACCCCTCATGTTTCACCTTCACAGAAACACGGAGGAACGAGTCAGCAAGCCCTGGTCCATGCGGTCCATGTGCTCTGCTCCCAGCTCCTTTGTGTAAAATGGGAAGTGAGGTGAATGAAAATTGCTGTGTTTCTGTGTCCCATGGGGATGCTTTCACCAAGTACAGGCACAAATTTCAGGTACAGAAAACCAAGGAGCAATAATGCCCAAGGAATTAACAGCTTCATAGTTTTAGGTGTCATGGACATCTCTTCAGGATTCTTAAGGGTAGCTATCTAAATTCAGGATGATTGGATTATATAGATATCTAGATATATAGATTTACAGATATCTAGATATCTAGATATATAGATTTACAGATACATAGCTATACAGATATGTAGATATATAGATATATGGATATATGGATATACAGGTATATAGATATATACAGATATAGAGATATAGATATATAGATGATATATAGATATATAGATATATGGATATATAGATATATAGATATATAAATATACAGATATACAGATAAATAGATATACAGATATATAGATATATAGATACACAGATATATAGATATATACAGATATGTGGATATATGGATATATGGATATATAGATATATAGATATACAGATATATAGATATACAGATATACAGATAAATAGATATACAGATATATAGATATACAGATATATAGATATATAGATACACAGATATATAGATATATGGATATATAGATATATAGATATATAGATATATAGATATACAGATATACAGATAAATAGATATACAGATATATAGATATACGGATATATAGATATACGGATATATAGATATACAGATATATAGATATATAGATATACAGATATATAGATATATAGATGTATGGATATATAGATATATAGATATATAGATATATAGATATATAGATATATAGATAGCAGAGCCAGGGGATTTTCCACTGGATCTCCACTCATGAGAAAGAGCTGTTCTCTTCAGAGAACACTTTGCTTATCCTGGAGACTAGAACAGGACCACCCTTCTGCTGGGCTTTGCTTTGCAGGCAGTGCAGCTTCCTGATGTCCAGAGATGAAGGGCTCTTCCATTTCATCATCGAGAAAAGCTGATGGCATCCTGGCCCTTGAGAATCTTTCTTGAAATAGCCAAGGCCTCTCTCCTGGGAGCTTTCCCAACCTGCAGAAAGCACATCCCCTCTCAGAAAATTGTTTTTCTTTTGGACAAACAGAAGAAAAACTCCCTACTTGTGTTCCAGCAGCCCCAAGATCAGACAGACACACACATTGCTGTGTGTTGCTCATTTGTGCCTTCAGCTCTCTGAAAGCAAAACAGAAATCTCTGGGACTAAGGAGAGGGTGAGCATGCAAAGAGAGTTGTAGGAAAGCTTTTCCCCATGCCTTTGGCCTGAGAATGTTGCTCGTTCTGTCAGGGCTGAAGTCAGGGGCAAAACTCATGGTAATTTCAATGCGGTGGGGTTAAGCCCTAGCAGAATTAGAATGTACTTGTCTCCTTTCAGGACTCTGTCAGGAGTGTTTTGGTACTGCAGGGGGAAATGCCAAAGACAACTGAAGTTTAGAATGAGACAGCCAGGATATTTGAAGAGGATCTTCATAAGGTGAAACAGCTTTTCTCAGGTTTCTCGTCATACCTGTAGCAATGAGAACTACTTTACAAAAAACCATGGTTTAGTGGTTGCATTCCCATTTTTGGCTCTCATCATGTCATGATTTTTATAGTTTTTTTTTTCTCTGTTTTTCCTTGTCCATTAAAAATGTAAGAGGGTGGAGAACATAAAATTACATGTCTCTATTAAGATCTTTAGGGGCATCAGGTGGATTATCAGATTTAAAGTTTGACTTGATGAAATCTGGTAAGGTTGTGTTGTCCTGGCACAGGACAGGGCTCTTTTGAGGCCCCATACTCTGGCTGTGACTTGTCAGACCCAGAAAGCTCAGGAGAGAGGAAATAATTGTAGCTTTAAGCTGCATTTGCAACCTCCTGATTCACGAATGTACTAGATAAGGGGAATTTCTCTGGTGTCTTAGGTCTTAAACTGAAACTTAGTCCCTCACCTATCACCATTCATCTAACTTTCCCTAATGGTAGTACACAGAAAAATTTATATCCTCCTTTTTTGGTGAATGTCTCCTGCTCTTACAGGTAAATAGATCAGCAGGAGGGAAGGTGTAGAGACAGGACTACATTGCTGACTGTGATCAGACCCTCTCTCTCAGCAGAGTTCAAGCAATGAGGCTGGACTTCTGTGCCAGGACAATTCATGTCTGGGCCTTTTCCCTGCTTCTGCACTTAAAGCAGGAGCAGGCTGGACAGCATGGAAAATTTTCCATCCACTGCTGTGTATATAGTAACTGTGTCCAGATCTGTGAGAGAAGAAACAGAGAAGGTCTTGTTATCTTCTGCTATTTCCACAGCATCTACTGGCCAAAGAAAAGGCAGCTTTTTGGTCTCAGTTCTGGTTGTCCAGCCCTAATATTTAAAAGATTGCTTTAGGAAGAATGAAGTAACAATGGGATTTATGGGGTGTGCTGACCTCAGCAGGAAGCACCAGTAATCAGAGGTCTCTCTTTGGAAAGATTGGTGCACACAAGGAAGGACTTGCACCTGGTCCCACAGTGCCAAAGGGGACCGATGTCAGACTGGACTGGCTGGGTTTGAAATTCATAACTGGGATATTTGCACTCTGGGCAGATGAAACAGGGCTGTGAAACAGTCTCACCATTTCCAAGAAAAAATATAAAAGCTCTGTAGGAAAGGTTTAGGGAGCACCTTATTTTCCATTTAGCATCATATCCAGGTGAGTGTAGGTCCCTGCTCTGGAGGAACAGGAGGGATGATGTGCTCTCTAACCTACTGCAACTCTTCTTCACCCCACTTTTAGCGTGTCCAGGATGTCAGCACATTCAAACTTGCTCTTTACCTTGGGAAACTGATCCAGTCCACAAGCAGATTACCTGGCCACATGGAAAAATCCACAAAGACAGACAAGTCAAGCCATCCTCCTGGGCTGAGGAGGTTTTGGCTCTGCTGACAGGGATCTGGGATGTCCCTCAGTGCTGGGGCCATGTGGCCCAAGAGGCTTTTCCTCCTTCTCTTCCCAAGTTCACCATGAAGAATGTTTTTAAGGTAAAACCCCCACATCTCTAACTTTCTTAGCTGTGTTTTAAGTAATGTTTTCATGAGGAGCTGCTGGTAAATCATAGGGCTTGTTTTATGACATATTTTCAAATCAAGCTGCACTTAAGCAAGAAAGGCAAGTAATTACATACAGCTTTTTAAGAATGTACACTTTGTTTTCTTTTCCTCTTCATTTAAATTCCAGAGTGCACAGGACTCCTGTTTTTAAGTAGATTTTAACCATGACTAGAGAAGCTTAGTTATCAGTTATGCACTATAAACAATATGCAGAGGGGGGATGTTTTGATCAGAGCTATTCAGTCCTTGCTTGCTAATCTAATTACAAAGTGTAGGTTTCTGACACAGAGCTGCTTGCACAGAAAAGGCTTTTCTCACACCTGGTGGATTGTTTAGCCAAGCTTTTTAAATGCTTACAGTTTTAAAGTGGGGGGGAGGGAAGCCTTTTTAAAAAAACAAGTTCCTGTGCAAGGCAATAGAAAGAATTTAGTGGTTGTCAACATGAGTTTAGTATAAGGGTGCTGTCTAAAATGTGGGTTCACTTTACATTGACCTTTGGACATAGTAGCCCCAAACATTGTTTTAATTTTTTTTTAAGGGTTAAGGAGAGTATGAAAGATAACAGATGTCAGTGACAGTATTAAATTGTGTGCATGACTGTTATAAATATCCTATGTATGGCTGGACACGATGCTCCCATATATTTTTTTTTTTTTGGATGTTTATTGTTCGTGCCTCAAGTGCTCAGCAGCTCTGAAAGGGCAGCTTTGAATCACAGCCCTGGCAAAACAGTATTTTTGTGTTGTTTAGCGCCCTGATTCCTACAAACAAAATAAAGTACCTTGCTGAATAAGGGCCATTGAGCAGGAATGATGGGTTAAGAGTGGGGGTCCGAGGTGGCAGCGTGGGTGCTTGTTTATCAGGGAGGAGTTGTCACTTGTTGGCTGTGCTGCTGAAAGGAGGGACGCTGTGGGCTGATGGCTGGGAGAGCATTGATGTGAGGTAACGGGGTAATCGGATTGAAAGTTAGCCATGGTATTTATGTCAGTTCACATTTCGTCAAATGAATAATATGAGGTTGCTACCTAGCCCAGGCCTTGGCCTGGGGGCTGGGTTATAAAGAATCCAAGGCCTCATTTGATTCAAATATAAATTAATTCTCACTGGAGCGTTGGCTGATTAATCTATTTGCATAATAGTAGAAAAACTGCAGTGTGGTTACTTTTGCGGGGATTTGGACAAAAAAAGCCTTAAATTCATTTGAAAGAATATTGTGTGAGAAGTCAGGGAAGCAAAGGCACCTCTATGGGGCTCCTCAAGCCGTTTTCCCCCCAACCCTGATGTGCAAAACTGAAAGCTAAACTTGTTCACTGGGGAGCCTGACACCATCCTGAAACAAACCTGTGTTCTGATGTCTAGCTACACTTCCATTTTTGTGTTTGATGCTGCTCTCATTGTAATTCTAACAATGGCATCCTTTACAGTTTTTGATATTTAATAAAAAGGAAGCCTAAACAAAATTGCAGCGTGTGTAGGGGGAGTCAATGTTGGACTGCAGTGGAGCTCTGTGCAGAGATGGAGAACTAGGAGAGACTTGAATGCCCTTGAAATGTAAGTGCTGAGAGCCTGGTTATCCTGTGAGACATGGGAGTGGAAGATCCCAGTCCTGCTGGCCACCTGCACTTCACAGAGTGCTGAGCGAGGAGTGGGTCTAACATCAGTGCTGGCACCAAGCAGAGGCTCAAAGAGGGAAAAAAGGAAAAAAAAAAGAGGAAAAAAAGGAAAAAACCCCTTTTTTTAAAATTTGTTTCCCCTCCTACCAAGCCTCTCCATTTCACTTTTGTAGATGACACCTGGGGCACACCCCTACAGAGGACAATACATGGGGAGGTCACACAAATATTTTTCTATCACATCCCATCTTTTCCTTAATTTTCCTAAATACTGTGCATCTCCAATGCATGTATAAAATGCAGTTAATAATAGTGTAATGTTTGGTTTTGATTATTTTTTTCCTTTACTATCTATACACCTGTAGTGCTTGAGTGGCAAAGAATGTTATGTTTGCACACAGATACTGAGACTGGTTTTGAACCAGTCTGAGGACAGAAGTGTGTAAAATTCACAAGGCACCGTAGGGAGAAGCTTCAAAAAATGGTCCAAATCTTGCTCTTATTGGAGTCTGTAGACATTCTGTCAGCAAGAAAAACACACATCCTAATTAGGCAAAATGTAAAACTTGCAGCAAGGGTGTCAGGATGGAGTCACAGCAGAGCAGAGTCCGTGTGAAGAGTGGGAGGCAACCCCCAGGTGCACATTTTCCAGAGTCAGTTGAGTATTTGCAGGAGATCTGGGCTGCTTCTTGGATTCACTTGAGTTTTAAAGCATCCACTGAGATTCAAGATGTCAGGGTTTTGTGTGCTGAACCTGCCCCCACTGCAGAGCACCAAGGTGTTCACTCTGAGGTCAGTTGCTCCTGCTAAAATAAAGATTTCCATCACAGACAGTGGGGATAGGAGATGTGTCACCTACCCCCTTCAGTGAGGGGCTGAGGAGGCTCACAGGGGCTATTCCTGATGAAACCTCTGAATCCAGATACTTGGGGGAATCAGGCTGAATGTCACAGATTATAATTATGCCAAGGCAAATGACAGGGCAGGAGGAGTTTGCACTCTAGGCAGGAATATTGTGATTTGTGGGTCACTTGGAAGTGTGCACAAAGATGGAAAATGGGGTTCTTCCTGCCTCATCCCCTTCTTGGTCCTTGTTGCTGGTTTCTGCATAAGCCAAACCCATGGGTCCTCTCTGCCATGATTCGAGTTCAGGCTGTAATTTGTTACTTCATAATTATTTCTTGAATTCTTTGGTTACTTCTTTTAACTCCTGATTTTGTTTTGCCTGTTTTCTTTCTCTCATTTTTTCTCCTTTTTTTTTGCTTTTTCCTTTTCTTTCCTGGTTTTAGCCCACCAGGCTCCTGGTTTAATTATTATTTTTACTTTAATTATTATTTAAAAATAATTATTTATATAATTATTATTCATTTATTAATTTATTATAATCATTATATATTTGTAATAATAATTATATATTAATATATAAATATATTATAAATCATTATAATATAAAAATTAATATATAAATAATTATATGGTATTATATATATAATTATATAGTATTATATATATTATATATTATATATATTATATATTATATATTTTATATATATTATAATTATATAGTATTATATATAGAATCATAATAACAATAAATGTATTAATTATTAATTATTATTCATGTTAATTATTATTTATTTTAATCATTATTATTAATTTTAATTATTATTTTATTTATGCTCCTGGTTTAATTATTATTTTAACTTGGCTTTCACTCTGCTGATTGCTTTTCAGAGCCATTTGGGAAGGATGTGCCGTTCCTCAGTTCAGTGCTGTCTCTGTATGAAGCTGGGAATTAGGCAAGAGATCTTGACAAACTGCCCCTGAAAAAGGAAAGGTGGTGGTCAAAACCCCTTATTTATGTAAAAAAACCCAAACCTGCTATAGTGTCTGTATGTTTGCTGCTGCAAGATCAGTGTCTGAAAGCACAGAACAAATTGATCCTCTCCAAGGTCATAAAGCAGCCCCACTGCAGCATTTTTGTGGTTAATTCTTGTGGAAGGGCAGTGTCTGGGACCTGCAGAAGGTTGGGCCATACAAGCAGATGTCATGCCTGATTAACAGAACGTGGTAACGAGAGAATGGTGACTCTGCTGCCTTGCTCTGGTATTTATGAGGAATAAACAAGACCAAGGAAAAGCCAAGACATCTGTTTTGTGAACAGAAGCCCTCAGCCTGCTGACAACCTCCTGGTCCAATTACTCCATGTCTTTTACAGCCAGTGATTGATGTGGGGCTGGTGGTTTAATCCGGGGGAAGGCAAAGGGAATGGACCCTCTGTGTCTGTCTGACTGCCCTGGGGGATGCAATGTGCCCCTCTGGATTAGCCAGGGGCACTTCAGGCAAGGCCAGGACTTCTGCCTACCTGGATGCCATGGAAGGAAGAGGTGCCTGAAGACAGTTCAGGGCACCAAGGCTCCTGGGAGTGGGGTTTGTGAGGGTCTCCAGGGTGAGGGAATGGAGGAATCTGACTCCATGCTCCCAGAAGGCTGATATTATTTATATTATATTATATTATATTATATTATATTATATTATATTATATTATATTATATTATATTACATTACATTACATTACATTACATTACATTACATTATATTATATCGTATCATATTATATTATATCGTATCATATTGCATCATATTACATTATTACATTATATTACAATATTACATTATATTACATTATATATGTTATATTACATTATATTGTATTAAAAGAATGCTGTACTGAAACTATACTAAAGAAAGAGAAGGATACAGACAAAAGGCTTAACGAGAATGAATAATAAAAACTTGTGACTCCTCAGAGCCTCAAGGAGCCTCCCACAGCTGGACCATGATTGGTCATTAAGTTAAAACAATTCACATGCTGGGTAAACCATTCTCCAAATCACATTCCAAAGCAGCAAAAGAGGGAGAAGCTGAAGCTTCCCAGGAGAAGAGATCCTGGTGAAGGGATTTTTCAGAAGATATCACAGTGACACCTGGGTTCTTCTCATGCTCCCATTTTGCAACACAAAATGATGTAAGTGGATAAATTTCACTCAGCCTCTCTTGTTCCTTCTATCAGGTCTGGCTATAGTGCTCATAGTACTTAAATCAAGAAGGTTTTTTGACAGTGAAGTAATAGATTTACTTGTTTCCATACTTTACCAGAAACAGACTTTAAATTACTTGTGCTTACAGTTTAAAGGAAAGCTTTAGCTTGGGATTTCTTGTTTCTCCCTTGTGCATTTGGTACTCAGCATACAATTTTTGCAGTTTAGATATTAACTGACTTTACTTCCAGTAACTCCCATTGCATTAGAGGGGAGCAGCAGAAAAGAGGCTTTTTTTTGTGTGTGTCTGCCACGTCAAAATTGCCAAATAACAGTACATGTGACAATAATTAGGATGAAAAAATAAAATGTTGCATGGGCAGTGCCCAGGTTGTTTCGTGTGCTTCCAATAAACCAGTGTGTCCAGGCTGCCCAGCTGAAAATGAAGGTGATGCTCAGACAAAGAGGATGAGCTTTGCCAGCAGTGCTGGAATGTGGAATTACACTCCTGTTTGGGCCACATGAGTCTGTGGTTTCACTTGTGGCAGTTCTGCCACTCATTTTCCTTCTTTGTGAACCAGTTTCATTCATTAACTCACCTGGAAGTTCAACAAGGGAAAAAGAAAGTATTTTTTTTAAACAGGGGCTTATGACTGAATAAAAGGAATTAGTGCAGCTAAGAGCATATATTAATTTAATTTGATTACTCTTTTCAGGCCAAATTAGTGTGTGAGAGAGATGCATGTCAGGCAATTGCAAGAAAGACTACTCAGCAAATTTGGAATGGAGCACATCCGACCTTTTCCAACCAGACTTATCAGTCAGAAAATTTGGTCCAGGCTAAGTTTGAAAGCCATGAGTTCTGCACACTTATTTCTCCTGTTTTTCTCATCCTTTATTATTCCTTTCACACCTTCCTATCTGAGAGCTGTCACAGAGAGAGGGGAGCTCAGGTGGGAGTAGTAAACCCAGAGCAAGGGAATTTCTGGGCTGGAAAGCCATGAGTACAGCACGAAAACCCTGTGCTCTGCTCACAGTTGTCTTGGGTAAGGGCTTAGGTTGAGCAAGCAGGCAGGTCTAAAGAAGAAAAAACATCAATAGGCCTTCCTGCTTCCTCCTGGAGCTTTTCCAGGGTAGGAACAGCACTAGGAGCTGTTCCAGGCTTCCTCACCAGTCTCTGCCCACCCGGCCTCAGAGGTTTCACATTGTTTATTGGCTGAACAAACCTGTGTCTGACATTCTGAGCTGGTTAAAAGGAAGCCACTTTGTGCCTGCTGGCTCAGTCAGACATAGGACACTGAGAGAAATGATCTTCCTCTCAGGGCTGCAGGAAGCTGAGGGGCAGAAGTGAGTGACTGACAATGGGATATGCCCGACAATATTTATGTGAGCTTTGTGTTCCCAGATACACTTGGATGGCAGTGAATTGTCAGTGACTATATCAATCTGCCAAGTGTGAATAGCTCTTGAAGAGCTTGAACCTTCTCAGGTTAAGGCATCTGGAAAGCTAATAGAGATCATGCATGATATGGATATGACCTCATTCTGAGGGCGTATAAATTAAACCAGTCCCAAGCAAGGGCTCTGGCTTCTCAGCAGTGCTCATGTGCAAACAGGAGACATTCTGCAAACAGGCAGATCCCCTGGCAATTCCCTGCCACATTGCTCACTTTGTCTTTATCTGTTGTTTTTATACTGTGCCCATCACTGTGAGCTTTAGAGTTTTCACTAAATTGTCTTTATTTCACAGAGAATCTCTCCTGGAAGGAGTGGAGTTTGTGCCACACCTGCGGCACAATCTCACCTAAAACATTTTGCATGCACAAAACAGCAAAGTGCCATTCACCACTTCAAGGATGTAGAAACTACAGAAGAGTGGAAGGGTTGCTCTGATCACATCCAGACAGAAAGTTTTGGCAGTGATATTCAAATGGTGGCTAAATGGAAGTCCAAAGTCAATGGCAACAGATTATTGACTTAGTCACAGATCCAGTAAAGGATCCAAGTCAAAGGTACTCTTGATTCTCTACCTCCCTTCAGTACTCATCAAACTCAATTCTGAGAGAATATACCTTTTTTTTTTTTTTTTTGAGCTGACAGATCCTCAAAAGTTTTAGGAAAAAGGACTTACAGGAGTAATATTTAGAATATTAATTGCCAAATCTAATCTTTGTGTCATACTAGAAGAATAATTCAAGTTTTCTGGAGGCCAAAAGTAATTGCATAAAATCTGCAATAAAATTTTATGGGTTTTTGCCTTTCACCGAGATCTCAATCATTTATTGAAATCAGGTAAAAGTAGAGCTGTCCTGAGAGTTTTTTTTTCCCTTGAACAGGATGAAAGGGTTGTTTTTAATGTAAGATATCTGTTAAAATCCTGCCCTAGGGCCAAGTGAGTTGTAATTTTGGCCACACTGATTCCTTTGCTAGGGCGTATCCCAGCAAATCCCACTCTGCTGATACTATGCCTTTCCTCCCAGGGTTCCCAAGATTTTGACTTTGCTGTAGCGACTAGATGCTGATCACAATTGTGTTTCTGTCCTATCTCCCAAATCATTCACTGTGGTAGATTTGTTTTTCTGTTGTACTCTTAAGGTGAGTTTAAGTTGTTTGTTCCATGTACCCCCTTTGGTTTCCCCAATGGTGTTGCCCTGAAGTTGTTTACTACTATTTTTCCACCTAATTTTATGTCAGCCCCCGTGTCAATCTCCCTGATTTCCACACCTTTCCCTGCCAATCCTGGAAGTACTGCCCTCTTGCCCTGGCCATCAATTGCAACCCCACCCCTTTCTCTAGAACCTTCCTTATGAGAATAATAGTGGATTTGTCTTTACAAACAAGCTGTGGGTCTGCTGGTAGATAAAACTATAGCTCTGGAATATAAAATAAAAAAATGGGAAGGATTCCACTGATTGATGAATGGAAAAAGATATTTGCTTTTACAAATAAACTTTGGGTTTGCTGATAAAAGAAATTAGACATTAAGAGATGAAAGAAACAATGGGGAAGAAGAACCCCTAAATTCTATAAGAATTAAAAATGAAAAGGGAGGGTTATACATCAGAGGGAAATTTTTGGTATCAGGTGTTTTGGGAAGAAGAACTCTTGTGAACATGGTCACATATCCTCCCTAGTAGCCTCCCCTGTTTTTAAGTTGCTGTTATTCTGTTGGAGCTGTCGCTTGTCCCTGGACTTTCCTGGAGGTTGAACCTTCTTGAGAATTTATCCAAGTGGCCCCTCTGGTCTCCTTTGTTCTGGCTTCCTGGACTTGGGGTTCCCATCAGCAGCTGCACAGAGCAGCTTTGCTGCCTCTGGGAGTTGGGCATTCCTGCTCTGCTGTGTGTGACATTTTATTTAAATGCTGTGCTCCGGGAACCCTCAAAGGAAGTGCCACACTCTGCTGCCACCAGGACTGACCTGAGGGGTGGATGGGGACAGCCTCACCAGGCACGGGCCAGGAGGTGGGGGCTTCTTGGGTTTTGTGTTGCTGAAATGGCTCCTGAGGCACTAAAGAGGTTTTTTCCCCAGCCTTGCAACCAAAGAAGAAGTTGAGATTCCTCAGCTCTGCTTTTCAAGGCTGTTTATTTTCTCTTATCTATTCCATTCCTTCTCTGACCTGCTGAGATCTGTCCAGCAGGTTGGGCTGTGGCACAGTCCCTGCCCTTGGGGTGGTGTTGGCTTTTCATACTACAAACTACATGTGCTTTATTTACAATAATTTCCCAATACCCATCACCTATGTTAGACAGTCTGTCTCTACTCTAAACCAATCCAGAAGTGTCACCATCACAGCAGAAGATGGAGGACAAGAAGAAGGAGAAGAAGGACAGGACACGCCCTGTCTCTTGAACCCCCATTCTAAAACCCCAAAATTCTACTTTTTCACCCTGGGACAAATTCACTATCATTCTACTCAAACTCCTGTGGCTCATAACTCCTCACACAAAGTTGGGAATTGTTTCCATGGGCTATAATCAAAGGCACAGGTGTCTTTGACTCCATGCCAAGGTCCCTGAGCCCCCTGAGCCAGGATCTCCAGGGCAGCCAGAGCAATGTCCTGGGCTCCAACAAGGGCTGTCTGGAGATCACCAAGAGACTGCCTGTGTCAATTAATTGGCAGCTTAATTGTCCAATGAACACCTAAAATGCCCCTTGAGAATAAACACTGGAGATATTTCTCAATATCCAGGTCAATGAGTCTCTGCTTCCATTTGCTGTCCTGTACCATCAGGTCTCTAATTATGTAACAAACAGGATCACAAAACACAATTTACCAGCTTATTTATAGCTACTCTCCTTAAAGCCTGCATACATCAGCTGTAATTGCTGATTTTTAATGGTGTCTGATAAATTCAGGATCTAGAAAGGAGAGAGGATGGAAAGAGCTGAACTGAAGCCTTCAAACTGAACTTTCTACTCAGTTACACAAGCTGTGAAGAAAGACTCCCATGTGCTCTGTATTTACTGCACCTGACCTGGCAACAGTGAGCCACCATCTGAGTGAGGCCTCCAGGCTCCTTCTTTGCCCCCATTTGTCTGTGCAATGGGAATGAAGGGAGTGTTTCACTCTTTGGAGTTCTGTGTTTTACCAACTGTTTGACTCTTACTCTGGATTGACAGGGATATTCCTGATTGCTGCTCAGTGTCAACCAGGACAAGGCTGCACAGCCTTCTAAATCATCCAGAAACATCTGCCATTACTTACTTTTATTTTTAGGTTTGAATAGCAAAATACTATGTTACTATGGAAAACAACAGGACAAAATTATTTTCTGTAATTAGTTCTCACATTATTTATTTGGTCCTAAAGATATAATTATTTAATTATATTTTATTATTTTAGTATTAGCAAAGGTAAAAGGAGGACAAAAAAATTTTGCTGTCATATGGAAAACAACAGCATTTTCTATTGATCAATTTTCTAGTGAAATTATTTTGTAGTGATTGTATTTGGGTGTGAAGCACATTGCCTTGGCCACCAGTAGGAAGTGGCTGTACCATGACACTTACATTAAATTATCCTGCCTTACTGGATTCATCACAATGTGATCACACTGTGCTATTTCAGTGGCTTAGCACAGTCAGCTTCTCCAAAGGAAAACCCAAGGATGTAATTCATCCCTGGTGTGTATGTTTTCATTTTGCACTAATGATGGATATTTTTACTTTCATATTTTCCTAAAAACAGATGATGAATTATATCCCTAACAAACCAACGAAACCAATTCACTGATCTTAGTGCTTGGCTCACCAGAAACAAAGCACACTGTTTATTCCATTTTTATAGGATCTCGTTCACCAAATAGAACACCAAAATTTAAACTTCCTAGGGAAGGGTGGCCCATGTAATTTTGAGGGGGTGGGAGGTATTTGGTGCATCTCTAATAGAAATAAAGCATGATGATAACATGCAATTGGAAATCCAAGGGTTTTGCATCAACAGCAAATAAAGTAGAAAGGAGATGGGATGATGGGTAAAGCTGTGAGGGGGGGATATTTTTAAAACTTTCTTTCTCAGTTTTTTTCATAGGTTTTATTGTTAAAAGGTCCACAGTGCTGCTTTAGAATGTGATCCTGGTCAGTACAGCACAAATCTCAGGGGACAAAAGTTGTTAGCAGCCTCTTAGGATCTTTAGAACTCTGATCTGCAAAAACATTCTCTGAAAAGAGGTGAGTCACTGTCTGAAGTAGGGCAATACTAAATTAAAACACCCCTAATCTTGCTTGGCCAGTGGCCTCTCTTCTAGCAGCAGTTCCACTCACTGCTCCATGAATAGGAGATGCTATTTGCAAACCTTTAGTATAAAAGCAAAAAGCCCAAGGACGTATTAATTAATCAAGCCTCATTTCCTTTTTCCTCCCCAAGTATGCTTTTACATCCTTCCAGTGCAACCAGATAACATAATTTAGCTCCAAACAAACATAAAAAGAACAAACAGTGAAGAAAGACAAAACACTTTCTCTCCTTTTTCCACCTCTCACTAATTGCTTGGCTCTGGGATGGAAAGGACCCCAAGCCCCAGCTTTGCACAAAACTCATCCAAGAGTGAAGAGGGCAAGGCGAGCCCTGAGCCTCTCCAGCTGCCCTGGAGTGAATGGCTTGCTGAGGGCTGTGAATGCTCCCTGTCTCTGCCCATACAATGTAGGTGTTGCTGCTCACCAGGAGAAAAAAACAAGAATCCCTGGAAGGGGGGAGAAGGAGTGCTGGAGTCCCTCCAGGATAGAAAAGCTCCTTGCCCCCGTGGGTGAGAGAGGGGCTGGGCACAACCAGGGAGGCTGGGGGCACTGGGCCAAGAATGATCTGCTCTAAGTGAAGTGGGATGGAAAGTGTGTTTGTGGTAAAATGGCAAAAAAGCACCCCAAAAGACGGAGTAGCACATCTGAAGATGCTCAGTGTTTGCTCTGGTTTTCATTTCAGGCCATTAATGTGCCTGCACGTGGCTGAGCCATTAATGAAATCATAGGCTTTGCTGTTTTCCTGCATTCATGAAATTGAGTGCAAAATGAAGTTATTGCTGACTTTCCTGTCAGTGGGGTCTGCTTGCAGGGAGAGGAAAGCAGCTGGTGATGGCTGGGGTAACAGCAAGCCTGCACTTTTCTGGTCTGGTGTGTTCACCTGAACATGTGAGAGAGATCTCATCTCATCCTGACACAGATGCAGAGATGCAGAGGACATGGAATAACAGGGCTTTTCTGTCTTCATCTTCCAGCATTAGAACATCTGATTTTATTTTATATATATATATATATATTTTTTTTTTATGGCCAATGTTTGTTTTTCCCCACTCGTCTTTGTATTTACCACACACCTTTGGGAAACAAGGGAAAGGAGCACGGAAGGCAAACTGGGTGAGATCAGATGCCTGCACTTTTAACTCTGATCTTGTTCAGTTTGTGTTTAGACCCTCTGAAGGCCTTTTGCATGAGTTACTTTTGGTCTAAGCAGACCTTTACTCTTATGTCAGCACAAAGGGGTTAGGTGCAGTGCTTTCTGTGGCAAAAGCCCTCGCTGGGGCTGAGCAAAATCTCAGCTTTTTCAGGAGCACGGCAGCACAAAAGATTTAAGGGGGGAAATTGTTAAAAGGGAAGCCCTTTTCTCTTTGGATTGAATGCAGTGGGGAGATTAAAACTTTCATTTGAGATTTTGCTGTATTCATAGTGGTGAGGCCATGAATAGGTCTAAGTCAGAGCCCACAGTGGTTGTGGTGTGCCCTTTTATTCTCTGGCACATCTTCAGACACAGGTTGTTTTGCACTTGAAAGAGGTGAAAGAGGGGAATGTGGGATTTTGACAGCTGATATTGGCCTCTGAGCTCTTGATGGGGATTTTCTAATTAACCCCAAGGGCCCATCAGGTGGTCAAAATGGAATGATTTCTGTTAGGAAGGGCAAAAAGTTGGAATTTTCTAATTTTTTTTTAAATTCTTGACAAATACACTGGGGATGATATTTAATGACATATGTACATTGAAACTACTTACGAGGAGAATTTTGGAAATTTTTAGGGCCTGAATACCCCTAGAGCTCAAAGTTTCAAGGGAAAACTTTCTCCCTTGTGAAGATTTCTTGGGCTCTGTGTCATAATGATAAGGCTAATTTAAGCAAATGCCTTTTGATCCCGATTACTTCCCACAAATCTTTACCACTGAGACAATCTGAGGTGGCACACTCCCACCCTGTCATCCCCAGCCTGGGGGTGCTGAGTTCAAGGGAATCAGGATTCTTTTACTGCATGGATGCAACTGGCAAAGCTGATTAGGGCAGCAGCAAAGCAGGAGGGTTGGACTGGATGTGTGGTAATTTGCATTCTGCAGACACCTTGTAAAACTTCCTCGTGAAGTTTTAGAAGGCAAAAAGAGAGCAAGCCTGCCCGTGTGTGTTTGCACTGATTTTACAGTTTTGGTGGTTGTACCATGCTGAAGCACATGAAGCTTGAAGGCAGCTGCCCTGGTTATCTTGTCTCCTTCTAAATCCATGGTGCAGGATGGAGGATTAAGATGCTAGGGGAAAAAATCTTGAGCTGTGATACCTGTGAGTCAGGAAAGCTAGCAGAAAGGCGTTTAATGTTGATTTTGTATGCTGCTAAAAAAATAGAATTATAGCTTCACAATACATGACTCTTTTCAGACATTTATATGGGATAGAGATATCTGTGTATGTGTATCTATATCTCTTAGGTCTAAGAATTAGTGTTCAAACTTGAGTGACTTGTTCAAGGTAATATTAACTGACTTTTTAATGTTCAGGGCATTTGAGAGTTGCAAAGGAATGGAGAGAAAGGCAGAAGGAACATGAAGGAGATGAAGAGAATCCTACTGAATGAATTAATCTAGAAGTAATAACAAATCCAGCTGTAAAAGGAGATGCCTTCCTCTGTTCCTCTGCTTGTCCTGCACATCAGAGCCAAGGGCAAGAAGTTGCAATGGTTTCATCTTCCACTCATGGCAAAAGTCAAATGGGACATCTCTGCCTTCCCTCTAATCTCCCAAACACAAGTATGCCTTATGCACTTCCCATATCAGTCAAGTTCAAATTTTACATGATTTGAAACTCATCTGAAAATAATGCCCTGGGCCAGCCTTGGGTTTGTGCTGGATAGGAACACAGATGCACTCAGGGGAAGAGTGAGATAAAAAAGGTAAATCTACACAAATAGTAAGCTTAATTAGTAAAGGGTAAGTAAGTTAGGTGAAGAACAAATAGCAACAATGCTCCTAGCAAAGGGTGGTAGTTGCAAGGAGTTTCCTTGAACAGAAAGTTCAAGGATTTCAGAACCAGACCAAATGTTTCAAAACAAAACTTAAAATCAGGCAAAATTTGCTTTCAATCACATTTGGCCACAAGATGTTTGGTAAAGGTCCAAAAATGTTGGGGGTTTTTCCTCTTTTTCTGGAATTCAGTGAGTGCACAGAGCCAAAAGCTGCAGAGACTGGTCTGTTTCTGTACTTACCTAATGCCTGGAGACCAATAGAGGTGTATGTTAACTTCCAGAAAGTAAAAGATGTGCTCTGTGCTCTGCTTCTGTGGAACCATAGTTACTTTGGCATGGTGTGTGAAATTTCAGTGCAAAGCCTGCCACAATCTCACTGGGCAATAAAGACCTGGGCAAATTTTAAGACTACGTAGGGATAGTACTTGGCAATTAAAATAGGTGCTAAATAATTATGAAATCTAAAAAATGATCTCAGAGTGAACACTTTGAGAAGTCCAATTCTTCTACTTACTTCTGTCAGAAAGAGGTAGCCTCCCAATGGAGATTTTTGGATGTTTGGATGACATCTGCCTGATCATCATTTAATGATCTTGAGAATAGACTTGACTTGGTTCAGGAGCTTTCTGCTCTACTTAGCCCAGGATTATTTTAAGAAATCTGATAAGATACATCCATTTATCCATCTTTACTGACATAAAATGTTTCACTGCTATTTCTTCTTGCCTAAAACATGCTGGAAACAGACTGTTTTTTTTTTTTTCCCTCTGGTGCTGATCAGCATTGCAGTGTGCATGAACAAGACATTCATCTTGCTGACACATCTTGTTCCAGCTGTTGCTGTGACGAATTGTTTCTGCTGTAGTTCAGCTGAAGTGCTGCAGAGGTTTGCTCATAACTAACTTGAAATGGGTTTTTGAGGACAGCTTTAAATCAAAATCAAAGAGAGTGCTGCAAAGTTGTGTCAGCCCCAGACAACTCAATGCAGGGGGACAAAAAGTCTCAAGGTGGTTCCCAAGTCCTCATGAACCTGCAGACTCTGCCCAGCTTCTCAGCAGTGTTGTGCACAGTAATTTTTGCCAGAACACTTAAGAAAGGAATGTTTCTTCTTGTGGGGGAGGATTTGGCTTCTGAAACAAAACCTCACGTCCACTGCCTATCAATGAAACGCATTGTTTGAGAGCTGGCCTGTGCACTCCATGAACACTGCAGCGTTTCAGCCACCACTGACTGCTTCAGACTGAGATCAAATTTCATTGGCAGGGCTGGAGAAAACAATGCTGCCACAATGATGACAACAGTGCTATGAAAAAGGCAACCACGTGCTCACTCTAAACTCACCAATTTTCTCCTCATGCTGCAGAAAAGTGAAAAGACCATATCTCTACTTGGAGTGGTTTATTAGGGTAGAGTTATCAGCCTGTAGTGACCCAAGAGCTCACCAAGGTGCTCCATGTTTATGGGTGCTTTCTTGCAGCTGGTGGCCCTTGGTTCTGTCATACACTCCTCCCTCAAATTTTCAGTCTTGGTGTAAATTTAGTTCAAGTTTTAATTAGTAATCTATGAAGAAAAATGTCTGTGGGTTCACAGAGTATCAGCCCAGTATCAAAAAGGAAGGCTTGGGGCTGGTTACAGGTTCTCTTTTACGTCACAGTGAGTTTGGATAAAGCCACGGACTTGTGATTCTGAACATTTGAATATGTCATGCCTTGCCAATTAACAAGATTAATTTTCTCTCCCCCCCAAAAAATTTGTTAGCTGCTTTGAAACAAACTGGGAAGAATTGAGACATTTTCTGATTCCTCTTCCATCCATCTAGACCAGAGAGACTTCATTCCATTTACTGTCCCAGGTGTCTGCTCTGTGCTGTCCCATGCATTTGCAGAAGCGAGAGCTCTAAGAAATGTCAAACCTTACAGGGAGAAATATTTAAAAGGGAATTCTGAAGTGGAAACTCTTCAAGTTAACTTCCTGAGTCTCTTAAGTAGTGGTGGAATCAAATTGTAAACAGTGCCTACTTAGTGGCTTTAGCTGTGGAAGCTTTAACATTGCTTTAGCAAATATAGGAAGGTTCTCTTCTCTCTTAGTTTTTTGTGGGGACATAAATTAATGTGCTTTCATACTTATTTTTTTATGTGAATTTCTTTTTTTCTTGGTCAGTGTCACACAGCACTGGTTTTTTTTTTTAAAGGTTTGTGCTTATTTGCGAACATTATTTATTTATTTATTTAGTTTCTTTGTGCTTATTTGTAAACATTATTTATTTATTTATTTATTTATTTATTTATTTATTTATTTATTTATTTATTTTCTTTGTGTTTACAGAGAGAAATGCAACAGCATCCGCTATAGAAATAGTTTAGGAAAAATAATTTCACTGTATTCTCAGGGCTCAAAATTGATGAATAGTGGGTCTTGTCCAGTTCTGACAATTTTGTGGTTTTTTGGATCCCGTTTCTTCTGGCACTCTGTCCATCTGTAGCAATTATCTGTCTTCCTGAATTAACTTAGACAGCTTTTAGTAAGAACTAAAACCTCTCAGAAATGAAACTGCTTTTCTTTCCCCCCCTGAGCACCACATCCTGATGCTCTTTTTGTTGCTGAAACAAAGTTTATTTTGCATACAGTATCTATGCCTCATGTATATTAAGCGTCCTCTGATTATAAGGGCTTATTCACACTTTGTACCTTAATCACTGACCCACCAGGAGATTAAGGCTCATCTCTAGAGTATTTGGTAAGCCAGCTAATTGCGGGTGAAATCCGTGGGCATTAGAGGAGGCTGTAGGGCTTTGAGAGCTTGAATGGCTTTTGGGAGAAGGGAGAGTGGCAGTCACTGCCTGACAGAAGCCCTGAGGCCCTGGGTGCTGTTGGTGGTGGTGGTGCCCTTACAGACCAGTTCCTACTGCTGAATGGTCTCTGGTGTGACAGTGCTTTCCATGGCTTCCCTGGCACTGACAGAGGAACCTCAGCTGGGAGCTTGAGGGGCTTCCCTTGCTTGCACTTGATCTGAGGAAACTCATTTGTGTCAGTGAGAGAAGCCTTTGAATTTTCGTGCTGGGATAAAGCAGTGGAGCAAAGCAGCAAAATCAGTATGAATGTGCTCAGTGTGCATCACAAAGGTGATGGTGCTGTGTGTGTGGGAGCAGATGAGGCTGCCATGGGGACAGGAAGAAGGGCTTTGGACAAGGACATGGAGTGACAGGATGGGGGAAATGGCTTTAAGGGGAAGGAGGGTGGATTTAGATGAGATATTCAGAAAAAATCCTTCCCTGTGAGGGCAGTGAGGCCCAGGGAAGCTGGGCTGGATGGTGTTCTGGACAAACTGGTGTGGTTTGGCAGGGGAGCTGGAGCTATGTGAGCTTGAAGGTCCCTTCCAACCCCACAGAACCTTCTGTGAAAGATGTAAGGATGTTTGTAGAATCACCAGCGTAACAAATCCTTGCTCTAATGGATTACTCTTAGGGCTAAAAAGCTGGCCTTAAACTTCCAAAAATACATCTATGATCACAGTTCCGTCCTAAGTGGGTTGAGGTAGGGGCTGCTTCTTTGTCCCAGCAGCCACGAGAGGGCAACATGAGCATGAGCACAGCGGAGCGATGGTGAGGATGGAAAACACAGCTTGCCTTTCATTCCTGCAGCACTTGTGCAGCCCGCCCTGCCTTCAGCTCCTGTTTATTTTGTACAGGACTTCTCCCTGTTTGCATTTGCCTTGTGCTTCGGGAAGCTGCTTGGAGCCTGGGGGAGGTAAAGCACGACTGCCTGGCATGGCAGAGTTTCACTCCTGCTGTCTCCAAATGCAGGGCTTGGGTAAGATTTGGGATCTGGAGTTGTGGTGCTGCTTCTCTCCAGTTCATGGCAGAGCTTTAGATGTGAGGTACATCTGCTTCTGGAGCCTTCTGCTTATATATGGATTCCAGATTTTTAAGAAAATAGTCCCGTTCCCCAGACGTGTGCAGGAAATCATTAAGAGGTGACTTCAACCAAAAAGACAACAAGAAGGATTTATGATTTTTAAAAAGTAGTAGCAGTATGATGGCAGCTGCCTGCAAATCAGCTGGCTTGGCTAAGAAGCCCAGAAAGATATCCTTAGCAAGGAAACCTTGGGATGCATCAGACCTGGGGGCTGGATGGAAACTGGCCCAGGGAACTGCAGCTTTGCAGGGCCCTGTGGGATTCATATTCCCTGAACCTGGGACAAGCAGTGAGAGAAGCAGAGAAAAGAATGATCCAAACAGTTCTTATCTCACTTGCTGTGCCTGTGTTTGTGCCACAGAGGTGCAATATGGAGATGGTTCACCCATAGTGATGGTGTTTTGTTCCCTTGGCCTGTCAGGGCCTGTGTGTGTGTGTGTGTGACAACCATGAGATTCTGAGCACTTCAGTGCAGTTGGGTGCTTGTGCAGATTCAGTTTAGATGTAGTGTGATATAATATAGAATAATATAGTATAGTAATGTAATGAATTAGCCTTCTGATATCCATGGAGTCAGATGCATGATTTTCTCTCCCCCTCTTTGGGTTGCCCTGATTCACTGCAGTGTCCCTGCCCAGAGACTGAAGGAGAAGCAAATTTGTGGCAAATGAAGAGCTGCCTTAAAACCAAAGCTTAGGTTTGTGTCAGCCTGCAGCAACTGAACCATGGGGAAATTTAGTCATGCATTTATTTTCCCCAACATGAATATGGGCATGAGCTTCTGTGACATGCAGTCTCCTGTTTGAAGCCAAAGAGGAGGCAAATGGTGGCAGGTTTGCCTCAGTCTGTGTGTTCAGTAGCTGCAGCTGAGCTGTCCAGGGCATGGGAGGGAGGCTGTGACTGTGTGACCCCTTCCTAAATACTTGTGCACCTACTGGACAGAAAGGACACATAAACAGGAGTGTGTTCTGTCTGCCTGGGGAAAAGATGCCTTTGTGGGAAATCTGAAATCTAGACATTCATGTAAGACTGAAAAATTTTAAGAAACTACATATTACTGCTAGGATTTCCGAGAAATATCTGGAAGTATTTCCTGCCCTGATTAATTTGAATTAGAAGAAACTGTGTTGCTATTAGATTAATTTTATGCTTTCAGCATGGTCATTGTGATTCTTTGCAACCATTCTTTTAAAATCAGGGTGTGGCCATCATGGAAAGAATAATTTAGGAAAAAAAACCAGAAGAAAATGCCTTTTCCTGGGGTACCCTTAAAGGAGGAGACCCTGTCTGTGTGAGTGTCTGAAGTTACTATGGTGGATATCTTCCCAGCAAAGCAATCCCATCCTTGAGGGAGTAGTATTCCCATTTATGACCAAGTTCTCCACATTGCTGGTCTATGATGAAAGCTAGGTGCTGGTCAGAAGGGCTTGTGAGCTTTGCTCTTTAGCAGAGAAGACTCTGTCCCCAAGCAGAGCAAACTGACACACAAATTAGGGGAGCACTCTTTGTGGGGAGGAACTCCCATTGATAGGAGAGCTGGACTGGGGACATAGCCAAGTGCTCCCCCCAGTCTGAGGGGATCCTGGCAGACTCTTAGAGTAAAGTGTTCACCTGTATTCATTCTCTCTAGTTTTCCTTATTGTTTCATTTAACTCTCTTTCTTTTCCCCCTAGTCTTCTAGTTTTAATTTTAGCCTTTAATGTTACTGATGGAATTCTTAGTGTAATTAATGTTTCAACCAGCTCTTGACTCTTTCAAGAGCTGCCCAAGATAGTGTCACACGTGACTGTTGGGCCTGATGTATTCATTTATTTATTTATTCACCTGGCCACTCTGTGGGACCAGGGTGTGTGAAGATCCCACTGTAGCTGCAGGACCAAATAAGCAGTGCCCAGAATATGGGGTTGTGGAGCTTCCAGATGGCCCTTGCTGGGTTGTGAGGACCTCTGGAAGAGGGATACCCTGTTTATCCACCCTCTGCCTGTCCTGGTTTTGGGGCACAAGAAGCCCAGCTCTGTTGCTTTCCATTTTTATAGAGCCTTGCAGACAGTGTCCTGTGTCATGTTGGAAGGTGCACCTCAACTGAATGAGACAGTGGAAAAAGCATGATTGAACCTAATACACTGTCTCTTCATATCTTAATTATTTGTGTGAGTATTTCCCTTTGACCTTTCTCCCTGGGCATCTATTTGATGTATTCATGCAAAGAGATGTTTTGCATAGAGGGAGGAAAAAATGTTCACCTGTTCAAAAAGCTGCCACCAGGACACAGATACAAGCAGAGATTCTTTCTGTCATCACTGCATTATTTTCCTGAACACACTGTAATTTCATCAATTTTCCATGCTTATGGTCATGAATGCTTGACATTACCATGTCTTTGCGTTAACAAAAAAGAAATTTCATGGCTTAAGATTTCCCTGGAAGAATAGGGAGAGCGTGAAAAGCCAGCCAAATTGTGGAGTGCTGCAGCGCCCTTTGTTCCACAGCAAGATGGTGTTGTGGAGAAATTTGTATTTTATGTTTTGGGTTGGTCATCGCTTGGAACAGACCTGAAGTCACACAGAGCTTTTCTACTTTAACTGTTTGCTGGTTTGCATCTGAGGGGTGATTTATTAGATTTCAGAGTAAACGTGATTAAACATTTCAGATTGAACAAGAATGCAATGTTCAGGGCTTTGGGTATTTGGAAGGCACACAAATATTTGCAAGGCTAGATCTTGCTCATCTTGGAGGTTGGACTAGAGGATCTTTGAATGTGCCTCCCAACCCAAACCATTCCATGATTCTACCTTCAGGCTGTTTGAATAAACATGGGGCTGTGTTAGTTAGTGCTAGGCAGAGATGCAACTCCAAATCTTTCTAGGTCACGGACTTTTCCAGTACATTACAGGGACCATCTGCAAAGAGCATCCTAACAAATAGGCAGGTGGGTTTGGATGGGTATCACATTCTTTACTTTACAGTGTGGAACTCGTGTGTGCCAGGCAGATCTGGCCATTGCCTGAACCCATAATAATGAACAGGATGTTTCTGAGTGACCTTAGAAAGCTTCAGACTCCTTGTAGCCTGAATTTCATTGCTGAGGAAACTTCTTTGGTGATCTCTGACAGAGGTGATGGTGATTCTGTCAGAGTTGCCCTTGCACTTTCCTGTGGCTCTGTGGAAGGAGTACATGACATTGCTTTTGTGCTTGGTGAAATATGTATCCTGACTGGCTGACACACAGAGAGCAAACTGAGCCGTGCTGGGAGAGCTTTCCTGTCTCTTTTTATGGAGAATGTGGAAGCCACAGTAGAGCCTATGGAGTCTTGTTTGCCAGTGGGGATGTGATAATGCAAATATGCTTTCCCAAGCCACCAGATATTTTTGGGTCAAAGAACAGCCAAGACATATTGAGACCTCAATAAATCCTTTTTAGAATGTGTTGCACTTCTTGTTTTCTGAGGATGTTGAGTTTCTAGTGTTCTTCTGCATTTCTAGCAGAAGTTTTATTTAGTTAACCAGTTCATGATTGAACAGGGAAATTCTTTTAGCTGTTAATCAAAAGGAAGGTCTGAGTAAGAGGAAGAAATGGATCTGGCTTTTCTGAGGCAACAACAGAGACCCAGCAAGTGTGAGACAGGGACCACTGCTCTGTTTGCTGGTAGATAGCTGTGTATCTCCTCCCATGGAGCACTTCAGTTGGGACTGGAAGGGTTGGAGTTGGCTGCCTGTGCTGGTGTGCATAAGGAGAAACCTCACTCAGGTCAGCAGCTCCTAAAACATAAAGCTGGACTAAGCAAAAGCATTGCAGGGCCTAACAAATAACTCCTGTGGGAAGGCTTGAGCTACAAAACTGCATAGCAGTTTTACTCTCTGTGAAAATGAAATTAAATCAGACTCCCAAATTAATTCCTCTTGTCTGACAGCTGAGCCTTGATTGATGTCCTGCTTCTTCCCTTTCCATAATCTTTCAGCACAGTGCAAAAAGCAATGCTGATGGAAAACATAAATTGCTCAGACATCTACTCCAGTGCTGTGCTAAGGTTAATATCACCAAAATATTGTTAGGCACAGTAGGAAGAGTGAGGTTTTACAGATGACTGTACAGATCTCCACTACTTGTGGAGCTTTTGCTTCAAAGTCTGCAGTTACCACAGGAAGGATTGAATACAGTCCCATCAGAATGAGTGGCTGCTGTTTCATTTAGGCTGATATGATCAGATTTACCTCTGTCTTGTACATTTACATGGAATTTATTCCTATTGGACCTAGTGGGGGCAAAGATGTCTAGGATCAACAGGTGGGAGGGAACACTCCTAGGAGTATGTGTAAATGCTCCCTATAAACCCCTGCCTGTTGTCTGCCATGTCTGGTGTGAGCACAGGGAATACTGGCTGGAATACTGGAATGGGATGGGTTTGGCCTCTGGCAATGGAATGTGCTGGCAGAAAGAGCTCCAGGCACTGTATGGTGGCAATGGAGGATGACTCTCCCCCTTTCCCTTGCTCCCCATCATCTCTCTCATCCTTCCACTACAGCGAGAGCAGCAAGGTGGGGGTTCAGCCCATGCTGCATTTTGGGCTGGAATGACAATGGCTGAGATGTGACTCCACAAACACAAAGGAGGTAAGAGGGCTGTTCAGTCACTGCTGAAACAGGGGAGCTTGAATTGATAATGGATGGCTTAAAAATCTTGCCTTAGGTCTCCCCAGACTAAGGTCCCAGTAATTAAGGTTTTTATTGATATTTCTCAGCTCTGGTAGCATCTAAGGAAGTATGCATGGTGCTGCTTGAAAGTCACTGTAACACAGTAAAGTACATAAAAAGTATGCAAATAAACTATGGTGGATGAAAGTGTGACATGACTACAAGGAAATAAAAACATTCTTTTTAAAGTAATTAACTCATCATTCTTTCATGACTTACGGTTAATAATAAGCAGAAACATAAAGAAACTTAAGCAACACAGTCATACTCTAAATCAACACATATTCTAAATCAATCTAAATCCTGTGAAGGGGTGCTGCCAGCAAAGCATAGCCAAATTAAAAATATATGTATTGAGAAAAGCCCTTGGGTTTTACATTTTAGAGAGAAACATGAAGATCCTGGGGGGAAAATGAGTCCATCCATTAGGATGGTGCATCAGCCAAGTCTTTGGCACAGTCTCATCAGTGGGGAATCACAGCACTGGCAAGCTGCTCTTTGCTACTGCAAATGCCTGTTCCACTTTCATGTTCACAGCAGAAGCTTCTTCAATCCAAACATTTATGTCAAGTGAATTCTGCCTGGTTTATATCCTCGTGTAATAGAATGCTACAGATGTAACCTTATGTTTATCAACTTATTTTAATCATGAAGTTCAACTTTTTTGTTATTTTATTTAGTATATTCCTCTTTTTATTTCCTTTTTGTTTTAGCAAGGACTGAATGTATACTAGACCATGTTTTTCTCTATGTTCTATTATAGAAAGATAATTGTTTATTTTTTCAAGGGCATTTACAATTTTTGCATCAAGGGAATTGCTTACCTTTATGTATATTATTCACACAAATAATATGTATATTATTTTGTGACCTACACTTGAATTTCACAGCTCATATGAACCTGATGGTCCACAGGGTCCTGAATTTTTAAATTATTATTATTATTTTATTATTCCTGATTATAATTACTGTTCACTTATTATGGCAGTTTAAAACAAAATCAGGATTTTAAATAAACTTTACAAGTTGAGAGTTCCATATTCTTGCACACAGTAGGGACCTGTTGCTGGTTACCAGCTTTGCCATCTTTTCCTTTCTTTTTGAGTACTTCATGTACACATAATGCCTGTGCTTCATAAAAATTTCAAAGTTTCAAAAATGATGCTTCACTGCTGCCCAGTGACCTTATCTCCTGATAGGCAGAATTACATCAGCACTGTCAGAGAAATATAAAGTCGTGTGGGTTTGGGTTCTCTTTTTTGTTGTTTTGTTCTTTGTTGTTTTTTAAAGAGTTTTATGAGGTCTATTAATTTCTTTTCTTCTGCCAAGAAACACAAAGATATAAAAAGTCCACTGAAAAGTGTTAAAACCCCTCAAGTCTAGAATGATCCAAGTAGGAGATTTTTAGCAGGTTCTTCAGGCTCTAAAATCCTGTGACTTGTAAGACAGTTCGGTGGATAATTTTTGTTTAGTACATTTAATAAGTTGAGTTTAATTTGCTTTCATAAATTTAATTAGATTAATTTGAAGCAAAAGTTTTAAACCTCAATGCTAATGCACCAAGAGAAGTGCTAAAGCCCACAATCAAAGGGGATCAGAGAGGCTAATTGAACCACAGTATAAATGAAGGGAAATCTCTCCTAATTTCTTGGAAAAGAC
Organism: Agelaius phoeniceus; assembly: GCF_051311805.1. NCBI lineage: Eukaryota > Metazoa > Chordata > Aves > Passeriformes > Icteridae > Agelaius > Agelaius phoeniceus. The sequence continues at coordinate 3,040,769 of NC_135270.1, forward strand.
CTTATTATTTTATGTTGGTGGTGTGATTTGGGAGAAGAGCTAGAGGAATTGTCTCAGATTCATTGTATTGCCTGGACAGAAGCTCTGAAGGGGTGTAACTGTTCTGCTTAGGCTGCATTTTGTGGTGGCTCAGCCTTCAAACACTGAGCTCGACTTTGCGCTGCCTCTGTAACCCCAGAATGGGGTTCCCTGTGGAAAATCCCCTCTTGGGTTTCCAGCCCTCCCGTGCCTCAGTCTGAAGGCTGTTCTTGCCATAAACTAGCTCTGTATCAGGACTTCCCAGAAGTAAATGTTTGCAGAAGCCACAATGACATACACTCAGCCAGACTTCATCATTTTCCAAGCAGGCTCTCGTCACACCAACAGCCCCATAAATTCTGCAGCGTGCTCCTCCAAGGACAAGATTTCAGACTACAGCCATGGTTTCACCAATTTGCAAAGGCATATTTTAGATATAGTAATTTTAGCATATTTTAGATATAGTAATAACAATAACAGCAATAATAATACATTTGTTTTTCCTTTGGTGACTGCAGAACACCCTGGCTCACATGAGTGATGCTGTAACACTCATTTGCATACTGATTATGCTGTTCTTTTGCTCTCAGCTATAATGAGACCAGATGCAGAGAAGCAAAACCTGCTCCATATTTTAAATAGTATTGGAAGATATCTGAAGGAAGTAGAAGATCAAAACCTGTCCCATGTTTTAAAGAGTATTGAAACAGACTTGAAGAAAGTAGAAGGTGAAAAGAAATAAGAGTTAGATTCTGATTCTCTGCTGTACTCAGTGTCTCAGTGGCTCTGCTTTTATGAAATATGAGAGAAAACAACATGAAGTTTTTTAAACATGTGCAGTAGCATTTCTCTGTATTTAAAAGCACAGCCAGCCTGAGTGGCAATGGCTTATGCTGTGATGCTGGTAGGGAAACCCAAAATATATTTGCACTCATTTGCTGGCGCTTCCTTACAATTAATTAGCAGTTGACAATTATCATGGCCTGATATTTTTGTTGTACCAGCAGAAATCAAATTGATGTGGCTGAGCCAGGCCTAAGTGTAGCTGCAAGGCTGAGAAATTCAGCATGTTGGCATGAAATTAGCTCAGTCTACAGCCAGAAAATGACGGGACTGAGATGGAGGTTTATTGCATAATCAGTTAAACAACATTTCATCCACGGGTTTTATCAAGCTGTAGGACAGGCATATCTGTTGTAATTATATTTTACATCTGTAATGTGACACGTTAATGAAATGTGTCACTCCACTGGTGTTAGGATCCATTTCATTAATGCAAAGGACTTTTGTTGTATGCTTTACATTTGGAAACAGATTTAAGTATTAAGTGGCTGATGTCTGCAGCCGGGGAATCCTTTCCGAATTTGTAACACTGACCAGAACAGAGCGCATTACACTCTCCAAATGGTGCATTTTTGCATTTGAATGTCTGAATTATCCTGGTTTCTTAGAGACGACCACAACACCAACATCTTAAATCCTCAAAATATTGTCCGCTTCATTGAATGCTCATGATCTAAGCATATGTGTAATTATTCTGTAATTCTCCCCAAAATGTGATTCCTTGGAAATGCATACTAGATCTCCCCCATTGTAGCTGCAATGACTATTTCTTTGTGCCTGCTTCTCTCAGTGGGCTCACAAGGAACTCTGTGTGCCTTGGTGCACCGCATGTGTAATGATGATTTTTTTTTTTTTTTGTCCTTCTTCTCCCCCCCACTCCTAATATGCCCATCAGGGGGAAAAAAAAACCCCAAAAACCTCTGCCAGAAACCTGCTTCATTTGTTTCAGGGCGCAAAGCAAGGTCACAAAAAGACCATTTGAGGTAGTATACATACAACAGTAATCTTTCTGACAAGAAATGGCCTAATGCCACGCACAATGGGCTTAGGGCTAGGCAAGTACACAAAATTCGAATTTGCAGCAGTTTCCAAACCTGGCTCCCCTAACACATGCATGGGCACACTTTGGCAGAGGGCAAAGGGGAATCCCATGTACCTTAAGCATATTCTCAGCACACACCATGCATCAGGGAAGATGATTTTTCAGAAATTGCTGGTAGTGCAAAATATATGCATGCTTAAAAAGAAAATCCCATTTGTCTGCAGGAAAAAATAAATTCTGTTAATTAAAAATTTACAGTTTTTTTGGTAATGCAAAGAAAATTTATGTACATTTTTACAGAAGGTTTACTTGCTTTTTAATCACAAGAAGAAAGCTCTCTGGCAGCAGGACTGTTGCAGACACCAGAGGTGCAAAGGCTGAGATCTCATTAATTGTTCTAGTTCACAAGTGCCTTTACCAGTCCATCTTTAAGGGAGCTGCATGTAAGATTTGACTTCAAAGTCCTTTGTAGTAGTTTCTCTTAAAAGCTTCCATTAAAAAAAAAAAAAAAAAAGCTTTCTGTGTCTTTACTTGATAAAATTTCATTGTTAATCCTTTCATTTCCAAGGAACAAATTTAAATCAGAATCAGAAATACATGAAAACAATGGATTATTAAATAAAATCAAGTAGTTATTCTTGATTCGATTTGATTCTTGATTCTATTTGATTCTTGATTCTAATATTCTACAAGTTTTGAGCTTTGTTTATGTAGAAGTGTTCCTTGTTAAATATACTTTTCTCATATTTTTCAGGTTAAAAAGACCCAAAACACTTTAAAGGTGTGAAAACATTTTATGGATTGATATTGGAAGATTTTTCTGATGAGGCTTTATAAAATTATGCTTGTTTGTTTCTCAAAACAGATATAATTCAGGATAAATACTACAAAAAATCTTCCACACTAAGAAAGGTTCATACTTATTTTTCCTTTTTATACTAAGAAACTCTAAAGCTCTAAGTCAAAGAAAACCAGTTTAGCTGGAGAAATAAAATAAGCACTGATACGTGTGGAGAAATTTGAATGTGCTGAGGAAATTAAATCTGGGTAAAATAGTTCCTGCATTCACTCAGTGTAAGAGCTCTTAGCAAGTGCTGCAGAGTTTGGCTCCTTGCACCATTTCACCTTATATTAATACACAATTAATTATATATATTAATATTATTATATTATATATATTATATTATATATAAATATATAATATATAATTATATTATATTAACAATATTAATATATAATTTAGTTTATAGAAAATATTAAATATATTTAATATTTATATTTATAATTAATACATAATATAATATATTAATATATTAATATAATATTATTATATTAATACACTATTTCAGTATTAATATATTTTTATTTTTCCCTGATGGATTTTCACAGCTAGCATTGAAATGCAAAACACATTTCTAAGGTTCAGCCAAGAAGGAAGCCACAAGACTGAGGAGCTCCAACAAACAGTTCAGTATTGCTCTGGCTTTAACTTTTTAATTGAAAAAAAAAATAAAAGTACTGTTTAGAGTGTGTTAACAGAAGCTGACTGAGCCAGACTGTTGCAGTTCAGTTGTTGTCTGAGGCACCAAAACAATGCTGAACCCAACAGGTGAGTTCCTGCATTTGTGTCCTCAAGCCCTCCCCAGGGGTGGGGAGGTTTCCCACTCTGCCAAAATGGAATTTCTGCAGAACACAGGGGTGGCACAGAGCTGGCAGAGCCATCCAGGAGTGACCTCTGAGCAAGTCCTGCTGCACCTTCTTCCTCTGCCTGAAGAGATTTCCCAGGGCAAGCACATCATGAATTTCAACCATGCAAATTGGGTTTGGGAGCTGTGAGACAAAGTCCTGTCCCTGCAAAGTGGATGCTGAAATGCTGGGGGGTTTGAGCACGGCTTGGGTTTCTCTTGGAGCTCATTACACTTTTATTTCCCTGCTGAAATGAAACAGCTGGGACTGAGAGAGAGCTCCATGCATGTCACAGCACAGAAATGGGAACATATAATTCCCTTTTTTAGAGCTAGAAACATCAAAATCAATACATCAAGTGCAAGAGCAAAGTTTTTTATGTGCAGCCTGGATATGTTTTTATTGTGAAATGAAGTAGTGACTGAGAAGCAGCTTTCATTTTAATAGAGCACTTTTTCATTACTGCATTCCTCCTCTCATACTTCCCCCTGTATCATTATTTACAATGTCTTCTTCCTAAAACCCCGAAACGTCATCTGAATGAAAATTATCTGAACAAGCAAGGAAAACACCCATAAATAAACATTTGGCAGGGAATCTTTGCTACTGTGTGAATGTTGATGGCAAACATTTTAATGAGGCTAGCCTTGGGTTTAAAAAAAAAAAAAAAAGTTGATTGTAAATCAGTAAAATGTGCTGGGCTTTCTAAGCTCCGAGTTGGCAACAGCTTGTTGAGAGTAAATCCTCTCATGGAAGGTTTTGCTAATCTGAATAAATTCAATTTCAAAATCCTTCCTTGATCTAAGCTTGCTTAAGCTCTCACCAAGGCCTAAGGACCCTGAGGGTCAATTCCAATAACAAAAGATAAGAAAAATCTGCCCTTTCTCATATCTCTTTGCAATACACTATAAGCTGTTACCTCACTGCAAAAAATCTTTGGCTTTAATGAAGTCTCCTTTTGATACTTGTTGAGGATGAAGTTCAATGTTTCCCACCCTGTGCTGCTGCCACCCAGCACCAGCGTCACAGAACCTGCCTGGCTGCTTCCCCCTGCAGAGGTCCTTGAAACCACTACACAGCTTTAAGAAAATATATTAAATGGGGCTTTACAAACTAGATAGGGGGACAGGGGTAGGAGGAGGAGGGGGGTGATGGTGCTAATTGATACCAGGCTGGGCTTTTTTTTTTTTGTTAATTAAAAATTTAATTTTTTTTTTTTTAATTAAAAATTCTTAGAGGAGAAAGTTTAGCTCAAAACCCAAACAATTTCTAGGCTGTGATTCAGAGACAGCCCTGCTGCTGCTGTGCCTGTGTACTACAGATACCTGTTACTTCTGGATGTTGCATGAATGAATCTAAAGTGAGAGATACAAACAAAACTTGTGCTTGGTCGAGGTTTTTTTCCTCCCAATAGTCCTCTGTTGCATTTGCCTTTGAATTTAGGCTTTTTTGTGTTGAGCAGTCAATTATGTAAGACTGTTAGACCTCATTGCAGTAATTGGATAAGTAATATAAAAGTAATTGGATAAGTAATATAAAAAATTGTCTCATTGCAGTAATTGGAGAAGTAATATAAAAATCACCAACACTGGAGTTTCTGATTAGCATCAGATCCTGGGCAGCTATAAACTGCTTGTAATCTTGGGCAAAATGAATCTTGTTGAGTTTCTTGGGCAAAAGTGCTCCCCAAATCAATTCATTAGCTTCCACTCACAAAAGGAAGTACCAGAAGGATTTAGTCACTTGCTCAGATATTGTACCACAGTGTGTAACTTCAGACAGCAGAGGAGGAATGATTGCAAAGAACTGCAGACAGGGCAGGCAAAGCAGAACCTTCAGGTGGCCAAAACACATCTGTGGGGCACAGGGACCTCATGGAGATTACAAATCTGCTCTGTCTCTGGGTGAAGGATTTGGAAAACACACTCCATCTCTGGTTAGCTCAAGAAAATAGATTCGAAGACCTAACAACTTTGGTAATTTGAAACAAAATTTTCTGATGTTTTCTTTGCCTGGGTGTTGGAGGAAGGGCTGTGCTAAAATTGAGTCGGAACTGCGTGTTCCTGGACACGAGTTTATTTTTTTAAATGCTACTGCTGTTCTAAAATGATTTTCTCCATATGTTTAGGAGGCTGGGTTGTTTCAGTTTGGTGGGATGAGGCTGTGCTTGTGTTCATTGCTCAGCCTGACAAGCCCAGTTGTGACTCTTGCTGTGACTTGTGCTGGATGTTGGCCCTGCTGCAGCTCCAGGATGCTCCCTCCCAGTGCCTCTGGCTCATGCTGTGACTCCAGCAAAGGCTCTTAGACACTCTGGCTACTTGACTGGTGTGAGAGTCTGTCTGAATTTTCCCTCATCTGCCTCACAATCATCATTTGAGGACCACTGAAGAGAAGACCCCCCTGTCTTCTCTGTAGGAGAAAGTCACACACGCCACGGGCCCGAGACCTGAGAGCACAGTGCTAAGTTATTGTTTTCACAGGTGTTGTTTGCTGCATGCTACACTGAGCCCAATGAGAAGAAGAAGGGGGCACTGTGCCCTTTTTGCAACAACAGCCTTGGGAGCTGTCCCACCTCTCGGCCTGGCTGGATTCTCCTGAGTTTCAGGTGGTCCCCCTCAGAAGACTCTCACTTGTTTTACAACCACCGTGACAGACAGACTGAGATGTAAGGAGCCTCTCCATCAAGGACTGAGACACGAAACCCCCATGTGAAAAGGGCCCTCTGCTCCTTCCAAGGACTGGCACTGAAACCCCCAGCCCGGGGCAGGTGTGTGGGGGAGGCAAGCTGACCAAAGCGAGATCTTTGCCTGCAGGTTGTGACCGCTGGACCAAGAAAACAATGGCTCTCGTTTACTGCTGAGAACATGGACTACCTGTTACATCTATTCCTTATTGTATCTGTTTCCCCCCCCTCACAATTTCCAATAGAGTTATCATAATAAAAACCTCTGAGTTAGCGAGAGACTTCGAGATCTCCCCGACGTAACAGGCGGATCCTCGACTGGACTGGACCAAAGGACTTCGTCTCTACGTTTGGTAGCTCTATCCCCCTCTTTCTCTCTCTCTCTTTTCTCTCTCTTTCTCTATATTTTTCTCTCCCTTAATCCCTCTATCCCATTTTGCTGTGGTCATTCAATAAAGGTGCATTTGTTTTGATTATCATTGCAAACCCCCTGTGCCGTGTTGGTTTTTTGCAGCCTGAGATCAGTCCATGAACCATCACGAACCCCATTCGTAGGGACGGATTGTGACACTGGTAAAAGCTGGCAATAAATCTGTGTCAACATGCCAAAAGATTAGTGGGTGAATTCATTATTTAACATGTGTGAAAGAAGAGAGGGTGTCCAGGTGAATCCCTGGAAAACTGAGGTCTGACAAGTGCTGAGGCTTCTGTTCAGAAGAGAGCAGAGACCCATTGGAACAGGCTCCCCAAACCCATTTGATGGTTCCCACTGGGCTGAGGAAGAAATCTCTGGACATATATATATATATTTCATCAAGATCTTCCTTTATTGAAACCTGGGATTTCTACCAAATTTCCCTCCTGGATGTGAGCTCCAGTGTGAGCACCTTTGCTGCTCTGCCAGTTCTGCCCTTCAGCGTGTTCTCTTCAGAAGAGAGCCTGTTCCAGCTCCAGAAATGAGTCTGTTTGTGTGGCTTGACATGGGAAAGTGGCATTTAAATTAACAGGGTGCTTCCCAGGGGGATTCTGTGCTGTGCTGGGAGAAAGGAAGTGGGATTGATGAACAGACAGTGAGTGAATGTTTCTCACAGGAGCAGCAGCAAATACTCCTGTGAGTAAAGCTCAAGAGTGAGTAAAGCACTATGGCTATTTGCCTCGTGTCTTTACTGTTTTTCCTATTTCTTTTATTAAATTTTATGTATTAAACTGACTTCTGTGTCTGTAACTTATATTTAGGTCTTAAAACCATCCTTTAGAGCTAAAAAATACTTGTGTTCAAAGTTATTCAGTGAGACAGATCATGTTACTAGTTATTACCCAGTGCAACCAGCTGTTCTCATGGATTGGATAATTTCTTCAAAGTGGTGCTTTTTGTCAGGAGCCACAGCTCCTGGAGTCATGTCATTGTGTAAGGATATCAGCTTTCATTAAAAAAAACCAGTCTCACTGGAAGTCAAGAGAAAAGATTAAATATGGCTTAAATATCCCAGAAAGCATTTATTTCCATAATAACGTCCACTGTAGGTTTTAAAGAAGATGTAAAATAAAGTGATTGCTGTGTGATATTTGAAGTTTTGCAGTAATTAATTCATGCTTGTACTTCACCCAGCATCTGTTTTTCCAAGTTCTCAAATATCTTAAAGTCACTGCAAGTAACTTGTCACATGCAAAAACAATAATGAGTGTTTAAACAGGAAGGACATTGATGATGGTATTGACTGATCATGGTGCATGTGAGTTAACATGGCTGATATTCCTACATCTCATTTCTGTCATTATTTCAGCTTCCTTGGCTTTTAGGACTGTTTGTTTTAGCATCCTTCAATTGGCTCTGCTTGCACTACAGATTATTCCCTCCCATCCACATTTCTTTTGCAGCTCAGCCGTCCTCAAGTGACAAATACAGGATTTTAACCAAACTTAATTTGGGATTTTAGATTAAACTTTTTTTTAATAGGATAATTATTTCCACTGTCTCTACTGCACATCCATGTCTTTACTAAAGAGTTTTCTTTGTGCCTTAAAATGTCTGTCAGATATACAGTGCAGTTGTTATTGTGATGTGATCACATTCAAACTGTAACAAATTTTGTTTTCCAATGCCAGTTTTGTTTTCTGATTTTGAGCTGAATGTGAATAATAAGAGAAAGTATTTCACCTTGCTGTTTGAAGATTCAGGGAGTGTCCTGGAGCTCAGTTTATACAAAGCAAAAATAGCATTGTAGCTGAAAATGTTGATTTTTGTAAATATGCAGGCAAACCTGGGCAATATATGTACCTTTCTTTATTTCCAGTTCTCTTTTGGATCAAACCAATTTCTTTAAAAAAATATTAAAAATTAAGCACCAGGGCAGGCAAACAGAGATACAGAACTGTTCCTCACTAGGGATTCGTTTGTTACATGCAGATGAGATGCAAGAAGTTCCTGAGGTGATCAGCTCAAAAATGAGTGTCAGTGGCAATTCAGAGTGCAAAGATTAAACACCTAAATCTGGGCATGGGAAAATATCAGCAGATTTGTATCATTTTCTGTGGGCCACAAGAAATACTTCTGTAATGTCACTACACATTCAAAAATTGCAAGAACTGCTAATGAAAGTCGAAGAATTCACTTTCTGGTTTCTCCTTTTCAGTGGGTGAACATATCTAAAATGGTTTCTATTTCTAAAATTTCTGTTGTGCAGAATTGGTTTTTAAAGACAGACATTGGTCCACTGAAAAACCTTTCTTTCTGTGGGTATGACAGGATCATGCAAAGAGCTGAATGATTTTATCTCCTCCCATTAGTTGCTGTATGGAAGGGAATGGACTCACTGACTTTCAAGCTCCCCAGTCTCAGCTCAGAAAATCTGTATTTTGTTATTGTTCTTTTTCTAGTCCCCAGCTCTTGGAGTCATAGAGTTACAAAGAAGTTGCTGCCTTCTTTCTCTTTTCATTTAAATGTACACTTTTGGGCCTTTTGACTGTGAAATAAATCTTGAAACATTTATTGAAGGTTTTTTTTAGGGGCAAAATTCAAAAGGCAAATAATAAGAATTTCTATTTTTTTTTAAAAAAGGTTTGTTTTTTAAGGCATTTTCTAATTTTCATCATTGAGAGTTCAGACTAGATGACATAGTAATGTTTACAAACAGATTTTCTTATAATTTTATCCGTTGTGTGTTCAGATAAAAGTAGTATCATAAAGAATAAGGGTAAAATAAAATAACCTTTTTTTTCCACAGTGAGGACTGGGCAAAGATTCAATACAAGCTAGACAGGGTAAAAAGCCAAAGGGTAATTTGCACCTTGCATGTTCAGTACTCATTTTCTGACACAGAGAAATAACCAGACCCTAGAAAAGCCAGGAGTGCTGCTGTCAGAGTAAAACATATGTCTACAAATGAGATTTATTATCAGCTGGAACCTCTCCCTTTTCTCTTTTCTCTTTCCCCATGAACTCCCCTTCAGGGCCTCTTCCCTGGGACTGTAAATCCATGAATTTTTCTTTCAGACTAAACACACTAACAATTTGCTACATATTCCTACAAAGTGTTGATGTTTGGAAAAACAACCAGCATGAGTACTCCAAAAATTCAAACTGGAATTTTGAATTTTTATGGTTCGAACTTGGCATGAGCCATAGATTTCAGTGAATCTTAGATACTTTTTGTTCTTTGCAGCCTTCTTGGACTTCCAATATCAGTTTTGTCATAACTTCTCTCTCACTGTGCTATAGTAGTTGTTTTTTACTGTTCTGAGATTTTGGGAAAACACAAAAACACACATTCTCCCTAAAGGTCTTTTATATATGCATAGATCCCTTACTCGTGAAAATCCACCTTCTCTTCCATCTCTAAGGAAATTTAATTCCTTTTTGTGACATCTTCTCTCTTGAAATTATTGCCCTGTGTTATGGCAAACTCATTTTACTTTTCCCTTATCCTAAATAAAAGGAAAGCAACAGTGATCCCCAGGTGGTAAAGCAAAAGCTCAATACATATCAGGCAGCACTCAGAACCCATCCCTGAAGTCCAGCATGATTTTCATGTCAAGGAAAATAGGAAGCTATTTTAACTGTATTTTTAATGGCACTTTCCTGGGTTAATTAGAAAACCTGCATTATTAGACCCCTGAGACATTAATTTGACCATTAGCAATGCAAGAAGATATGAAGAGCAGTGCCACAGCAAACAGGAGGTGTCTCTACACCAAGTTTTTAGGTCCAGAAGTGTTGGGGAGCACTGTCAAAGCTTCCTCATTGATGGTATTAATGGTGAATAAAGGCAAAGCTTCTCCATTAATGGTACTTGTGGCAAATCAAGACTGCACTCATCAGTCAAAGCCCCACCTGGACAGGTGGCCAGGCTGGCTGCCTCAAGGACTTCACAGCGAGAGAAATAAACACATCTGAAAGTGTGTCCCACATCAGCACAAGCTGCCATTTCAACACCCTAAAAGGAGACATTTTTTCTGCAGACCTGGCCAGTTCAGATTTTCTGTCTGTTCTCCAGAGCTCAAAAGACAGCAGAGGAACTTCATCCTAAAGTCTTTGCTGATGGATAGGTGAAGAGGCTCTCTATTGTAAGCAGAGACTATATGCATGAAAAGACAGACAAGCCTTTTGGAGTAATTTTTGAGCATTTTGCAATTAAACCTGCAACTTTGAAGTAGTTTGTTAGATCAGGTTTTACAAGCAGTATTCCTATAATTGTAGCAGGAAAGCATTTGGGCACATAAGGATTACTTCAGTTTATTGCTGATAATTCATGTAAGCTCAAGGCACATTATTTAAAAGAATTAAAAGAAATCATAGCACAAATGGCAACCTTGTACTTAAACTTGTACTATTCAGTCTGTAATGTGAGGCTGGCAGACTTTCACTGCTGAGCCTCCATCACATCATAACAGGAATCCAGAACACTTTTTTCTTGTGAGTGCAAAAAAAAAAAAAAAGAAAGGAAAAAAAAAAGAGAAGTTCATCCCATTGCCTTTATTACTTTACCACCATTCAAGTACAATGAGAATGGCCAAAAAGCTTGCATGACAACCAGAGTGGGTAATACATGAATAGGAGGTCTAGTTTCTTTACTTCTGTATGACAGAGCTGAACAGTAGGCTGGGGAGATTTGGGGCTTTTTTTTCTGTTGGGTTTTTTTTCCTTCTTTTTCCTAATTCTATTCTTCTGTATAACTTCTGTCAGAGAAATCAGCCACGAGAACAAAGGTTTGCTACAAGTGTCACTCATTTTGTGCTAACATTTACCAAGAAGTCAAGATTCTACCAGAAGTACACATCCCATATAATAAATTACTGGAGGCACAGTGTGGGTGTGTACAGCACACAGCCATGATCTTTCTGAGAAGCACAACAAACTCCATAGTAATTCCTATATTGTTTTTTTCCCCCTCTGATTGTGATTTTGTTTTTATTCCATAAATTTTAGCACTTTTCTCCTCTTTATTATGGAAGTAGTTTACAAGAGTTGGTATTATGCTTTTTTTTTTTTTTTTTTTTGTAAAAAACCCGGTCTTTTGTAAAGATTTTGGTGTGTGCATGTACCAGAAGTGAATAATGAATTACGAAGTCTCTAAAAATATTTTCTTCTGTGGCAATAACAAATTGATTGGGTGAGAACCTTCCCTTTGTATTTCCTTGGACTCATCAGAAATTGCCTCTTGGGTTTTTCTTAGTTTTGTTGGATGTATTTCATAGTTTTGCAGCAATATCTGAGCAGGACCATAATGAATACTTACTCTCCTGAATTTAAAGTCAACTATATTGTCAGCATTAACTTTGTGTGCAAGGAACAGGTGATTTATTAGTTGTTCTCAAGATAAATGCTAACTGTGCTGACATTGTGAGTGGAATAGTTTCCTACTGGTGTAAGATGAATTTTAAAGAGCAAATTAACTGAGAGTACCACATTGTTAAGAATTTCCAGACAATTTTTCATAAGTTCATATGCATTTTAAAATTGCAAATCAAATAGGAGATGACAAACTTAGGTATTTGAAGTAGGTTTGAGCAGCTGTTTATGAGTAGCAGTCTGAAAATCTTAAAACACATATTTGGTAAAGATCTTACACCTTCAAGGCAATAACTTGTTCGAGTGTTTAAAATATGGAGGTTTGCACATGCACATTGGAGTCAGCTACCTGATGACCTTTCCTTAAAGAACCCCTGTGAATATTTTCTGAAGTGATGCTGGGTCATTTACTGCTATGTTCATTATAATTAGCAAGATTTGAGCCAGTTTCTGGTTTTATTTTTTCGCGATTACAATCGTTGCGAGGAAATGTATACACAGATGTTGTGGGAGTCTGGAAAAAAAAAAAAAAAGAAGAAGAGGGGAAAAAAAGCCCTTACGTGGCTGACAGCCTGACAACTTTGCATATGTGTGTTAACAGGAGAATGTGCTGTGTTTGGGATGAATGGAGAAGCGGGCCTAAATGACTTTCAGATTAGCTGGAACAGATGGAAGGGTCACAGTTGAACAACTTTACACAGGAACATAAAGGCAATGTTCAAGTGGAGTTCATTGCCTCTGACAGATACTGTCAATCAAGCAGGGGACTCTCAGTTAACCAGCAGCCTGTCCTTTTAAAGATTAAATTAAAAAAAAAAAAAAGTATTGTGAGGCACTGACGGGAGTTTATCTGGTCTGTGTCAGGCATAAACTCCACCCTGAGCGAAGCATTTTCAAATCAAGCACAATGAGCTGGCCATGTTTTGAGGAGAAGTGAGTTCCAGGCTGCTTTGGGAGGCAGGGCTATGATATAATTTCTGCAACATGCAGTCTGGGTCGTGCCTTTCTAAGGTTGTGCATCAGGGTTTGGTGACTAAGGATCCCTTGCTGATAGGCTGGCTGTCAAAAATGAAATTATCCTAGCACTGTAAAGCAGATCAACAGTCTGTGATGAGGGTGGAGGTGATTTGGATGTGGAAGATGGAAAGGGGAACTTATTTTCTTAGGCTGAAAATAGGCACCTGAAAACCCTTGACGTGTGAAGTTTCTTAGACACTGGCACACACTCAGACATTTTTTGCTTCCTCCTCATTTCTGAATAAATGGAGACACACAGAGCAATGGGGATCCACTGGATATACACGAGGAAGCATTCAGAAGCATAAGCTGTTAATACAGGTCCCTCCAGCTCACAGTTATGGAACCACAGCAGATGAACAGCAAGGATCATTCCTAGCAGATGGAGAAGTTGCACAGTTCACATCTTTGCCTGAGCAGGCTCTCCCAGACATCAAATCTTGTTCCCACAGCTTCCTTCATCACTTCTCCAGATGGGTGTGTAGACTCAAGTGAGGAAAACAGGACTTGATGACAGAGGTTTATTATTTGTATGATCTCTGCTTGTAGTCCAAAGTGTTTGGGAAAGAAGTTTTCAGCTCTGAGAGACACCTCATCCTGCTTTACCTTCAGCTGCTGACTCACTCACAAAAACTGTACAAAAGCAGAGATTCAGACCTTACTGCTCCTTAGGGGAATAAACCCTGCCTTCTTGGCCACTGGATTCCATAAAATGAATAGTTTAGCAGCAAAGCCTTGGTAGTTTACCACAGAGCTGGGCCAAAGTGACACTTCTTGTTATCAATGCCAGAAATACTCCATGCTGGATTCTAGCAAACAGAGTCAAGGGCAGCGCTCGTGCTCTCTGCACCAGCATCACTGCCAAAGTGCCAGATTCCACTGCCAAATCTGAAAAGCCAGAGCTCTTCAGAGTTGGTTTTATGAGGCTAAATGAGCAGGCAGTAAGTAGCTTGTGCAGCACCTGCTTTTCTTGGCTGTTTCTTTTGAATTGTCTTGTCTCTCAGCAGATGGTTGGGTGCTGACAACTCTGCTTTGCTTTGTGCTGAAGGCAGTGCCAGCTCTTGCAGTCTCTGCCCTGTCATCTGCTCTCTGTGAGAAAATAACTGCAGCTCCACAAGAGCTGCAATCACTGGGAAAATCGTGGAGTTCAAACCGGGGGAATGCTGGGGGTGTGCTCCTGTTCTCCTGAGGGCCCCCTCTCTTTGCAGCTGTTTGAGACAGATGTTGGGAGGGGAGGCTGGGGTGCTGCACCCTTCACTGCCAGCCAGGGGCTGAGGAGGAAAAGCACCTGGCAGGGCAAATATTAACTCTGCCTGAGCCCAGCAGAAATAAAAATAAACTGCAATAAAAATAAGCAAAACCCCAGAATGCTGAAGTGGTGTTGCATCAAGGACGTGCCACGTTTCATTTGACTCAGAGAAAGCATCTGCAAACCCAGTATGACATCACCTACCAGCACATTTGGCATGTGCCACTGACTCATTACAGCTCAGATTTTGGCATGTGCCACTGACTAATTACAGCCCAGAAACATCAGTTAAGAGCTTCCAGCTTGTGCTATCCTGCATGCACTGGCTGGAGAACTTTGAGGAATTTTTTCATGGTAAAATTGAGTTTTCCCCATTTTTTTTTTCAGGTGAAAAGTGAGTATTTATTAAAGAAAACTCAAAATTTTGTTAGGGTACTTTTAGATCTCAAACCTTCTATGATTTGAGACTAAAGTTTATTGACTTACAGCTCTGCCCTGTATTCAACTTGCTTGTAAGTTTTCCTTCTAAAAAAGATGAAATCTTTCCTAACTGAGCTGCTGACCGCTGGTAATGCTTTTCATGAACTGTTATTCTGTAGCAGACAACGTGCTATTTGTACTCCTGTAAATTATTCATGCAATTTACCTTACAACCACTGTTTGGTCTTTATCCTATTAATGAAATCAAGAATTTTAATATATAGGTAGGCATGTTCATTAAGGCAGAATTTATGCTACCTCAATACTTTTAACAGGTAGTATTTAATTATTAGTGTAAGGATGATGGCTGATTGAAAAAAAGCAGAACCAAAACCACCTTGAAATGTATTTCACAGCTGTTAGCAGTCACCAATTGTAATTATAATATTATTATAATATTATAATTGTAACACGTTACAGCAGATATATTCTTTAATTGTGGCTTTGTCTTAATTGCTGCTCCAGGAGCCCCAGGAGCAATACAGCTTCTCTTGTTCTATAGAGCTGGACTTTGCTTGGCAAGTCAGTCTTTTCATCTTCCACCACTGCCATATTGATACACACCTAAAACCTCTTTTTGGGTTTAAAAACCATGAGTGTCACAATTCAGAGAGATGCTGAAATTGGGCAATTATGAATTATTCCTGGTTTATGTGCTTAAATGGATCAAAGAGTCAGATTGTAATTGGCTTTTGATCTTGGTCAAGTGGGAATGAAGGGACTTTTTTCCCTATAGGTCACATGGTGGCAATGTAAATTAGGAAATTATTGCTAAAAAAATTAAAATTAAAATAAAAGTAGAGAAATAATCACTGAGACAGGAAGATGTTTAGCTGTTCAAAGAACTAATGTTACACTCCTCTTTTATTCTGCGTGTCATTTGCCTCACTAATCAGACAAGCAAGCTTTGGAAACAAACATCCAAGCAAAGAATTGCAGAGATTTTGCAAAGCACTCGTTTTCCATTTAGAATCCCTGACAGAGCAGTGAAACAAATGGGGCATGGATTAAAAAATGATCCCTTGTTACATCATTTTAGAGCCTTGAGTCAACTACAAATAAAACCAGTAATGCACCCCTTTAGATGTTCATTAATGATCACAGTTCTGCTTTTTTTCCATAAAATCATGACAACCGGCCAAGATGCTTAATAAATCAGCCTTTGGTTTGGTCAAAGTTTGAAACCTGGCCCTTAGGTATGACTGCTTGTTTTGTGGTTGGTTATGGGGTTTTTTTTTAACAAGCAAGGTGTTGGTGCAGAGCTAGCAGATGAGCAATAACATCTGCAGGCTCAAATCCATCTTTTCTTTACGGATAATGTTTTCCATTCTTTTCTTCTCTCGGCTTTGGGTTGGTGCCTGTCAGACTAGGAAACAAAAGTCCTGAATCAGGAGCAGGCCACTGTCTGACCCCCCACAGCTCCATGCAGGTGCTCCAGAGAAATCAGTATCACTGAAGCTGAGGGAGAAGAGCTGGAAAATTTTTGGATTAATATGCAAATTTCCCTGGGATGAACAACACTGTATGGCCTTAAATTTCAGTGTTATGAGCCTCCCAACTATGAAAGGGTTTGTTCTGTCCTTTGTAATGAGAATTATTGCCTTATTTCAAACTAAATAACGTGAGCCAGAATGAAGAGCAAAATACTAGTCAATTAATTAACTTCAAAAAGAGTGTAAATCTGCCTGAAAATATTATCTTAGCTGCACTAGCAGGGAATGTTAAATGGACTTAGTCTGTTCTTGTGCTATACCTCTTGTGCTGTATTTTTGTTTGTCTGCTCTGCCACAAGCTGTTCGTGGACCTAATGAAAATTGCTCTTCCTCTCCCTGTTATTTCTCCCCCCCACCATCCATACAGGTGATTTTTGAAGAACAGGTTGTAGATAACCCAGCAAGGCAAGATTCACGTTGTCTGCTTCTTAGTGCTTCAAGTAGTAGCAGAATTTGTGTCAAAGTTGATAATTAGAAGAGAGAAAGTAGTTAGGAATCAAACCCTGCACCTATAAAATAGACATCTCTAGATTTTCAGAAACAGACTTTTTGAACGGGATTTAATTCAGGTCTGCTTCCTATAGAATTCCTATGATCCTCTTGGAACAGAGGAAGTCCAAACCATATGTTCCAAAGTCCCTTCAGTATTTCAAGTTACCTTGTGCCCAGGGAGAGCTGTTGCAGAGGCTGGGGGGGTTAAACTCCTCCCGAGGAGCTCAGTGCATGTCAGAGTGCATGATGCAATGCTGCAGGGAGGGCTTGGTGACCCCACCTTCCCTCTCCAGGGCTGCCAAACCGCTCCTATGGATTTGCTGATAGATTGGTGGATTTCATCAGCAAAACTTCAGACTGTATTAGGCACTCTCAGCCTCCTGTGAGAGGAAAAGAGCAGCTCCCTAAAGCATGTTCTCAGGAGGCTGATTGTGCCTGGTGGTGGTTTTGAAGCATCTGTGCCCAGGAAAGGATTTTCTCATAGTTTAGCCTCCAACTAATTTTATTCAGTGTTAGGAACTTCAGTATCTGCTCAGTGTTGCACCTGGGATGTTAAGATATTGGCTCTGAAAACAGTGACTAAAATGTTGCTTCATTCGTCACTACAGTGGCTGACCTGCCATTAATATTAATTTGTTGAGGACCAGTGTTCTTTCCAATACCATAGGATACAAAAGAAAATACAGCTACTGCCCCTGCTGTCAGGAAGAGTTGAGTGTTTTGAAGAGTTGGGTGGCATTCTTCCAGAAGAAATGGAGAAAGGAATTGCAGGATTGATCCCATGGTAAACTATTACAATACCCAGTACATGTGAAACATAGGTGACCAGAGAACAGATTAAATTATGCAGACATCTCTTTTTTGTTACTGACCAGGACTGACTGTGATGGTAAATGCACAAGTCTTGACTTGTCTGTTGTGCCACTCATCCCTTTTGTTGAACATTTTTTACATGTCAACTGCAGTTGACTCGTGGCTGGGTTGCCAAGATTTTGAAATATTATTGATACACCATTAGAAACAGAAAGAAAAATTGTGTCATTTGCTGTGCAACCTGATTTGTTTTCCCTCGTTGGTAGCTTTTTAGAAAGGACTAACTTGGAAAAATCATGAAGAATTATTGGATACAATAATAGTATCTGTAAATAGCGAAGTTTTACTATTGATCTTTTGCCAGTGATTCCATGTATGTTTTAAGAAAGGTCCTAACACACTGTAAGTAATGTTTACAAGCTCTGTGAAAATGTTTTGTTTGCTGTTTTTCTGCTGTTTGGGTTTTTTTAAAGAAGATTATATGGGTGGATTATGCTAAGGATAGGTATGTGTCATTCAGGATCAGTCTGAACCAGGTGCATTTGAATATACAAGATTTTGTGGGCAAAGCCCTACACAGATGAGAAAATTAGATATTGAACCACTCCTGCCCTAATGAAACAGTATTGTTTTGGCAGTAAAGCCAGCAGAATTTCCCCCTTTACTTAGAAATTAAAATTTTAAAGGCTGAGCATGCATTTGAAGCAATCTCAAGTCACTCAAAGCAGTGCATAAAAGGAACAGAAGTACCATAAAGTACCTCTAGCCAGAAGGCACGATGTAGCAGCAGAGACAACAAAGTGCAAGCAAAGTTTTAAAGAAGAGTACAGTCTCTCCCTGGCTTTCACACACACACCCCAGCACTCAAATGCTGCTGAGAGCGCCTTCACCTGCAGAAGAAAGCACATTCCTCCCATGGAGGGATGGCCCCGTTTTCTTCTCTGGTTCAATAAAGAGCCTGGGGTTGTCAAGCTTTGATTCAGAACAGGAGTGCATTCAGAGGCATCCTCGGGCCGGGCTGGGAGCTGCTCACATCCCCGGAAAATTCAATGGGAGAAAAAGTTTATGGAAGCGAGTAGGAGTTTATTCAACAGTGTCTGAGGCCTTTCAGAATCATGAGTGAATGTCTATAAGGGGGCAATCAAGCATAGGCTGGGAATTATCTCTGTTGGTTGCCTACCTGTGACAGGCCCTCAAGTGCGGCTAAGAGGCTCATTCAGTGCTGGGCAAACAATAGCTGAAGGGGAACAAACAATTCAGAGGAGTCTATCATTCTGTATGGTGTTATCTTTAGCACTGAATAAAACCGGAGTTCCCCCTTTCTGCCTCGTAGTCAGAACTATTTTTAGGAGCCAGTGGTACTTTTCAACTCTCTTTCACTACATTTCAACAGGTTCACAAGGGCACGAAGTGCAGTATATAAAAAAAAGGATAATAACTTTACTTGAGCGCAGGAAAAGGCCCAATGAACAGAGCAGCCAAGCTTGCAGGACTAGAATAGATGAAAGTTTCTTGGAAGAGTCAAGAAGAAATAGCCTTGTCTACATCTAAAAATGTCCTGGTTTTACATATAGTAGCTTCTGGGGAATGACGCAGAAAACTGTTTGGGTTTTTTCCCAGTTTTTACC